>NC_048585.1:25761107-26098607 GCF_013265735.2 Oncorhynchus mykiss | reverse complement strand
ATTAAAAGCATTTCATAAGTGTCAAAGGCTTTTATTGACAATTACATGAAGTTGATGCAGTGTCAATATTTGCAGTGTTGACCCTTCTTTTTCAAGACCTCTGCAATCCGCCCTGGCATGCTGTCAATTAACTTCTGGACCACATCCTGACTGATGGCAGCCCATTCTTGCATAATCAATGCTTGGAGTTTGTCAGAATTTGTGCGTTTTTGTTTGTCCACCCGCCTCTTGAGGATTGACCACAAGTTCTCAATGGGATTATGGTCTGTGGAGTATCCTGGCCATGGACCCAAAATATTGATGTTTTGTTCCCCGAGCCACTTAGTTATCACTTTTACCTTACGGCAAGGTGCTCCATCATGCTGGAAAAGGCATTGTTCGTCACCAAACTGTTCCTGGATGGTTGGGAGAAGTTGCTATCGGAGGATGTGTTGGTACCATTCTTTATTCATGGCTGTGTTCTTAGGCAAAATTGTGAGTGAGCCCACTCCCTTGGCTGAGAAGCAACCTGACACATGAATGGTCTCAGGATGCTTTACTGTTGGCATGACACAGGACTGATGGTAGCGCTCATCTTGTCTTCTCCGGACAAGCTTTTTTCCAGATGCCCAAAACAATCGGAAAGGGGATTCATCAGAGAAAATGACTTTACCCCAGTCCTCAGCAGTCCAATCCCTGTACCTTTTGCAGAATATCAGTCTGTCCCTGATGTTTTTCCTGGAGAGAAGTCGCTTCTTTGCTGCCCTTCTTGACACCAGGCCATCCTCCAAAAGTCTTCGCCTCACTGTGCATGCAGATGCACTCAAACCTACCTGCTGCTATACCTGAGCAAGCTCCCGCAGCTGAATCAACTTTAGGAGACGGTCCTGGTGCTTGCAGGACTTTCTTCATCTGATCACTCTTCCAAACATTCAGGAGTATATGCAAATTGCCATCATACAAACTGAGGCAGCAGACTGTGAAAATGTTTATTTGTGCCATTCTCAAAACGTTTTGCCACAACTGTAAATAGACTGTAGCTTCCATCAATCTGCAATATTAAAGCTGATTTACCCCCTAAAAAAGGGGGGGGGGTCAAATTGTAGAATAATAGTGAAGGCAACTATGAAATAACACATGGAATTGTGTAATAACCAAAAAAGTGTTAAATAAATGAAAATATATTTTATTTTTGAGATTCTTCAAAGTAGCCACCCTTTGCCTTGACAGCTTTGCACACGCTTGGCATTCTCTCAACCAGCTTCACCTGGAATGCTTTTCCAACAGTCTTGAAGAAGGTCCCACATATGCTGACCACTTGTTGGCTGCTTTTGTTTCACTCTGTGGTCCAAACCATCTCAATTGGATTGAGGTCGGGTGATTGTGGAGGCCAGGTCATCTGATGCAGCACTCCATCACTCTCCTTCTTGGTCAAATAGCCCTTACACAGCCTGGAGGTGTGTTTTGGTCATTATCCTGTTGAGAAACAAATGATAGTCCCACTAAGCACAAACCAGATGGGATGGTGTATCGCTGCAGAATGCTGTGGTAGCCATGCTGGTTAAGTGTGCCTTGAATTCTAAATAAATCACTGAGTGTCACCAACAAAGCACTCCCACACATCACACCACCTCCTCCATGCTTCACAGTTGGAGATAATCCGTTCACCTACTCTGCGTCTCACAAAGACATGGCGGTTGGAACCAAAAATCTCACATTTGGACTCATCAGTCCAAAGGACAGATTTTCACCGGTCTAATGTCCATTGCTTGTGTTTCTTGGCCCAAGCAAGTCTCTTCTTATTGGTGTACTTTAGTAGTGTTTTCTTTGCAGCAATTCAACCATGAAGGCCTGATTCACGCAGTCTCCTCTGAACAGTTAATGTTAGACATGTCTGTTACTTGAACTCTGTGAAGCATTTATTTGGGCTGCAATCTGAGGTGCAGTTATTCTGATGAATTTATCCTCTGCAGCAGAGGTAACTCTGGGTCTTCCTTTTACTGTGGCGGCCCTCATGATAGCCAGTTTCATCATAGCGCTTGATGGTTTTTGCGACTGCACTTGAAACTTTCAAAGTTCTTGAAATTTTCCGAATTGACTGATCTTCATGTCTTGAAGTAATGAGGGACTGGCGTTTCTCTTTGTTTATTTGAGCTGTTCATGCCATAATATGGACTTGGTCTTTTACCAAATAGGGCTAACTTCTGTATACCACCCCTACCTTGTCACAACACAACTGATTGGCTGAAACCGATTTAGAAGGAAATAAATTCTACAAAGTAACTTAACAAGGCACACCTGTTAATTGAAATGCATTCCAGATGACTACCTCATGAAGCTGGTTGAGAGAATGCCAAGTGTGCAAAGCTGTCATCAAGACAAAGGGTGGCTACTTTGCAGAATCTTAAATATAAAATATATTTTGATTTGTTTAACACTTTTTTGGTTACTACATGATTCCATATGTGTTATTTCATAGTTTTGATGTCTTCACTATTATTCTACAAAGAAGAAAATAGTAAAAATAAAGAAAAACCACAGAATGAATGTGTTTCCAAATTTTGGGCTGGCACTATATATACAAGGAAATTTAATTTAATACATTTCAAAATAATTTGGTACCAATGCAGTTGTCTTCTGTTTGGGGGTGACAGACAATTTAACGATTCACACATTGTGCAATGATGTGTCTTATAATAACATTAAAGAATGAATCTGCAAGGATAGTTATAAATGACATTTAATTCACAAAGTAAGGTCTTGGTTGTGCTTTGATAGATGTCACCATAATCTAGGATAGAAAGTTGCAGTTGGGTTACTATGGTCTTTCGAACAAGTCTTAGATATGTATAGTAATCCAAGCTTATACAGTGCATTCGCTTCACTTTTTCCACATTTTTTCATTTAGGTTACAGCCTTATTCTAAACTGGATTAAATAATGTCCCCCCTCAATCTACACCTAATACCTAATAATGACAAAGTGAATACAGGTTTAGACATTTTTGCAAATTTCTAAAAAATAAAAAACATAAATACCTTATTTACAGAAGTATTCAGACCATTTGCTATGAGACTTGAAATTGACCTCCGGTGCATCCTGTTTCCAATGATCATCCTTGAGATGTTTTACAACTTGATTGGAGTCCACCTGTGGTACATTCAATTGGCTCTATGCATTATACCGCCTCCAACGTACTAATTTACTTCCGACCTGGTTGATGACTTCCGGAGCGAGTTCTGCTATTGTTTTTATCATTAGCTTACTAGCTATCGTCGATGCATTTCTGACAAATAGTTCGCAATGACTACGTTTAAATTACAGCTCCGCGAAGGAGGTGCTAATGAACATTGTTCAGTGCCTCTGTGTTCAGTTCCTTCCAAATGTAATGTTATTGTGAGCGTCCACCGTTTCCCGGTCGATGTAGAGCTCAGAAAAAAAGTGGTTGGTGGCAGTACGTCGTGACAACTTTGCTGTCACCAAACACACAAAGGTGTGTAGTACACATTTCGTCGAAAGTGACTTTGTTGAGGGAAAAATTGGGGGGGGGGACAATACCTAAAAATATGTTTGTTCTTACTGTCTTCACGTGGAACTGGCACATTCAAAGGAGACCTGGTGTTTGGGAAAGAAGACTGAAACCTCCTGCTCCGACTGAGGGGGATGAATAACAAGGTGCGCTGCCTATGGACTGTGCCGTCTCTGATCCGGTCCAGAGCATGGGCCAAGCCAGTGTAAATGTACATGTGTTTATTTGCTAGCAGCAAAATAATAATTTGTTTATCTACGACATGTATCAATAATTTGTGTTGTAGTGAATATCAGTTTGTGCGGAGCTTGTATTGGCTTTAATTAGGCAATGAGTAACGGGTGCGGGAAAGAAATCAAGTAAACACAGAATAGAAGGGCCACCAGATGATTGCACAGAGCACTTCCTGCAACACAGGAGCAGTGGCTTTGGACCACTATCACTGGTACGGAGTGCTTTAACACCATCTGTGAAGATAAGTGTGATGAAAGACTGAAGTGAGAAACAAGAATGAATAGAGTCGGTCCAAGAATTGAACCCTGTGGCGCCCCCATAGAGACTGCCAGAGGTCCGGACAGCAGACCGTCCGATTTGACACACTGAACTCTATCAGATAGTAGTTGGTGAACCAGGCGAGGCAATCATTTGAGAAACCAAGGCTGTCGAGTCTGCCGATGAGGATGTGGTGATTGACAGAGTCGAAAGCCTTGGCCAGATGAATGAATACGGCTGCACAGTAATGTTTCTTATCGATGGCGGGTAATATATCGTTTAGGACCTTGAGCGTGGCTGAGGTGCACCCATGACCAGCTCTGAAACCAGATTGCATAGCAGAGAAGGTATGGTGAGATTCGAAATGGTCGGTAATCTGTTTGTTGACTTGGCTTTCGAAGACCTTAGAGAGGCAGGGTAGGATAGATATAGGTCTGTAGCAGTTTGGGGTCAAGAGTGACACCCCCTTTGAAGAGGGGGATGACCGCAACTGCTTTCCAATCTTTGGGAATCTCAGACGACAAGAAAGAGAGGTTGAACAGGCTAGTAATAGGGGTGGCAACAATTTCGGCAGATAATTTTAGAAAGAAAGGGTCCAGATTGTCTAGCCTGGCTGATTTGTAGGGGACCAGATTTTGCAGCTCTTTCAGAACATCAGCTAACTGGATTTGGGAGAAGGAGAAATGGGGAAGGCTTGGGCGAGTTGCTGTGGGGGGTGCAGTGCTGTTGACCGGAGTAGGAGTAGCTAGGTGGAAAGCATGGCCAGCTGTAGAAAAATGCTTATTGAAATTCTCAATTATAGTGGATTTATCAGTGGTGACAGTGTTTCCTATCTTCAGTGCAGTGGGCAGCTGGGAGGAGGTGTTCTTATTCTCCATGGACTTTACAGTGTCCCAGAACTTTTGAGTTAGTGTTGCAGGAAGCAAATTTCTGCTTGAAAAAGCTAGCCTTGGCTTTTCTAACTGCCTGTGTACAATGGTTTTTAGCTTCCCTGAACAGCTGCATATCACGGGGGCTGTTCGATGCTAATGCAGAACGCCATAGGATGTTTTTGTGTTGGTTAAGGGCAGTTAGGTCTGGGGAGAACCAAGGGCTATATCTGTTCCTGGTTCTAAATTTCTTGAATGGGGCATGCTTATTTAAGATGGTTAGGAAGGCATTTAAAAAAAAAAATAACCAGGCATCCTGTACTGACGGGATGAAATCAATATCCTTCAAGGATACCCCGGCCAGGTCGATTAGAAAGGCCTGCTCGCTGAAGTGTTTCAGGGAGCGTTTGACAGTGATGAGTGGAGGTCCTTTGACCGCTGACCCATTACGGATGCAGGCAATGAGGCAGTGACCGCTGAGATCTTGGTTGAAGACAGCAGAGGTGTATTTAGAGGGCAAGTTGGTTAGGATGATATCTATGAGGGTGCCCGTGTTTAAGGCTTTGGGGAGGTACCTGGTAGGTTCATTGATAATTTGTGTGAGATTGAGGGCATCAAGCTTAGATTGTAGGATGGCTGGGGTGTTAAGCATGTTCCAGTTTAGGTCGCCTAGCAGCACGAGCTCTGAAGATAGATGGGGGGCAATCAGTTCACATATGGTGTCCAGAGCACAGCTGGGGGCAGAGGGTGGTCTATAGCAGGCGGCAACGGTGAGAGACTTGTTTTTAGAGAGGTGGATTTTTAAAAGTAGAAGTTCAAATTGTTTGGGTACAGACCTGGATAGTAGGACAGAACTCTGCAGGCTATATTTGCAGTAGATTGCAACACCGCCCCCTTTGGCAGTTCTATCTTGTCTGAAAATGTTGTAGTTTGGGATGAAAATTTCAGAATTTTTAGTGGTCTTCCTAAGCCAGGATTCAGACACAGCTAGAACATCTGGGTTGGCAGAGTGTGCTAATGCAGTGAATAAAACAAACTTAGGGAGGAGGCTTCTAATGTTAACATGCATGAAACCAAGGCTATTACGGTTACAGAAGTCATCAAAAGAGCGCCTGGGGAATAGGAGTGGAGCTAGGCACTGCAGGGCCTGTATTCACCTCTACATCGCCAGAGGAACAGAGGAGGAGTAGGATAAGGGTACGGCTAAAAGCAATAAGAATTGGTTGTCTAGAACGTCTGGAACAGAAAGTAAAAGGTTTCTGGGGGCGATAAAATAGCTTCAAGGTATAATGTACAGACAAAGGTATGGTAGGATGTGAATACAGTGGAGGTAAACCTAGGTATTGAGTGATGATGAGAGAGATATTGTCTCTAGAAACATAATTGAAACCAGGAGATGTCATCGCATGTGTGGGTGGTGGAACTAATAGGTTGGATAAGGTATAGTGAGCAGGACTAGAGGCTCTACAGTGAAATAAGCCAATAAACACTAACCAGAACAGCAATGGAAAAGGCATATTGACATTAAGGAGAGGCATGCTTAGTAGAGTGATCAAAAGAGTCCAGTGAGTAGTGAGGTTGGTAGGGGTCATGGCGATTCAGACAGCTAGCCGGACCATCGGTAGCAAGCTAGCATAGGATGGAGATCTGTTTTTAACCACCTCGTGCGTTTCCGTCGGTAGGATTAGTGGGGTTCCGTGTGGTAGAGGGGATCAATCCAATTCGCAAAAAAAACCCAATAGATATAGTTAGAGGCCCAAGAAGAAAAATAAAATATATAAATAAATTGTCCGATAGGTCTATTCAGATAGCAGCCGATAAGACGGCTAACGATTAGCGGACCGCAGATGGGGCATTTAGGTAACGTCAGCCGAGGAGCCAGCCGGATAACTCCCTCGGGTAGATAACGTCGGTAGTCCAGTTGTGAAGGCCCGGTGGGGCTCCGCGTTGGCAGTAAAACGGGTCCGGATAGGTGATTGTTGCCCAGGAGTGACTGATGGAACTCTTCAGCTGGCTAGCTCCGGAATAATTGATATTTGCTCCGGAATCGACGTAAGCCGATAGTCACACGGATAGCAGGTGCGAGATCCAGGTATAAATGTCCAGAGTTAGCGGTTGAAATCCGGGGACATGGAGAGAAAAATAGGTCCGGTATGTTCCGAGCCACGCCGTACAAAACTGGCGATAGATTTTCGAGCTAAAGGATAGCTGAATACTAACGATTAGCCAGTAAAGAAGCTATCTAGCTTCTGGTTAGCTTCAGGCTAACTTCTGGCTAGCTTCTATGGAGGATTACAGATTTAAATTAAATTGGTGAGGCGGGTTGCAGGAGAGTGTTTTGAAGATGAGTTTATGGAAAATAAAAAATATATATAAAAATGTATGCGAGGAAAGTTGTGTATATATATATAACCAGGACACGACAAGGACAAAAGACGTCTGACTGCTATGCCATCTTGGAGCAATTGAGTGTACATCATTTTACGAAGTAACTAGCTAGCTACAGTTAATAGTTTAATTAGCTAGCTAATGATTGTAGCTAGCTAACGTTATATCTGTCACTGACTTGGCACTCACCTTCATAGTTGTTTATGTAGCTTCCTATATACATATTGAACCCCTTTTCATTCTTGCTAGCTGGAGTCTCAGGGGCTGATTTAACAATTTGATGTACATCATGAATATTAATTTGAGGCAAGTCCTGAAGACACCTAGTAAAAAACTGCGACATAGTGGTAGTAACGTTATATCGTCAATAACAACTAGACTGACCCACCTGTCTGTATAAGGTCCCACATTTGACAGTGCATGTCAGAGCAAAAACCAAGCCATGAGGGCGAAGGAATTGTCCGCAGAGCTCAGAGACAGGATTGTGGCTGCACAAATCTGGGGAAGGGTACCAAAACATGTCTGCAGCATTGAAGGTCCCCAAGAACACAGTGGCCCTCATCATTCTTAAATGGAAGAAGTTTGGAACCACCAAGACTCTGACTAGAGCTGGTCCCCCAGCCAAACTGAGCAATTGGGAGAGAAGGTCCTTGGTCAGGCAGGTGACCAAGAACCCAATGGTCACTCTGAAAGAGCTCCAGAGTTCCTCTGTGGAGATTGGGAGAACATTCCAGGACAACCATCTCTGCAGCACTCCACCAATCAAGCCTTTATGGTAGAGTGGCCAGACGGGAGCCACTCCTCAGTATAGGCACATGACAGCCTGCTTGGAGTTTGCCAAAAGGCACCTAAAGGACTCTCAGACCATGGGAAACAAGATTCTCTGGTCTGATGAAACCAAGATTGAACTCTTTGGCCTAAATGCCAAGCGTCACATCTGGAGGAAACCAGGTACCGCTCATCACCTGGCCAATACCATCCCTACTGTGAAATATGGTGGTGGCAGCATCATGCTGTGGGGATGTTTTTCAGCGGCAGGGACTGGAACACTAGTTAGGATCGAGGGAAAGATGAACGTTTGCAAATAACAGAGATCCTTGATGAAAACCTGCTCCAGAGTGCCCAGGACCTCAGACTGGGATGAAGGTTCACCTTCCAATAGGCCAATGACCCTAAGCACACAGCCAAGATAACGCAGGAGATGCTACAGGACAAGTCTCTGAATGTCCTTGAGTGGCTCAGCCAGAGCCCGGACTTGAACCCGATCTAACATCTCTGGAGAGACCTGGAAATAGCTGTGCAGTGACGCTCCCCATCCAACCTGACAGAGGTTGAGAGGATCTCCAGAGAAGAATGGGAGAAACTCCCCAAATACAGTTGTGCCAAGCTTGTAGCGTCATACCCAAGAAGACTCGAGGCTGTAATCACCGCCAAGGGTGCTTCAACAAAGTACTGAGTAAAGGGTCTGAATACTTACAGTATGTAAATGTGATATTTCAGTTCTTTATTGGTAATACATTTGCAAAAATGTCTAAAAACCTGTTTTTGCCTCATTTGATAAGGGAAAACAATTATTTTAAACAATTTTAGAATAAGGCTATAACAAAATGTGGAAAAAATGAAGGGGTCTGAATACTTTCCGAATGCACTGTAGTCAATTGTTTTCTAATATAATCAATATGCTTTCCAAAAGATCATTTAGAATCTATCCTCAAACCCAGATATTTCAAACAAACAACACTTTCAAGCATTGTTCCATCACTTCAATGAATTTTGAAATTTCCAGCTATGGAGTTCATTCGGTGTCATACCAAACAGCATTTTTTATTTCATTTCAACTTTATTTAACTAGGTAGGCTAGTTGAGAACAAGTTCTCATTTACAACTGCGACCTGGCGAAGATAAAGCATAGCAGGGTGAACAGACAACAACACAGAATTACACATGGAGTAAACAATAAACAAGTCAATAACACAGTATGATATAGGACTTTGGAGTTGCTTGTATCTGTAAATTATTTGAAGTGGATGTATACTGCACTGCATCATCAGCGTATAAGTGATCTTGTGTATCCTGACAAATTAGAGGCAATTCATTTATGACTATAGAGATTGATGTACTCCTCTACTGAGTCCAAGAAGTTGTGATTTGTGTCCGTCTATGAAAACACATTGTTTTCTAATGCTAAAATATGCATGAAACCAGTTTAGTGATCTGTTAGTGAAACCAATGTTAACGTTTCGCTAGTAAAATAGAATTCCCAATTAAATCAATGATGGCACCAGTTAGTTGGCCTTGGTCAGATTTAGAATATAAATCATTAGTAAATTTCAATAATGCTGTAGGTGGTAGAATGGTTGGGTCTAAAGCCAGATTATTTCAAAGGTAATTTGTGTATTTTCAGAACTGCTGTGGATTTTTGTTTTTATTTTTTGTAAGACTATCCATATAGGAGGCTTTTCTAGCTTTAGTTTTACCAGTGTTTCATAATTTTCTATAGGACTCCAAATCAGTTGGATCTTTGGTGACCATTTTTTCTACTGTGCTTTGCCGGGGTATTTATTTTTTGTCAGGACAAGATGCTAGAATATGCATATAATTGACAGCTTAGGATAGAAAACACTCTAACGTTTCCAAAACTGTAAAAATATTGTCTGTGAGTATAACAGAACTAATGTTGCAGGCGAAAGCCTGAGAAAAATCCAATCTGGAAGTGCCCCATGTTTTGAAAGCGCTGCGTTCCAATGAGTCCCTATTGATCAGTGAATGGGCTATCAACCAGATTACTCTTTCTCCGTATTCCTGAAGGTGTCTACAGCATTGTGACGTAGTTTTACGCATTTATGTTGAAGAATACCCGTAAGCGGCTACATTGCGCAAGTGGTCACCTGATGCTGCCAGAGAGATTCTCGCGTAAAATACAGAGGTAGCCATTACTCCAATCGGTCCTACTGAAAAACGAATTGTCCCGATGGATATATTGTCTAATAGATATTTTAAAAACACCTTGAGGATTGATTATAAACAACGTTTGCCATGTTTCTGTCTTATGGAGGTAATTTGAAAAATGCAGTTTTCGTGACTGCAATTTACGGGCGATTTCTCAGCCAAACGTGAAGAACAAACGGAGCTATTTCGCCTACAAAAATAATATTTTTGAAAAAAAGGAACATTTGCTATCTAACTGGGAGTAAGTAAGGAAATAAAAAACAACAGTAAAAATACAGTGAATAATAACAGTAGCGAGGCTATATACAGTAGCGAGGCTATATACAGTAGCAAGGCTATATACAGGCACCGGTTAGTCGGGCCTAACTTTCACTGTTCTCCAAAGTTGCATGTTTATCACATACCTTTTGTGAATTCAGTGAGAAAGTAATCCCATGGATTTTGGGCTGTTGTGATTAGTTAGAATCTTTGCCAGTTTAAGGATATTAATTAATCAATTAAATAAATCAATATGTCTTAAATTAATACATTTGGGTGGTGCTTTTGTTATTTTAATTTTCCACGCGAGGACACTCAGGTCCAAGCCACTGTAATTTTTGGTCCAGTTCTTGTCCAATCCAAGGTCATTGTTCCCCCACCATCAGACTGATGTACCTTTGTCTTTTCTAAGTGGCTGCTGGTTGTCCGCCAGGGCACTAAGGAGTGTGGCTCATGTCACAACATTCATTTGCATAATTTCGTCTGGTGTTGGCGACAGATCAAGCCGCTGCATCCTGCCATAAGGGAGAGAACGTGTTTGGAATTCAACAGAGACGTAATAAGACCCCCTTCCCCACAAGGAAATACTGGTTGACCAGCCAATCTTACCGTTTCCTTCTCCAAAACATTAGTACTCCAAACGCTGCAACCAGCAAGATGGTTACTACCACCCCACCTACACCTAGGATTTCCATTCAATGGGAACAAGAGAGAAACAAAACCATCAGGAGAAAGGACTCAGACTTACTTCCTGTTATACTCCTTCTCTCCCTCCCTGTAATCTCTGTGTGGTAGCCTACTCACCTGCATATATGGCTGTAGCAGAACTCTTCCCAGTGCTTCCATCTGAGAGTGAGAGAGAAAGAGAGACTGCATAAGTAATTAAAAAAGTCTTGAGAGATTCATGAGTGTGGTAATAATGGTCAAAGGGGCGGCAGGGTAGCCTGGTGGTTGGAGTGTTGGACTAGTAACCGGAAGGTTGCAAGTTCAAACCCCCAAACTGACAAGGTACAAATCTGTCGTTCTGCCCCTGAACAGGCAGTTAACCCACTGTTCCTAGGCCGTCATTGAAAATAAGAATTTGTTCTTAACTGACTTGCCTGGTTAAATAAAGGTAAAAAAAACAAAAAAAAGAATGATGCCAGGAAACGGTTGTAGTGAGTGTGTAGTTAGCATGGCCATGCCAGGGGAGATCAGTGAGAGTGAAGCCAGCTGGCAGAGGAACACAGGCAGTTTTCTCTAAAGACTAGCATTGTCTAGCACAGCGGTTCCAAAGCTAGGGGTCGCGATCCTAAGTGGGGTCACCGGATATAAAAATGGGGTCGCAGGAAAATGTTCAATGTGTGGGGAGGCACCGGCAAAGAAGCTCACATCAATACCTTTGTCAGATATATATTTAACTAGGCAAGTCAGTTAAGAACAAATTCTTATTTACAATGACGGCCTAGGAAAATTGGGTCAACTGCTTTGTTCGGGGGCAGAACGACAGATTTTTACCATGTCAGCTCGGGGATTCGATCTTGCAACCTTTCGGTTACTGGCTCCACGCTCTAACCACTAGGCTACCTACAGTGCCTTGCGAAAGTATTCGGCCCCCTTGAACTTTGCGACCTTTTGCCATATTTCAGGCTTCAAACATAAAGATATAAAACTGTATTTTTTGTGAAGAATCAACAATAAGTGGGACACAATCATGAAGTGGAACGACATTTATTGGATATTTCAAACTTTAACAAATCAAAAACTGAAAAGTTGGGCGTGCAAAATTATTCAGCCCCCTTAAGTTAATACTTTGTAGCGCCACCTTTTGCTGCGATTACAGCTGTAAGTCGCTTGGGGTATGTCTCGATCAGTTTTGCACATCGAGAGACTGACATTTTTTCCCATTCCTCCTTGCAAAACAGCTCGAGCTCAGTGAGGTTGGACGGAGAGCATTTGTGAACAGCAGTTTTCAGTTCTTTCCACAGATTCTCGATTGGATTCAGGTCTGGACTTTGACTTGGCCATTCTAACACCTGGATATGTTTATTTTTGAACCATTCCATTGTAGATTTTGCTTTATGTTTTGGATCATTGTCTTGTTGGAAGACAAATCTCCGTCCCAGTCTCAGGTCTTTTGCAGACTCCATCAGGTTTTCTTCCAGAATGGTCCTGTATTTGGCTCCATCCATCTTCCCATCAATTTTAACCATCTTCCCTGTCCCTGCTGAAGAAAAGCAGGCCCAAACCATGATGCTGCCACCACCATGTTTGACAGTGGGGATGGTGTGTTCAGCTGTGTTGCTCTTACGCCAAACATAACGTTTTGCATTGTTACCAAAAAGTTCAATTTTGGTTTCATCTGACCAGAGCACCTTCTTCCACATGTTTGGTGTGTCTCCCAGGTGGCTTGTGGCAAACTTTAAACGACACTTTTTATGGATATCTTTAAGAAATGGCTTTCTTCTTGCCACTCTTCCATAAAGGCCAGATTTGTGCAATATACGACTGATTGTTGTCCTATGGACAGAGTCTCCCACCTCAGCTGTAGATCTCTGCAGTTCATCCAGAGTGATCATGGGCCTCTTGGCTGCATCTCTGATCAGTCTTCTCCTTGTATGAGCTGAAAGTTTAGAGGGACGGCCAGGTCTTGGTAGATTTGCAGTGGTCTGATACTCCTTCCATTTCAATATTATCGCTTGCACAGTGCTCCTTGGGATGTTTAAAGCTTGGGAAATCTTTTTGTATCCAAATCCGGCTTTAAACTTCTTCACAACAGTATCTCGGACCTGCCTGGTGTGTTCCTTGTTCTTCATGATGCTCTCTGCGCTTTTAACGGACCTCAGACTATCACAGTGCAGGTGCATTTATACGGAGACTTGATTACACACTGGTGGATTGTATTTATCATCATTAGTCATTTAGGTCAACATTGGATCATTCAGAGATCCTCACTGAACTTCTGGAGAGAGTTTGCTGCACTGAAAGTAAAGGGGCTGAATAATTTTGCACGCCCATTTTTTCAGTTTTTGATTTGTTAAAAAAGTTTAAAATATCCAATAAATGTCGTTCCACTTCATGATTGTGTCCCACTTGTTGATGATTCTTCACAAAAAAATACAGTTTTATATCTTTATGTTTGAAATTCAAGGGGGCCGAATACTTTCGCAAGGCACTGTATGTGATTGCTAGCAATCAAGAGGAAACTGACTAAAAGACTCAAACTCACATGATCTCCAATGAGCGTTAGCTGTGAGGGCAGAGGTGCCCATGCATTGACTTTTGTTCGCTGTACATGTCGGACATAATATTCTGTCTCACGATTCCTGAGCATGAAACGGCACAGGGGATATTCAAATCAAATATCTAATCAAATTGTATTCGTCACATACGCCGAATGTTCAGTGAAATGCTTACTTACGAGCCCCTAACCAGTGCAGTTTTATAAAATACAGATAAGAATAAGAGATAAAAGTAACAAGTAATTAAAGAGCAGCAGTGAAATAACAATAGTGAGTCCATATACAGAAGGGTACCGATACAGGGTCAATGTGCGGGGGCACCCGTTATAGAGTTATCAAAGTGACTATGCATAGATGACAACAGAGAGTAGCAGTGGTGTAAAGAGGGTGTGTGGGGGGGGCACTGCAAATAATAGGTAGCCATTTGACTAGATGTTCAGGAGTCTTATGGCTTGGGAGTAGAGGCTTTTTAGAAGTCTCTTGGACCTAGACTTGGCACTCTGGTACAGCTTGCCATGCAGTAACAGAGAACAGTCTATGACTAGGGTGATTAGGGCCTTCCTCTGATACCACCTGATATAGAGGTCATGGAAGGCAAGAAGCTTGGCCCCAGTAATGTACTGGGCCGTTCGCAATACCCTCTGTAGTGCCTTGGGGTCGGAGGCGGAGCAGTTGCCATAACAGGCAGTGATGCAACCAGTCAGGATGCTCTCGATGGTGCAGCTGTAGAACTTTGAGGATCTGAGGACCAATGCCAAATCTTTTCAGTCTCCTGAGGGGGAATAGGTTTTGTTGTGCCCTCTTCACGACTGTCTTGGTGTGCTTGGACCATGTTAGTTTTTTGGTGATGTGAACACCAAGGAACTTGAAGCTCTCAACCTGCTCCACTGCAGACCTGTCGATGAGAATGGGGGCGTGCTCGGCCCTCGTTTTCCTGTAGTCCACAATCATCTCCTTTGTCCTGATGACGTTGAGGGAGAGGTTGTTGTCCTGGCACCACACGGCCAGGTCTCTGACCTCCTCACTATAAGCTGTCTCGTCATTGTCGGTGATCAGGCTGTTGTGTCATCGTCAAATTCAATGATGGTGTTGGAGTCATGCCTGACAGTGCAGTCATGAGTGAACAAGGAGTACAGTAGGTGACTGAGCACACACCCCTGGGGGGCTCCTGTGTTGAGGATCAGCGTGGGGGATGTGTTATTACTTACCCTTATCACCTGGGGGTGGCCCATCAGGAAGTCCAGGATCCAGTTGCAGAGGGAGGTTTTTAGTCCCAGGGTCTTTAGCTTATCGATGAGCTTTGCGGGCACTATGGTGTTGAACGCTGAGCTGTAGTGAATGAATAGCATTCTCACATAGGTGTTCTTTTTGTCCAGATGGGAAAGGGCAGTGTGGAGTGCAATAGAGATTGCATCATCTGTGGATCTGTTGGGGCGGTATGTTAATTGGAGTGGGTCTAGGGTTTCTGGGATGATGGTGTTGATGTGAGCCATGACCAGCCTTTCAAGGCACTTCATGGCTACAGATGTGAGTGCTACGGGTCGGTAGTCATTTAGGCAGGTTACCTTAGTGTTCTTGGGCACAGGGACTATGGTGGTCTGCTTAAAACATGTTGGTATTACAGACTCAGACAGGGAGAGGTTGAAAATGTTAGTGAAGACAATTGCCAGTTGGCAGCGCATGCTCGCAGTACACGTCCTGGTAATCCATCTGGCCCTGCGGCCTTGTGAATGTTGACCTGTTTAAAGGTCTTACTCACATCGGCTGCGGAGAGCATGATCACACAGTCTTCCGGAACAGCTGGTGCTCTCATGCATGTTTCAGTGTTATTTGCCTCGAAGCGAGCATAGAAGTAGTATAGTTTGTCTGGTAGACTCGTGTCACTGGCAAGCTCTCGGCTGTTCTTCCCCGTGTAATCTTTTTTTATTTTTTTTATTTTACCCCTTTTTCTCCCCAATTTCGTGGTATCCAATTGTTGTAGTAGCTACTACAGTGCCTTGCGAAAGAATTCAGCCCCCTTGAATTTTGCGACCTTTTGCCACATTTCAGGCTTCAAACATAAAGATATAAAACTGTATTTTTTTGTGACGAATCGACAACAATTGTTGCACAATCGTGAAGTGGAACGACATTTATTGGATATTTCAAACTTTTTTAACAAATCAAAAACTGAAAAATTGGGCGTGCAAAATTATTCAGCCCCTTTACTTTCAGTGCAGCAAACTCTCTCCAGAAGTTCAGTGAGGATCTCTGAATGATCCAATGTTGACCTAAATGACTAATGATGATAAATACAATCCACCTGTGTGTAATCAAGTCTCCGTATAAATGCACCTGCACTGTGATAGTCTCAGAGGTCCGTTAAAAGCGCAGAGAGCATCATGAAGAACAAGGAACACACCAGGCAGGTCCGAGATACTGTTGTGAAGAAGTTTAAAGCCGGATTTGGATACAAAAAGATTTCCCAAGCTTTAAACATCCCAAGGAGCACTGTGCAAGCGATAATATTGAAATGGAAGGAGTATCAGACCACTGCAAATCTACCAAGACCTGGCCGTCCCTCTAAACTTTCAGCTCATACAAGGAGAAGACTGATCAGAGATGCAGCCAAGAGGCCCATGATCACTCTGGATGAACTGCAGAGATCTACAGCTGAGGTGGGAGACTCTGTCCATAGGACAACAATCAGTCGTATATTGCACAAATCTGGCCTTTATGGAAGAGTGGCAAGAAGAAAGCCATTTCTTAAAGATATCCATAAAAAGTGTCGTTTAAAGTTTGCCACAAGCCACCTGGGAGACACACCAAACATGTGGAAGAAGGTGCTCTGGTCAGATAAATCCAAAATTGAACTTTTTGGCAACAATGCAAAACGTTATGTTTGGCGTAAAAGCAACACAGCTCATCACCTTGGACACACCATCCCCACTGTCAAACATGGTGGTGGCAGCATCATGGTTTGGGCCTGCTTTTCTTCAGCAGGGACAGGGAAGATGGTTAAAATTGATGGGAAGATGGATGGAGCCAAATACAGGACCATTCTGGAAGAAAACCTGATGGAGTCTGCAAAAGACCTGAGACTGGGATGGAGATTTGTTTTCCAACAAGACAATGATCCAAAACATAATGCAAAATCTACAATGGAATGGTTCAAAAATAAACATATCCAGGTGTTAGAATGGCCAAGTCAAAGTCCAGACCTGAATCCAATCGAGAATCTGTGGAAAGAACTGAAAACTGCTGTTCACAAATGCTCTCCATCCAACCTCACTGAGCTCGAGCTGTTTTGCAAGGAGGAATGGGAAAAAATGTCAGTCTCTCGATGTGCAAAACTGATAGACATACCCCAAGCGACTTACAGCTGTAATCGCAACAAAAGGTGGCGCTACAAAGTATTAACTTAAGGGGGCTGAATAATTTTGCACGCCCAATTTTTCAGTTTTTGATTTGTTAAAAAGTTTGAAATATCCAATAAATGTTGTTTATGTCGTACAGTTTTATGTTTGAAGCCTGAAATGTGGCAAAAGGTCGCAAAGTTCAAGGGGGCCGAATACTTTCGCAAGGCACTGTATCTTGTCTCATCGCTACAACTCCCGTACGGGCTCGGGAGAGACGAAGGTTGAAAGTCATGCGTCCTCCGATACACAACCCAACCAAGCCGCACTGCTTCTTAACACAGCACGCATCCAACCCGGAAGCCAGCCGCTGGTGCGGGAGGAAACACCGTGCACCTGGCCACCTTGGCTAGCGCACACTGCGCCCAGCCCGCCACAGGAGTCGCTGATGCGCGATGAGACAAGGACACCCCTACCGACCAAGCCCTCCCTAACCCGGGCGACGCTAGGCCAATTGTGCGTCGCCTCACGGACCTCCCGGGAACCCAGGAACTCTGATGGCACAGCTGGCGCTGCAGTACAGCGCCCTTAACCACTGCGCCTCCCGGGAGGCCCCCTTCCCCGTGTAGTCTAATGGTTTGCAAGCCCTGCCACATGACGAGTGTCAGAGCCGGTATAGTACGATTCGATCTTAGTCCTGTATTGATGCTTTGCCTGTTTGATGGTTCGTCGGAGGGCATAGCGGGATTTCTTATAAGTTTCCGGATTAGAGTCCCGCTCCTTGAAAGCGGCAGCTCTAGCCTTTAGCTCAGTGCGGATGCTGCCTGTAATCCATGGCTTCTAGTCGGGGTATGTACGTACAGTCACTGTGGGGATGAAGTCATCAATGAAGCCAATAACTGGTTAAACTATCCACAATTCAATGGAATTGCTACCCTCTGCATGCACAGTGCATTCTTCCATCACATGTACAGCTGATTCGTAAGATCTTGCACACTCATGAGATGCTATTGAGCCCACCCTACTACACTGTCTGAGCCAAGGACTACATACTTTCTGGTAAGTTTTGATTAAGGAAAAAGGAAACCGCACACTGCTCTTGACAGTAACACTGATATTTAATAAGCTTACGTATGGGCCTCATGGCCTTCGTCAAAGCTCTGACGAAGGCCGTGAGGCCGATACGTAAGCTTAGTATCACTGATATTTAATAAGCTTACGTATGGAAGGAGGTTTTCACTCAAAATCTCACGATACATGGCCCCATTCATTCTTTCCTTTACACAGATCAGTCATCCTGGTCCCTTTGCAGAAAAACAGCCCAAAGCATGATGTTTCCACCCCCATGCTTCACAGTAGGTATGGTGTTCTTTAGATGCAACTTTGTCCTCCAAACACGACGAGTTGAGTTTTTACCAAAAAGTTATATTTTGGTTTCATCTGACCATATGACATTCTCCCAATCTTCTTCTGGATCATCCAAATGCTCTCTAGCAAACTTCCGACGGGCCTGGACATGTACTGGCTTAAGCACGGGGACACGTCTGGCACTGCAGGATTTGAATCCCTGGCGGCGTAGTGTGTTGCTGGTGGTAGGCTTTGTTACTTTGGTCCCAGCTCTCTGAAGGTCATTCACTAGGTCCCCCCTTGTGGTTCTGGGATTTTTGCTCACCGTTCTTGTGATCATTTTGACCCCACGGGGTGAGATCTTCGTGGAGCCCCAGATCGAGGGAGATTATCAGTGGTCTTGTATGTCTTCCATTTCCTACTAATTGCTCCCACAGTTGATTTCTTCAAACCAAGCTGCTTCCCTATTGCAGATTCAGTCTTCCCAGCCTGGTGCAGGTCTACAATTTTGTTTCTGGTGTCCTTTGACAGCTCTTTGGTCTTGGCCATAGTGGAGTTTGGAGTGTGACTGTTTGAGGTTGTGGACAGGTGTCTTTTATACTGATAACAAGTTCAAACAGGTGCCATTAATACAGGTAATGAGTGGAGGACAGAGGAGCCTCTTAAAGGAGAAGTTACAGGTCTGTGAGAGCCAGAAATCTTGCTTGTTTGTAGGTGACCAAATACTTATTTTCCACTATGATTTGCAAATAAATAAATTAAAAATCATACAATGTGATTTTCTGGATTTTTTTTTCTCATTTTGTCTGTCATAGTTGAAGTGGAGTGGGAAATGATGAAAACTACAGGCCTCTCATCTTTTTAAGTGGGAGAACTTGCACAATTGGTGGCTCACTAAATACTTTTTTGCCCCAGTGTAACCTGATTTTTTTGTTAACTTATGTAAAGTAAATAGTAGCCGACAGCAAAGTGTGTTTAAATAATTTCTAACTTGTTAACAATTTCTGCTAGTTAGTTTTTGCTACCATGTGGGTTTTAGCTTACTTGAGTCTGCTAACTGAGGAGTGTTAATTCACCTGTTTCCATACATATTTCATTTTAAAACATTTATCTTACAAAATAGTTGTTTAATCTAACTGCTTAACTATTTATCTGTACATGGAATTGTATTTGTTTAAAAAATATATATATATATTCTTCTAATCTTTTTATAGGGAAAATGCCACGGGCACTATCTGATGTGTGGAGACATTTCACTGCAGCTAATGTAGAAGGAAAAGCTGTGTACATTTTCAAATACTGTGCCAAATCATATGTGAAGAATGCAACAAAGATACAGAATCATCTGGCCAAGTGCATAAAGTTCCCTGAGCGCTCACAACAAGCAACCTCTGACAAAAGTCCCTCTACTTCTAGTCGAGGTGAAAATTATGAATCAGACAGCTTACCGATAGCAACAGCTAATGGTCTTCCTGGAATCAGAAGTTTTTGTTGACTCAATGGAGGAACATAGTCAGAGAAATGCTGATGAATGTCTTGCTCGAGCTGTGTATGCAACTGATTCACCTCTGATGCTTACAGGCAATGTGTTTTGGAAGAGATTTCTGAATGTTCTTCGCCCAGCATACACCCCTCAAACCAGACATGCTTTATCTACTCATTTGCTGGATGCAGAGTTCAACAGAGTTCAAGTGAAGGTCAAGCAAATCATAGAGAAAGCAGACTGTATTGCAATCATCTCTGATGGGTGGTCAAATGTTCGTGGGCAAGGAATAATTAACTACATCATCTCCAACCCTCAACCAGTATTCTACACGAGCACAGACACAAGGAGACAACAGACACACCGGTCTCTACATTGCAGATGAGCTGAAGGCAGTCATCAATGGCCTTGGACCACAGAAGGTATTTGCACTGGTGACAGACAATGCTGCGAACATGAAGGCTGCTTGGTCTAAAGTGGAGGAGTCCTACCCTCACATCACACCCATTGGCTGTGCTGCTCATGCATTGAATCTGCTCCTCAAGGCACTGAAAACAATGGATACACTCTATAAGAGAGCCAAGGAAATGGTTAGGTATGTGAAGGGTCATCAAGTTATAGCAGCAATCTCCCTCATCAAACAATACGAGAAGAATAAGAGCACCACATTGAAGCTGCCCAGCAGCACCTGTTGGGGTGGTGTTGTCATCATGTTTGACAGTCTCCTGGAGGGGAAGGAGTCTCTCCAATAAATGGCCATATCACAGTCTGCCAATATGGACAGCCCCAGCAAGAGGATCCTCCTGGATGATGTATTTTGGGAGAGCGTGGTAAGCAGCCTGAAACTCCTGAAACCTATAGCAGTAGCCATTGCACGGATTGAGGGAGACAATGCCATCCTGTCTGATGTTCAGACTCTGCTTGCAGATGTAAGAGAAGAAATCCGTACTGCCCTGCCCACTTCACTGTTACTCCAAGCAGAGGAAACTGCAGTTCTGAAATACATCAAAAAGCATGAAGACTTCTGCCTGAAGCCCATACACGCCGCAGCATGCATGTTGGGTCCCAAGTATGCTTGCAAGATAATTCTGTCTGGTGCAGAGATCAACAAGGCCTATGTCATCACTACTGTGTCTTGCCACCTTGGCCTGGATGAGGGCAAGGTTCTTGGCAGTCTGGCGAAGTACACTTCCAAGCAAGGGCTTTGGGATGGATATGCAATATGGCAGTCGTGCCAACATATCTCATTAGCCACCTGGTCGAAGGGACTTTGTGGATCTGAGGCTCTTTCCCCGGTTGCCTCCATCATCTCCAAATCCCACCAACATCAGCCGCCTCAGAGCGTAACTGGTCCTTGTTTGGGAACACACACACCAAAGCACGCAACATGCTGACCAATACAAGGGTTGAAAATTTGGTGGCCATCCGGGAAAATTTGAAGCTTTTTGAACCTGACAACAACCCATCCTCAACAAGGTTGGAAAGTGACAGTGAAGATGAGGCCTCAGAGTCTGATGTTCTAGAGGTGGACATTGAGGAGGTCCAGGGAGAAGACATGGAAGCCTGAGAGGAATACAACCAAAGCTTTAGTTTCTAGACTATAATTTTACAGATGTATGTTGAAAACATTTTTGGGAGATTGGGGATCATTCAATATTCCCTTTCTTTTGTTGTTCAGTAAAATCATCCCATGTGAAGAGTCAACTCATTTAATTAAAGTTCAATTCGTAACAGATACATTTGGGAGACTGAATGAACTGAACACAAGCATGCTGGGTCCATTTCAAGGACAGCTTTTTTCCATCTACGTAACATTTCAAAAATCAGAAACTTTCTGTCCAGAAATTATGCAGAAAAATTCATCCATGCTTTTGTCACTTCTAGGTTAGACTACTGCAATGCTCTACTTTCCGGCTACCCGGATAAAGCACTAAATAAACTTCAGTTAGTGCTAAATACGGCTGCTAGAATCCTGACTAGAACCAAAAAATTTGATCATATTACTCCAGTGCTAGCCTCTCTACACTGTCTTCCTGTCAAAGCAAGGGCTGATTTCAAGGTTTTACTGCTAACCTACAAAGCGTTACATGGGCTTGCTCCTACCTATCTCTCTGATTTGGTCCTGCCGTACATACCTACACGTACGCTACGGTCACAAGACGCAGGCCTCCTAATTGTCCCTAGAATTTCTAAGCAAACAGCTGGAGGCAGGGCTTTCTCCTATAGAGCTCCATTTTTATGGAACGGTCTGCCTACCCATGTCAGAGACGCAAACTCGGTCTCGACCTTTAAGTCTTTACTGAAGACTCATCTCTTCAGTGGGTCATATGATCGAGTGTAGTCTGGCCCAGGAGTGGGAAGGTGAACGGAAAGGCTCTGGAGCAACGAACCGCCCTTGCTGTCTCTGCCTGGCCGGTTCCCCTCTTTCCACTGGGATTCTCTGCCTCCAACCCTATTACAGGGGCTGAGTCACTGGCTTACTGGGGCTCTCTCATGCCATCCCTGGAGGGGGTGCGTCACCTGAGTGGGTTGATTCACTGATGTGGTCATCCTGTCTGGGTTGGCGCCCCCCCTCTTGGGTTGTGCCGTGGCGGAGGTCTTTGTGGGCTATACTCAGCCTTGTCTCAGGATGGTAAGTTGGTGGTTGAAGATATCCCTCTAGTGGTGTGGGGGCTGTGCTTTGGCAAAGTGGGTGGGGTTATATCCTTCCTGTTTGGCCCTGTCCGGGTGTGTCCTCGGATGGGGCCACAGTGTCTCCTGACCCCTCCTGTCTCAGCCTCCAGTATTTATGCTGCAGTAGTTTATGTGTCGGGGGGGCTAGGGTCAGTTTGTTATATCTGGAGTACTTCTCCTGTCCTATTCGGTGTCCTGTGTGAATCTAAGTGTGCGTTCTCTAATTCTCTCCTTCTCTCTCTCTCTCGGAGGACCTGAGCCCTAGGACCATGCCCCAGGACTACCTGACATGATGACTCCTTGCTGTCCCCAGTCCACCTGACCGTGCTGCTGCTCTAGTTTCAACTGTTCTGCCTTATTATTCGACCATGCTGGTCATTTATGAACATTTGAACATCTTGGCCATGTTCTGTTATAATCTCCACCCGGCACAGCCAGAAGAGGACTGGCCACCCCACATAGCCTGGTTCCTCTCTAGGTTTCTTCCTATGTTTTGACCTTTCTATGGAGTTTTCCTAGCCACCGTGCTTCTACACCTGCATTGCTTGCTGTTTGGGGTTTTAGGCTGGGTTTCTGTACAGCACTTTGAGATATCAGCTGATGTACGAAGGGCTATATAAATAAATTTGATTTGATTTGGGTGGGTAAATAAAAAAATACATTCTACAGATGACTGAATGAATCAGTGAATTCAGAGGAAAGACCTTCTTATTGGAGAGAGTCTTTCAAAAACCAACCATGCACCCTTCCCTCGGCGGTGCATTTTTCTAAACAGAAAACAGCATCAGTAAGTGTCTCACATGAGTGATGACTGCTCACCTTCAGCGCTTTGAAGTGCACTTTCGGACCTACTTCCCAATCCATTTGACTGTGATCCTGGATCAGTTGACATGCCGGTAAGTCAAATTGAACAGGTGATCGAGGTGTCATGTGACCGAAAGCATTCAGGGGTCACCATTGAGGAGTATTGGTTCCTGACTCAAGGGGAATACCCTTCCATCTTCCTCTGTGCGTTCAAAACAAATGGGAACTCCGAAATCTCAGACTTATGACTTCAGTGCGTTTAAGACAACTGGGAACTCTGAAAAGAACGATCTCTGACTGGGAAAAAGAGTTTTGAACGGTCATCCAACTCGGAATTCCAACTCTGGAACTCAAGCCTCTTTCTAGAGCTCCGACTTTCCGACCTGAAGATTACTGACGTCATTATTTGACCGGGTACTTTTCTGAGTTCTCAGTTGTCTTGAACGCGCCATAAAGCTCATGCCACCCTTCGCCAGCTCATATCTGTGTGAAGCTGGATTCCGTGCTCTCGTCTGCATTAAAACCAAACACAGATTGAGGTTGGATGTGACAGCAGAGATGAGGTGCGCACTGTCGACCACGCCCCTGATTTTGAGAAGCTCCGACACTACATGCATCTAGCACACCCATCTCATTAGTGTTGTTGAGAAAAGATAAATTGTCAGACTAATTTGCAATTGACTGTCATAGACCGAAATAAAAAAGTAACATTGGCTGTTAATTACATTTGAATAACATTTGTTTTACATGGTTGGGGCAATGAGAATTTTCAGATATCAAAATGGGGTCGTGGGCCAAAGAGTTTTGGGAACCCCTGGTCTAGCATGAACAACAAAGAACAGTACACCAGAATGGACCATTACCCAACATATATTTTTCTTGCATTTATTTAAGGATCTATCTGTACTATTTAGTAAAGTGATATACTATGGGACAAGTCTCCTCACCGCCAACTGGATAGTCACTGGAGGTTGGGGCTCTGTTGGGGACACAGTAACTCTCTGATGGAGAAACAGTCTTCGTGGAGACAGAGGTCACCGCACTGGACTTATTCACTGGCACTGATGTGATGTCACTGATGATGGTGGTTGTCACTGTAACCGTAGTAATGACCTCTTGGGTCTCTGTGACAGAATCTAGGGTTAGAGGGAAAAGGTCAGAGTAACAGTTTTAACTGACTTGTCCAACTATACCTCATAGAAGCAAGGCAGCAATTGATGAAAATTGGGAGGGACATACGCAGTGTTTGAGATAAAAGTGAACTGAGAGTGGTTGGTCTTGGGCTAACTCTCTCTGTGGGCACTGAGAGGTGCGTTGTAGGAAATTGAGTTGTCTTGTGGGTTGTTGAAGCTGTTGGGGGAGAGAGGATGAAAGAGGTCTGTCACAGGAAATCAATACAACCAGGACAGGGACTTAAAGTGCCTTTAGAGAGTATTCACACCCCTCGAATTCTTCCACATTTTGTTGTGTTACAGCCTGAATTTAACATTGATTGAATTGAGCTTTTGTGTCAATGATCTACACACCATACCCCATAATATCAAAGTGGAATTATGTTTTTAGAAATGTTTACAAGTTCATTTAAAATGAAAAGCTAAAATGTCTTGAACGTTGCTTAACAAGTCACATAAGTTGCATGGACTCACCCTGTGTGCAATAATAGTGTTTAAAAGTTCTAATGCAGCTGTTTAGCTTAATATCAAATCATTTCTGGGTAACAATTAAGTAACTTACTGAGAATTGGTTAAAAAGAAACCAAAATAACAAGAACTTTGCTAGGACTGTCTTGGAGTGGTCTGAGTCAGGAGGGGGAAACAGAAAATTAGCTGTTATTAGCAGAGGTTTAGAACTGTCTTTCTAATTGGTCTATTAACTAATTTACCGCATGGTGATGTCACCAGGCAGGCCAAAACGCCATCCCTTTTCAAACAGCTCCTACACTAAAAGGGTATTATCATAATTTTCACAGTATTAGTGTGGAAATATAGAGTACCAGTCAAAAGTTTGGACACACCTACTCATTCAAGGGTTTTTCTTTCTTTTTACTATTTTCTACATTATAGAATAATAGTGAAGACAAACTTTTAAGTAATGAATATGGAATCATGTAGTAACCAAAAAAGTGTTAAACAAATCAAAATATGTTTTATATTTGAGATTCTTCAAAGTTGTCACCTTTTGCCTTGATGACAGCTTTGCACACTCTTGGCATTTTCTCAACCAGCTTCAGGAGGTGTGCCTTGTTAAAAGTTAATTTGTGGAATTTCTTTCCTCCTTAATTCATTTGAGACAATCAGTTGTGTTGTGAGAAGGTAGGGTTGGTATACAAAAGAGAGCCCTAGTTGGTAAAAGACCAAGTCCATATTATGGCAAGAACAGCTCAAATAAGCAAAGAGAAATGACAGTCCACCGTTACTTTAAGACATGAAGGTCAGTCAACGCGGAAAATGTCAAGAACTTTGAAAGTTTCTTCAAGTGCAGTTGCAAAAACCATCAAGTGCTATGATGAAACTGGCTCTCATGAAGACTGCCACAGGAAAGGAAGACCCAGAGTTACGTCTGTTGCAAGTCCAATAGAGCCCAAATAAATGCTTCAGAGTTCAAGTAACGGACACATCTCAACATCAACTGTTCAGAGGAGACTGCGTGAATCAGGCCTTCATGGTCGAATTGCTGCAAAGAAACCATTACTAAAGGACACCAATAATAATTAGAGACTTGCTTGGGCCAAGAAACACGAGCAATGGGCATTAGACAGGTGGAAATCTGTCCTTCGGCCTGATGAGTCCAAATTTGAGATTTTTGGTTCCAACTGCCGTGTCTTTGTGAGATGCAGAGTAGGTGAACGGATGATCTCTGCATGTGTTTGTTCACCCCGTGAAGCATGGAGGAGGTGTGATGGTGTGGGTGTGCTTTGCTTGTGACACTGTCAGTGATTTATTTAGAATTCAAGGCACACTTAACCAGCATGGCTACCACAGCATTCTGCAGTGATACACCATCCCATCTGGTTTGCACTTAGTGGGACTACATGTTTTTCAACAGGACAATGACCCAAAATACACCCCCGGCTGTGTAAGGGCTATTTGACCAAGAAGGAGAATGGTGTAGTGCTGATTCAGATGACCTGGCACCCACAATCACCTGACCTCAACCCAATTGCAATGGTTTGGGATGAGTTGGACGGCAGAGTGAAGGAAAAGCAGCCAGCAAGTGCTCAGCATATGTGGGAACTCCTGCAAGAGTACATTCCAGGTGAAGCTGGTTGAGAGAATGCAAAGAGTGTGCAAAGCTGTCATCAAAGCAAAGGGTGGCTACTTTGAAGAATATAAAATCTAAAACCCTTCTTTGGTTACTACATGATTCCATATGTGTTATTTCATAGTTTGATGTCTTCACTATTATTCTACAATGAAGTAAAAAATAAAGAAAAACCCTTGAATGACTTGACAATTAAATCCATTGTAATTCCACTTTGTAACAGAACAAAATGTGGAAAAAGTCGAAGGGTGCGAATACTTTCTGAAGGCACCGTAGGTCCCAGCCCAAGTCAAACAAACACCTGCACACAGTGTGGGGTTGGACACAGAAACCGCTCAAATCACAGAGAGAATCACATGGTGTACTCAGACGGTTGATAAACACAGCCTGATCAATGTCAGTGGACCCTTTCCCTTAGGTCAGCGTTTCCCAAACCAAGGGGGTGCACATTTTGGTTTTTCCCTAGCACTACACAGCTGATTCAAATAATCAACTAATCCTCACGTGTTGAATCAGCTGTGTAGTGTTAGGGCTGTGTAGCGTTAACCAAAACGTGCAACCCGTGGGCTCCCGAGGACCACATTTGGGAAACGCTGCCTTAGGTCCATTGGCAATGTACAGAACGTTCCATACAATGTATCTTTCCATATACTGTATCACACAGATCATGTACCCAAAAGGTTAGGAGAAAGTGAAAGTAGTGGTGCTGAATCACAAGAAGTGGAAAGGAGAGAGGATATGTTGACGGCAGTCAGTTATTTTTAGTCTGGTATTACAAGAAATATACACCAACTCCCCTATGGTACTTTCCATAGTACTTTCAAACTTGTACTTCTTTATTTTTTTTTAACTGCCTTATGTTCAAACCATACAGTAACATTATGGAAATGTTGTGCAGCTGACCGATTGGCTCATTTCCCAGATATCAGAGATAATGATTCTCTCTCTCTCTACTGACAATTTACCCCAGTGTTTTACCCAAAAGGCTCAGACTTTTCTTTTTCCCCTGTATGGGGAAGTGTCTCACTGGGCCATGGCTCCGGTGGACGTGCTCTGACTTGGAGCCAAGGCAAGGCTATGGGTACTTTTCAGCTGTCATTTACATAAGTGGCTAACTGTGAACTTTAACACCTTCTCACAAAAGCAACAATCTTGAATGATGCCGAGTTTGTGGATTATGCTCGCCACAAGTCATTAGTGACAAACTCCTGATGAAAACACAATAATAGCACTAGAGCATTAACATAAAACACTGGTGAGACCCAGGTGTGGGAGTAAGTCTAGATGGAAAAGTGCCCACATCACCAACGAACTATCATGGTCCAAACATACCAAGACAGTCATGAAGAGGCCACGACAAAACCTTTTGCCCCACAGGACACTGAAAAGATTTGGCATGGGCCCCCAGATCCTCAAAAGGTTCTACAGCTGCACCATCAAGAGCATCCTGACCGGTTGCATCACCGCCTGGTATGGCGCTACAAAGGTTAGTGAGAATGGCCCAGTACGTCACTGGGGCCAAGCTTCCTGCCATCCAGGACCAATATAATAGGGGGTGTCAGAGGAAAGTCCATAAAATTGTCAGAGACTCCAGTCACCCAAGTTATAGACTGTTTTCTCTGCTACCGCACGGCAAGCGGTACCGGGGTGCCAAGTCTAGGACCAAAAGTCTCCTCAACAGCTTCTACCCCCAAGCCATTAGACTGCTGAACATTTCATAAAAATCGCCACCGGACAATTTACATTGACCCCCCCGTACACTGCTGCTACTCGCGGTTTGTTTGTTACCTATGCATAGACAATTCGCCCCCACCTACATGTACAGATTATTCTTATTGTGTTATTTTTAATTATTACTTCTTTTTTTTGCCTACTTGGTAAATAATTTATTCTTCTTGAACTGTTTGTTAAGGGCTTGTAAGTAAGCATTTCACGGTAAAGTCTACACTTGTTGTATTCGGCGCATGTGGCAAATGAAGTTTGATTTGCTGGCTGCTGGCTTTAATCTCATTGATCTCCCCTGGCATGAAACCCCCTACAACCATTTCCTGCCATCAGGCTTTGGCATTTATTAACAACATTCCTAAATCTCTCTTTCTCTCTCTGGCAGAGACAGGCAGGCATGCAGACAGGCAATACTCACGTTCTATCGTAGTTGGAATGGATGGGTCAGCTGGAATAAGCATGTGAGAATCAGCCAGACAATACACACGTTTGTTCCAAATATCTAGTCTCATACCTGCTCTTTATATGTAAATGATATGCATTCCAGATATAGTCTATAGTTGGAATACCTTATCTTATAGGTGTGGCTTGTCTGTCTCAATGTGTCATAGGAGCATCTACTTACGTATGCATATCAGTGTTGGGAGTGTCCACTGAAGAACCTGACCAATCCGTTTGCACTTGATGAGATTGGAGGTTCCCGCCTTCCTCACATAGCCATCCACACACTGGTAGCGCAGAGATTCGTTTTCTTGATAAATTTCCCTCGTGTTCAAAGGCTTGGTGAGCTTCCAATGAGACAGGGGTGGGCACACGTCTGAGGGGTGATGAGAAGGTGACTAAGTAAATAAGGTGTGTTCCGATAATACTGGGGTGGAACCAAAGCCTCAGTGGTGCAGTCACGATTTGAACATTTTGGGGGACCAATTTTGTCTTGGGGGGGAATGCATGGAGACTTATCTCCCTCACCAGCTTTAAACATCTGCTATCTGAGCAGCTAACCGATCGCTGCAGCTGTACATAGTCCATCTGTAAATAGCCCACCCAATCTACCTACCTCATCCCCATACTGTTTTTATTTATTTACTTTTCTGCTCTTTTGCACACCAGTATCTCTACCTGCAAATGACCATCTGATCATTTATCACTCCAGTGTTAATCTGCAAAATTGTAATTATTCACCTACCTCCTCATGCCTTTTGCACACAATGTATATAGACTCTTTTTTCTACTGTGTTATTGACTGGTTTATTGTTTACTCCATGTGTAACTCTGTTGTTGTCTGTTCACACTGCTATGCTTTATCTTGGCCAGGTCGCAGTTGTAAATGAGAACTTGTTCTCAACTAGCCTACCTGGTTAAATAAAGGTGAAATAAAATAAATAAAAAAATGCTGCATTTTAAAGCCCCATTGCATATGTTATCAGATTATTCTGTTTAACAATTAAGAACCTACTGTAATAGTTGTCCACTCAAATTGTCCAAAATAAACTATTTTTCAATCAATAATTGTGCTAGGACTGTCTGGGAGTGGTCTGAGTGGGGAGGGAAGGGCACCTAAGCAGTGCCACAATGCTAACCACAATGTGGCTCAATCCACCAGAGCGGAGGGACCTAATGGGAGGGATATGTCATCAGAAAATGAGCTGTTATTGGTCAACTAACATACCATCTGGTAATGTCACCAGGCAAGCCTAAACTCCATCCATGTAACATTTGCTGATTAGAAGGTCCTGTGAAGATTTTGTGGATTGTATTTTCAACTAGCAACTATTATCATTTCACATGATCACAAAAAAAAAAAAAACTTTTACAGTGTTCGTTTCTTCAGTTGTAGCATAATATAATACATAATAAAAAAATAACTAATTTTGACTGCACTAGGCCTTTAACAATGTTTGCCATTACTCATGGGCTGCCTTCCAAACACTTAAAAGACACACCCTCGTCCACTTACTGTACCCTTGCCTTATGCCCTTCCACTTACTGTATCCTCACCTTATGCCCTTGGGGGAATCCCCGTTGCCATCTTGGAGGGCGGGTCCAAATGATTAGCCAAGCAAGGGAAGTTTGCAACGTAAGCCCCTCAGCCCTCGTTTTTAGTCGGCTTTGCGAGTGTACAATGTTCACTCCAGGGCCTGAAACCCCCCATAATTCAATTCGCTACCATTGTACATCCGCTAAGAAAAGTCTGTGAAAACTTAAAAACAACATCAATGGAGAAATCAACATACAACAACGTAAGTAAAAACGAATGCAAATAAGTTAGAAAGTGTGCTACTAATGCACATGACTGCACAAACACGTCTCGTAAAAGTAAATATGTTTTTGTTTGGTTATCTTTTGAGAAATACATTTTTTTCCTTCTTCAGAAGCTAGGCAGGCTAACGTTAGTTAGCAAATGAATTTGCTAGCTATCATACAGTAGGCATATATTAATAATTATTTAATACAAGTAGACATGCACTCAATTGACTGTTGTGCATATAAAGTACCTGGTGGCTGAAAACACAATCATCGCGGGATGAACGAGTGACAAATTTCCAGCCAAGGGCGGTCCAATTAAAAATCATTCCTACCTCCCTCGCCCCTTGCCCTGTCAGTGTATACTCGTCAAACTTCATGATTCGTCATCAGAATTGTCCACTTAATTTGAGGGCTGAGGGGATAAGGTGTGTCTTTTAAGTGTTTGGACCTCAGCCCAGGTCTCTCTGGAAGGTTAGTAGAAAACAGGGTCACACATGGTGTTTTTTGGTAGTCTTAAAAATCTTCATGGTATCAAAAGTATACACCTCACACACATATGGTTATTGACACAAATTGAAGAAGACACCTTGTACCGTGTCAGATATTGAGTTGAAATGGAGTCTGAGTTTACATCCCAATATTACACTTGAACTTTCTGTCCAAAAAGGAGGGCAGAAAAATTAATCCATGCTTTTGTTACTTCTAGGTTAGACTACTGCAATGCTCTACTTTCCGGCTACCTGGATAAAGCACTAAATAAACTTCAGTTAGTGCTAAATACGGCTGCTAGAATCCTGACTAGAACCAAAAAATGTGATCATATTACTCCAGTGCTAGCCTCCCTTTACTGGCTTCCTGTTAAGGCAAGGGCTGATTTCAAGGTTTAACTGCTAACCTACAAAGCATTACATGGGCTTCCTCCTACCTATCTTTATGATTTGGTTCTGCCGTACATACCTACACGTACGCTACGGTCACAAGACGCAGGCCCCCTAATTGTCCCTAGAATTTCTAAGCAAACAACTGGAGGCAGGGCTTTCTCCTATAGAACTCATTTTTTATGGAATGGTCTGCCTACCCATGTGAGAGACGCAGACTAGGTCTCAACCTTTAAGTCTTTACTGAAGACTCACCTCTTCAGTGGGTCATATGATTGAGTGTAGTCTGGCCCAGGTGTGTGAAGGCTCTGGAGCAACGAACCGCCCTTGCTGTCTCTGCCTGGCCGGTTCCCCTCTCTCCACTGGGAATCTCTGCCCATAACCCTATTACAGGGGCTGAGTCACTGGCTTACTGGTGCTCTTTCATGCCGTACCTAGGAGGAGGCGTCACTTGAGTGGGTTGAGTCACTGACATGATCTTCCTGTCTGGGTTGGCCCCCCCCCCCCCCTTGGGTTGTGCCGTGGCGGAGATCTTTGTGGGCTTTACTCGGCCTTGTCTCAGGATGGTAAGTTGGTGGTTGAAGATATCCCTCTAGTGGTGTGCTTTGGCAAAGTGGGTGGGGTTATATCCTTCCTGTTTGGCCCTGTCCGGGGGTATCATCGGATGGGGCCACAGTGTCTCCTGACCGCTCCTGTCTCAGCCTCCAGTATTTATGCTGCAGTAGTTTATGTGTCGGGGGGCTATGGTCAGTTTGTTATATCTGGAGTACTTCTCCTGTCTTATCCGGTGTCCTGTGTGAATTTAAGTATGCTCTCTCTAATTCTCTCTTTCTCTCTGAGGACCTGAGCCCTAGGACCATGCCTCAGGACTACCTGGCATGATGATTCCTTGCTGTCCCCAGTCCACCTGGCCGTGCTGCTGCTCCAGTTTCAACTGTTCTGCCTGCGGCTATGGAAACCTGACCTGTTCACCGGATGTGCTACCTGTCCCAGACCTGCTGTTTTCAACTCTCTAGAGACAGCAGGAGTGGTAGAGATACTCTTAATGATCGGCTATGAAAAGCCAACTGACATTTACTCCTGAGGTGCTGACTTGCTACACCCTCGACAACTACTGTGATTATTATTATTTGACCATGCTGGTCATTTATGAACATTTGAACATCTTGGCCATGTTCTGTTATAATCTCCACCCGGCACAGTCAGAAGAGGACTGTCCACCCCTCATTGCCTGGTTCCTCTTTAGGTTTCTTCCTATGTTTTGACCTTTCTATGGAGTTTTCCTAGCCACCGTGCTTCTACACCTGCATTGCTTGCTGTTTGGGGTTTTAGGCTGGGTTTCTGTACAGCACTTTGAGATATCAGCTGATGTACGAAGGGCTATATAAATACATTTGATTTGTATATACAACACAGAAGCTCAAAACATATAAACCCCTAGTTTGTTTTTGAGGTGTCCATGAAGAGCACTACTCAAAGATGCTCTGTTGGTCAATATTTCCCTTCAGTGAATCCCTATCATCTTCTAAAACGTATATTTAAAAAAAAGTATTGCCAAAATGACATTCTTTGATTATAGACAATAACGTTTTCATGTTTTTATGAGTGTTTGAGTTTGGTCTCTGTCTGCTTAGACTGCTTTCAGGGTAAGGAAACATGGTTTCTTTCAGCATTTCCCAAACAGGGACTAGTGATTAGGCCTTCTTCCTCTGGGGACCATTTGGGAAAGAAATAATTGACCATCACTTTTTTATTAAAACCATATACATTTTTCTTTACATCTACAACCCTAACACATAGACTATGGTTGGTTTAAGATAGTAATAACATGGACAATCAAGCTTTTTGATTCTCTATTTTAGGTCACCTGGTAGTGTCTGAAACAAATGTGTAAAAAGGATTTGATGAAACTGCAATAAATAACATACAAATACACTGAGTGTACAAAACATTATTGAGTTGCACCCCCTTTCGCCCTCAGAACAGTCTCAATTCGTTGGGGCATGGAATCTACAAGGTGTTGAAAGCGTTCCACAGGGAAGCTGGCCCATGCTGAATGCTTCCCACAGTTGTGTCAAGTCGGGTGGATGTCCTTTGGGTGGAGGACCATTCTTGATACACAAGGGAAACTGTTGAGCGTGAAAAATCCAGCACCTGGCACCTACTACCATACCCCGTTCAAAGGCACTTAAATATTTTGTCTTGACCATTCATCCTCTGAATGGCACAAAATACACAATCCATGTCTCAATTGACTCAAGGTTTAAAAATCATTCTTTAACCTATCTCCTCCCCTTCACCTACACTGATGGAAGTGGATATCAATAAAGGATCATAGCTTTCACCTGGTCAGTCTATGTCATGGTTCCATGTAGAACCCTTTCGCTAGAGGGAACCAAAAGGTGTTCTACCTGGAACCAAGAAGGGTTCTATAAATGGTTATCCTATGGGAACTGCTAAAGAACCCTTTTAGGTTCTAGATAACATCCTTTAAGCGTTTTGTTCAATCTATGCAGATGGCAGCCACCAACCACAAGCACACACACGTTTTTAATTTAAAGAAGAAAAAAATCATCTCCGATTTATTTTACACTAGCATTTGGTTAAATGTTATTTCTAACGGTAAATGTGTGCTTATAGTATTGTTTTATTTGGTAAGTGTGGTATAAATCGCGTTTATAAACGCAACAGAATAAGTTGGTGTTATTTTGTAGCCGTAGCTAGTTGACTAGCTAGCAGCAAGCAAGGGATACGAACGTTGCCACTGAGCACGGCAAACGAACATAAACAACGAACTGATCGAACGAACGACTGGATTACTTATTTAGCTAGATATATAGTTTTGCTGCTAGCAAACCTACTTATATGAGGATAAATATCGAACTAGCAACCAAAATATGAAAAAGTATGCATTCGTTTATTTTTTTAAAATTATACGTAAAAAATATATATTATACCTGTAAATGTGTGATTTCTTTGGCAACTGTACTATAAGCGGGATAAACAACGCCGTTCTGTAAAATACATTGGGAAAATAATTCGCAAAGGGACGACGTTTATCCCTTACTATACATAATCGTAACAGACAAAATGTACTGACCTGGACTGACAGTATTGAGTCGACACACTTTGACGATAAGAAGGAGGGAAAGGAGACGCAGCCGCATGACCCTGGAGCCTGCTATTCCAATGTTTAAATAAAGGACTCACTTTCAAGTCTCTTTGATGATGAACTAAGTCACAGGAAAATAATATGCCACTCCGAACGTTTGATATGGTCTGTGTTAACGCCGCAAACCTTTCATCCACATTACATGTGTAGCTCCCACTTTGGCACTTTCACTTTCATTCTCAATCATTGACGGCTACTATTACAACCTGGACTCAGGGGTAGACGTGACATAGTAAACGTAAATCTGCAATATTAAAATGAGTATGATATTGTTGCGTTTCCTATGGTATGTATTGATTTGTGGATTTCCATCCATTTTGTATAGCTAGGTCGCTAACGTTATCAGTTAAATAAAGGTTAAATAAAAATTATAATAAATTAAAAACCTAGAGGTTAGGAGTTGGGGTTAGCTAACATGCTAAGTAATGCCGAAGTAGCTAAAAAGTATTGAGTAGTTGCAAAGCTGATAATTAGATAAAATGCCAAAGTTGTCCATGATGGGATTTGAACACCTACCCTTTGAATGCTAGACATGGCTTGTGTTCGTTTGAATTCCAATATACAATCATTAATTCCAATTGTAAGACTATGTCATAGATTGTTATAACTAATCAACGATAGACCACAGAAACATCGAAGGGACAGCAGTGGAGAAGGTGGAACGTTTTAAATTCAAGCCCCTAACCAGGAATGCCATTTTAAAAAATATGAATAAGAAATAAAAGGAACAAGTAATTAAAGAGCAGCAGTAAAATAACAATAGTGAGACTATATACAGACTATATATCAAGAGAAGATCCTCAAAATGGAACAGTTTAATGGGAATTTATTATTAACCTTTATTTAACTAGGCAAGTCAGTTAAGAACAAATTCTTATTTTCAATGGCAGCCCCTGCCCTTTTCAGGGGCAGAACGACATATTTGCTTGCACCTTGTCAGCTCGGGGATTTGAACTTGCAACCTTCTGGTTACTAGTCCAACGCTCTAACCACTAGGCGACCCTGCCAGCCCATGAATGTGGAAGCGATGTGAAGGTTAAGTGCTGTAATTGTGGGGGAGAACACAGTGCAGCATTTTGTGGATGCCAGGTACAGAGAGAGGCCAGAGAGGCTAGAGAGACTCAGAGATATCGGATTAGTCATAATGTATCGTACGCAGAGGCCGTAAAACAGATTGGTAGAACTACAGTGAGGACTGATGGAGCTTACCTGTAGTAAATGGACCTACTTTTGGGGCTGGTGCTTCTGATGGTCCTGGCATGGTTTCGAGGCCTGTTCAGAAATCTCATGCTCATTAATGTGCAAGGTGTGTTAAACAATAGGGTCCCGTCCTCCCAGGCCTGCATGATGTAGGATCAGATAGGGCAAAGTAGTGGAATAGTGGTGAGTGTAGGGATAGTTGGTATGGTCATTTTTCTTGCCATTTCCCTATCCTTTCCCATTTTGTGTTACAAAGTGTAATTAATTCACACTTCAGAACAGTAGGCAGAAACACAGGGCTAGAAAAGAGAAATGGATTAGTAGGAGGCTGTAACCGGCCTCACACTCCAGTATAGTAGGTGGCAGTGTATGCACCTTGCAGCTGGTTGCGGTCCGCTAATACAATTTTAAAGAAGAAGAAATTGACAATTTTTTATGACGTTTATTGTATCGATTTGGTAGTCCATGTAGCTATCTATATGTGCTGATAAAAAGGCACCTATTCACGCATTACAACGATTTATTTGGCTACTAGTTATATTTTATAAGGTGAGTATTTGAGTCTTATTTGGAAAGGGGGAAATATTGTTAGTGTGCCTCTGCGACAAAAGACCTATACAATTGTTGTAAATCGTTAGTAACGCGTTAGCTAGCGCTGGCTACGTCCTTACAAATGCAATGTATTTCGTTTTTTAAACCTACTGGACTGTCTTTGGTAATGGTCTGCTCGGTGTATTGTGTGATGTGCAGTCGTGTAGTTGCAATCCAAACGACAGCTCTAACTATCTATGTCAGTTATCTATTTTATTTGACACTGCTTTTATTTACAGGTCTATTTATCCTGCCACTGCCAGGACTATTTTTAAGGGAAACACTCTTTTCACGCCACTTCGATACAAAGTTATTTTCCTAGTCGGTTAGGAGAGCCTTTTCGCTAACCCTTTTCCTAACATTAAGCTCAGTGTCTGAACCGGCTACGTTAATTGTCCTGACATACGAAGTAAAGTATTATAATTTACTGCGTACGTTCACCTAACCTGCAACGAAAAAGTTACTTCGGTATCGAAGTGGGGTGACCATAGTGTTTCCCGTGTCTTTAAACTCTGAGAACCATGTCGCTTTACGACGACATGGGCGTCGGGAGTGCGACCAGTGACACCAAGACCGAGGGCTGGTCCAAGAATTTTAAGCTACTGCAGTCACAGCTGAAAGTAAAAAAAGCAGCTCTGACTCAGGCTAAGGTGGGTTCCAATTGCACCGCAGGTTGATGAAAGCTTGTTTCAGGAATGACTCAAAGCTATGCGTACCAAAAGCATCCCTAGCCATATCTATGAACCTTGTCTCCACATCCAAAGGTATGGATGATGTGTTGTGTGTGTTCCCCACAGAGTCAGCGGATGAAGCAGGGTACTGTCCTGGCTCCAGTCATCGACTTAAAGAGAGGAGGTTCCGCTGATGACAGACAGATAATAGACACACCCCCACACATTGCAGCAGGACTCAAGGTGAGGGCTGTGTGTGTTTCTGCGACACAAGTATTTGTCAGGGTGTCCCATGTGAAATGTGTGTGACTTATGTGATGTTTGTGTGTGTCAGGATACAGCACCCAGCGGGTTCTCCTCGGGGGACGCGCTAATCCCCCTGGCTGATGAGTATGACCCCATGTTCCCCAACGACTACGAGAAGGTGGTGAAGAGACACCGCGAGGAGAGGCAGAGGCAGAGAGAGCAGGAACGACTGAAGGAGATAGAGGAAAGAGAGAAGTACGACCTCTTACCTAACAGCACCAAAGCTACACTTCTAGAACATTCAACAGGATTCTGTTGTTATTGTTGACAGTTAGAATGTTATATCCCTCAGGAAACTAAGGATGATGTATTGTTTATAGAAGTTTTCACACTGTAGGAATATGACCTGACGATGACCACATCATTTCAGTCTATGTTCTTCCTTCGTTCTGACCTCATGTGTGCTTCCTGTCCAGAAAGAGGAAGGACCGACACGAGGGCAGCAGCGCTCCGAGCGGATTCTCCCGCTTCCCCGCGGCAGAGGGAGAGTCAGATGAGGAGGAGGAGGACTATGAAAAGGAGAAGAGAAAAAGGAGTGAGTAGACTACCTCTGGTTTCACTGGTGTCCAAATCAAATGTATTTATATAGCCCTTCTTACATCAGCTGATATATCAAAGTGCTGTACAGAAACCCAGCCTAAAACCCAAACAACAAACAATGCAGGTGTAGAAGCACGGTGGCTAGGAAAAACTCCCTAGAAAGGCCAAAACCTAGGAAGAAACCTAGAGCGGAACCAGGCAATGAGGGGTGGCCAGTCCTCTTCTGGCTGTGCCGGGTGGAGATTATAACAGAACATGGCCAAGATGTTCAAATGTTCATAAATGACCAGCATGGTCAAATAATAATAATCACAGTAGTTGTCGAGGGTGCAACAAGTAAGCAACTCAGGAGTAAATGTCAGTTGACTTTTCATAGTCGATCATTGAGAGTATCTCTACCGCTCCTGCTGTCTCTATAGAGTTGAAAACAGCAGGTCTGGGACAGGTAGCACGTCCGGTGAACAGGTCAGGTTTCCATAGCCGCAGCAGAACAGTTGAAACTGGAGCAGCAGCACTTCCAGGTGGACTGGGGACAGCAAGGAGTCATCATGCCAGGTAGTCCTGAGGCATGATCCTAGGGCTCAGGTCCTCCGAGAGAAAGAAAGAGACAATTAGAGAGAGCATACTTAAATTAACACAGGACACCGGATAAGACAGGAGAAATAGTCCAGATATAACAGACTAACCCTAGCCCCCCGACACATAAACTACTGAAGCATAAATACTGGAGGCTGAGACAGGAGGGGTCAGGAGACACTGTGGCCCCATCTAATGATACCCCTGGACAGGGCTCAAACAGGCAGGATATAACCCCACCTGCTTTGCCAAAGCATAGCCCCCACACCACTAGAGGGATATCTTCAACCACCAACTTACCATCCTGAGACAAGGCAGAGTGTAGCCCACAAAGATCTCCGCCACGGCACAACCCAAAGGGGGGCGCCAACCCAGACAGGAAGACCACGTCAGCGACTCAACCCACTCAAGTGACGCACCCCTCCTAGGGACGGCATGAAAGAGCACCAGTATGCCAGTGACTCAGCCCCTGTAATAGGGTTAGTGGCAGAGAATCCCAGTGGAGAGAGGGGAACCGGCCAGGCAGAGACAGCAAGGGCGGTTTGTTGCTCCAGAGCCTTTCCGTTCACCTTCAAACTCCTGGACCAGACTACACTCAATCATATGACCTACTGAAGCGATGAGTCTTCAGTAAAGACTTAATGGTTGAGACCGAGTCTGCGTCTCTCACATGGGTAGGCAGAACATTCCATAAAAATTGAGCTCTATAGGAGAAAGCCCTGCCTCCAGCTGTTTGCTTAGAAATTCTAGGGACAATTAGGGGGCCTGCGTCTTGAGACCGTAGCGTACGTGTAGGTATGTACGGCAGGACCAAATCATAAAGATAGGTAGGAGCAAGCCCATGCAATGCTTTGTAGGTTAGCAGTAAAACCTTGAAATCAGCCCTTGCCTTAACAGGAAGCCAGTGTAGGGAGGCTAGCACTGGAGTAATATGATCAAATATTTTGGTTCTAGTCAGGATTCTAGCAGCTGTATTTAGCACTAACTGAAGTTTATTTAGTGCTTTATCCGGGTAGCCAGAAAGTAGAGCATTGCAGTAGTCTAACCTAGAAGTAAGAAAAGCATGGATTCATTTTTCTGCATAATTTCTGGACAGAAAGTTTCTGATTTTTGCAATGTTACGTAGATGGGGAAAAAGCTGTCCTTGAAACAGCCTTGATATGCTTGTCAAAAGAGAGATCCGGGTCCAGAGTAACGCCAAGGTCCTTCAGTTTGATTTAAGACGACTGTACAACCATCAAGATTAATTATCAGATTCAACAGAATATCTCTGTTTCTTGGGACCTAGAACAAGCATCTCTGTTTTGTCCGGGTTTAAAAGTAGAACGTTTGCAGCCATCCACTTCCTTATGTCTGAAACACAGGATTCTAGCAAGGGCAATTTGGAGGCTTCACTATGTTTCATTGAAATGTACAGCTGTGTGTCATCTGCATAGCAGTGAAAGTTAACCTTGTGTTTTCGAGGTAAAATATATAGTGAAATCAAAAGTGGTCCTAAAACGGAACCTTGAGGAACACTGACATTTACAGTTGATTTGTCAGAGGACAAACCATTCACAGAGACAAATTGATATCTTTCCGACAGATAAGATCTGAACCAGACCAGAACTCGTCCGTGTAGACCGATTTGGGTTTCCAATCTCTCCAAAAGAATGTTGTGGTATCAAAAGCAGCACTAAGGTCTAGGAGCACGAAGACAGATGCAGAGCCTCGGTCTGACGCCATTAAAGGTCATTTACCACCTTCACAAGTGCAGTCTCAGTGCTATGATGGGGTCTAAAACCAGACTGAAGCATTTCATAGCTGCGCAACAGCTTTTTCAAAAATTTTAGAGAGGAATGGCGCAGGAAGCAGCTCTTTCAATAGTTTAGTTGGAATAGGGTCCTGTAGGCTCTCCACACTGAGCCTTTACAGCAGAGTTTTCATCACTATTATGTGCCATTATTTAGGCAGATGGACTTGTTCTTAACGTAAGGAGTTAGGATAATGTTGTGATTACGTCAGGATATGTGGTGACTAGACTGTCCCTTGATTCTTACCCATGTCTCTCTTTTAGGTATGGGTGGAGCAGCCATCGCCCCACCCTCATCGCTCGTGGATAGTAGAGACAGTGAGTCATGGCTCACAGAGGGATTGGTGTCTGTCTGTTTGGGATGTGGGGGAGTTTGTCCAGTAGCTAGCAGTGTTATTCAACATTAGGATGACCTTCAACATGCTTGATCAGGATGAGGTGAGTGTGTTAACTGTCTCTCTCCCCTCCAGGCTCGTCATACTCCTATGAGGATGAGATGCGACCCTCTCGTGGTTCTAAAGCAGCCATCCCTCCCCCCATGTACGAGGACTCCGACCGCCCCCACTCGCCACCTGGCGGTCCCACCAACTCGTTCCTGGCCAACATGGGGTGAGTCTGATACCCCCCCTACTGGGATAGAATGTCCTATTAGTTGTATGTCGTCTCACATACCCAACTCAAAACACAATGGCATCAACCTGTATAGTGCAGCCACTCAGTGTTCTGTTCGTTGGTGTTATCTGATGTTGTGTCCCTGTCTCCCCAGAGGGACCGTGGCCCATAAGATCATGCAGAAGTATGGCTTCCGGGAGGGCCAGGGACTGGGCAAACACGAGCAGGGTCTCAGCACGGCCCTGTCTGTAGAGAAGACCAGCAAGAGGGGTGGCAAGATCATCATAGGAGACGCCACTGAGAAGAGTAACGCCATACTTCATATCTCACTTTCTGCCGTCTCACTGCCCTGTCTCGTTCTCTCACTCATTTCCCTGTCTCTTTGTCACTCATTCCTGTCTCTCTCAGCTCTCCTGTCTTTCTCTCAGATATCTTTCTTATCATATATATATACACGCCATCTACCCCCCCCATTAACACTAATACTCATGATCTTTCTGCTAGATAAGATAGATATGAGCTTATTGTCATTGGCTCCTCCAGTTACATTAGCCTGTCCAGATGTTTTTATTTGTATCATGTACTACATAGGCCCAGAATGAATGGTCTTGGTTTCTAGTTCCAAGTCTGTCTATTGTAACGTTATTTGGAGCTGTGTGTTTGGTCATCCTCAGTCAAGATTCCGTTTTTAATTGGTATTTTTCATTCATTGATGATTTTAATCTTCAACATTTGTGAACTTAGTTGTGTGTGTTCTTTTTTTCCCCGTTTTGTTTGTGTTCGCGTGTGTATGTGTTCCTCTCTAAAGCACCAGGATCCAGTAACCAGACGGCAGCAGCTGAGCCTTTAGGCTGGGGCTCGGCTTCAATAGGTTTGGCACTGTTACATCACTTCCTCCCTACCTTGACACATCACATCCGGTTTCACCCCGTGTGTCTTATACAGTTTGCTCATCTCAATGTGTGTCAAGTTTCATTATGGAACTAGTAGCCACATTTATTTTGGGCCTACATTATGATGGTTGATAACCTAGAAAATATGTGCTAATTGAGTTTAAGGTTAGTGCCTGTAACCCTCTCATCATCTGATTGATAAACTAGCTTTGTTAAAACATCAGTTGTGGTTCACATTCTGGTCCAATCTACAGTCTGAGTCTCTTCCTGTTTACCAATATATTTAGTTATTTGACCTATTGTTGACATGTTCTGCTCTCTTTCTCCCATCAGTGGACCCCTCCAAGAAGTCAGAGGCCAACCCCCTCACAGAGATCCTCAAATGCCCTACCAAAGTTGTGCTGCTACGGGTGGGTGCTATGTGTGTCTTTGTCTGTGCATGAATATTTACTGTAAATTATTGTGTGTTTGTTTATGTGCATAGGTCCAATAAAGTGTGTGTGTGTGTGTTTTAGAACATGGTGGGCAGAGGAGAGGTGGATGAAGATTTGGAAGGGGAGACCAAAGAAGAGTGTGAGAAATATGGCAAGGTCATCAAGTGTGTCATCTTTGAGGTGAGAGGAATAAGTCTGTTTGTGTAGGTATGGTTAACCTCTCTGGGATATTCGGGACAGTAGCGTCCCACCCCGCTAACAGCCAGTGAAAGTGCAGGGCGCCAAATTCAAAATAACAAAAATCACATAATTAAAATTCCTCAAGCATACAAGTATTTTACACCATTTTAAAGATAAAATTCCTGTTAATCCAGCCACAGTGTCTGATTTCAAAAAGGCTTTACAGTGAAAGCACCACAAACTATTATGTTAGGTCACCACCAAGTCACAGAAAAACACAGCCATTTTTCCAGCCAAAGAGAGGAGTCACAAAAAGCAGAAATATAGATAAAATTAATAACTAACCTTTGATGATCTTCATCATATGACACTCATAGGACTTCATGTTACACAATATATGTATGTTTTGTTCAAGAAAGTGCATATTTATATCCAAAAATCTAATTTTACATTGGCGTGTTATGTTCAGTAGTTCCAAAACATGCAGTGATTTTCGTTGGTCAATTCACAGAAATACTCATAATAAACATTGATAAAAGATACAACTATTATGCATGGAACTTTAGATAAACTTCTCCTTAATGCAACCGCTGTGTCAGATTTTAAAAAAACTTTACGGAAAAAGCACACCATGCAATAATCTGAGTATGGCGCTCAGAGACCAAAACAGCCAAAGAGATATCCGCCATGTTGTGTAGTCAACATTAGTCAGAAATAGCATTATAAATATTCACTTACCTTTGATGATCTTCATCAGAATGCACGGGAATCCCAGGAATCCCAGTTCCACAATAAATGTTTGATTTGTTCGATAAAGTTCATCATTTATGTCCAAATACCTTCCTTTGTTAGGGCGTTTGGTAAACAAATCCAAGCGTGCGTGCAAGTCCAGCCGAAAGGTCGGACGAAAATTCCAAAAAGTTATATTACAGGTTGTAGAAACATGTCAAACTAAGTATAGAATCAATCTTTAGGATGTTTTTAACATAAATCTTCAGTAATGTTCCAACCGGAGAATTCCTTTGTCTGTAGAAAAGCAATGGAGCGCGAGGTAACTCTCACACGTCAATAGCTCGTGCCTCTCTGCTAGACCTCTGACTCATTCCCCTCTCATTCGGCCCCACTTCACAGTAGAAGCATCAAACAAGGTTCTAAAGACTGTTGACATCATCTAGTGGAAGCCTTAGGAAGTGCAACATGACCAATATCCCACTATCTTCAATAGGGAATGAGTTGAAAAACGACCAACCTCAAAATCCAACCAGGAAGTGGGAAATCTTTCTCAGGTTTTCGCCTGCCATATGAGTTCTGTTATACTCACAGACATCATTCAAACAGTTTTAGAAATTTCAGAGTGTTTTCTATCCACATATACTAAACATATGCTAGCTTTTATGGCTGAGTAGCAGGCAGTTTACTCTGGAAACCTTATTCATCCAAGCTACTCAATACTGCCTCCCAGTCACCAAGCAGTTAAGTGCTTAGTCATATTGTGTTGACTAATTAAGCAATAAGGCCTGAGAGGGTGTGGTATATTGCCAATGTACCACAGCTAAGGGCTGTTCTTATGCACGACGCAACGCGGAGAGCCTAGACACAGCCCTTACCCGTGGTATATTGGCCATATATCACAAACCCCCGAGGTGCCTTATTGCTATTATAAACTAGTTACTAACTTAGTTAGAGCAGTAAAAATAAATATTTTGTCGTACCCGTGGTATACGGCTGTCTGATATACCACGGTTGTCAGCCAAACAGCATTTGGGGCTCGAACCACCCAGTTTATAATATGTATTAAACTGTGTTCTTCTCAGATTGCCCAGGTGACAGATGATGAAGCAGTGAGGATATTTCTGGAGTTTGAAAGAGTCGAGTCTGCCATCAAAGGTCAGTAGAACACGTTAGGTTGTACTATGTGCTTGTGCATGTCCTTGAGGTTTCTGTAAGATGTGTGTGTGCTTGTTTGTCTGTATAACTTATGTGTGTGTCTAACGAAGGTTGCGTATGTAACCACGGTTATGTGAGCTATATGGATCACTCCAATATATTGGTATCACTCCGCGGCGGAGGGATACATCCGAGGTGAGGATTTACACATTTACTCCCAAAGAGCTGGTCTGTTGTTCTCACTGACCGTGTCCGCTTCTCATAGGCAGCCAGTGCCCGCACAGGGCACAGCATGCCGGAGGGAGGCCCAGACTCCCTTGGCACTGCCGGGGGGTCATAAGCAGAACCTTCAGGAGGAATGAAGGGTTGGCATGGAGAGATATACTCCTCCCACCGGGGTCCATCCGGTAGCACTCAGAACTTACCGCAAGAGCATGGAGCTCACCCACCCTCTTCATGGAAGTAATCACTACCAAGAAAGCCACCTTCGTAGAGAGGTGTTTCAGAGAGGCAGACTCCAACGGTTCGGCTTTGCCAAAGCTGCCACATCCAGATCCCGTCTCACCGTTGAGCAGGTCCTAGCTGGACGCAGGTGACAAGCCCCCTTCATAAACCTGGAGAACAAGGGATATCACCCCACCGGCCTGTCCATCCACCCCACATGGCAGGCAGATGTAGTGGCCAAATACCCTCTCAGAGTAGAGGCTGCCAAGCCCTCATCCAAGCGAGACTGCAGGTATTGGAGGATATACTGCACCCTGCATGAATCGGGCACACCCTCAATACCAGTGCACCAAGAACAGAACAACCGCCAGCGCAACTGGTATGCCGCAGTTGTAGCCGGTGCCCTTGTGCTCTGCATGGTGTTCATTACGCCCTCCTGTAGTCCTAACATGGACCATTGGTGCCATTCAGCAGCCAAGCCCAGAGACTGAGGCAGTGCGGTCTCGGACGACACAGAATTCCCCCGGCAGGTCGGGTCTCAGGGGCAGTTGCCAAGATGTCCCAGACAACAGGGACAGGAGAAGGCTGAACCAGGGTCGTCTGGGCCAGTATGAGGCCACCAGCAGCAGACGATGCTCCCCCATCCTGGTCCTGTCCAGCACAGCCTGGATCAGGGGAAAAGGGGGGAATGCATAAAGCTCCAGCCCTGGCCAATCGTGAGCCAGAGTATCCAAGCCCAGAGGCCCTGGTGGATCTGACATGGGGCACCACAGGGGGCAATGTGCATTGCCCAGGGAGGCGAACAGGTCCACCTGCGCCCTCTCAAACTTGTCCCACAGGTGCTGCACAACCTGGGGATATAGGCTCCAGTTCCAAGGTGGCAGGCACTCCCTCGAGAGCATATCCGCTGCCACATTCAGGAAGCCAGGTATGTGTGCTGCGCATAGACGCTAGACATCCCTGAGCCCAGAGAAGGAGCTCACGTGCCATAAGATGGAGGCGGTGGGACCTCAGTCCACCCTGATGGTTGATGTAAGCCACCACTGTGGTGTTGTCCGTTCTCACCAGGACATGTCTTCCCTTCAGATGCGGAAGGAAAGACCGCAGAGCCAGCAGTACAGCTCAGAACTCTAGTGTATTGATGTGCCTGCCGCTCTAAGGGAGTAGCCAACAGTCGTTGACTGACCTGCCCTTGGTCACCCCCCCGTCCCCAGGCGATCTGGGAGGCATCTGTGCTGACCAGGTCTCGGCGGCACATCCTCAGCACCCCCCTCCCCCACCTCCTGAGAGAAAGGAGTGACAGCACCACCTCAACAGTGCCCTGAATCACTGTGCGGTCACCTGCAGCTGGTGGTGGCACTTCGGGTGCAGCCGATGGGAGTTGAACCACCATTGAAGAGGCCGGAGATGGAGCAGGCCCAGGGGAATTAGCAACAAGGCCGCCGTCAGCAAACCCAACGGGCGTTGGCAGGGTAAGACGGATCCCGTCCACCCTTGCCAAAAGTGGTCAAGGCAAGATCAGATCGCCTGAACCCTTCTGGTGGCAGGCGTGCTCTCATAAGAACTGAGTCCAGTTTGGCCACCATCTGGGTGGGCATCAGACTACTCTTCTTGTCGTTTACAGTAATGTCCAGCCTGCCGATGTAGGTCAGGAGCATGTCTCTGTCTGACAGGACCTGGATCCTGGTCGTGGTACAAATCAGCCAATCGTCCAGGTAATTGAGGATCAACAATCCTCGGGACGTGAGAGGTGCCAGGACAGTGCCCATGCACTTTGTGAAAGTGCGGGGTGCCTAAGAGAGGCCGAAGGGAAGAACCATAAATTCGTAAGCCGTCCCTTTGAAAGCAAATCAGAGGTACTGCAAATGAGCTGGGTAAACAGGAACATGGAAGTTCGCATCCCTCAGGTCCAGCGTCACAAACCACTGGTCCCTGGACACGGCCTGTAACACGCAGGCTGGGGACAGCATGTGGAACCTCAGTGCCTTCAAGTACACATTAAGCTTGGCGTAAAAGCAACACAGCTGAACACACCATCCCCACTGTCAAACATGGTGGTGGCAGCATCATGGTTTGGGCCTGCTTTTCTTCAGCAGGGACAGGGAAGATGGTTAAAATTGATGGGAAGATGGATGGAGCCAAATACAGGACCATTCTGGAAGAAAACCTGATGGAGTCTGCAAAAGACCTGAGACTGGGACGGAGATTTGTCTTCCAACAAGACAATGATCCAAAACATAAAGCAAAATCTACAATGGAATGGTTCAAAAATAAACATATCCAGGTGTTAGAATGGCCAAGTCAAAGTCCAGACCTGAATCCAATCGAGAATCTGTGGAAAGAACTGAAAACTGCTGTTCACAAATGCTCTCCATCCAACCTCACTGAGCTCGAGCTGTTTTGCAAGGAGGAATGGGAAAAAATTTCAGTCTCTCGATGTGCAAAACTGATAGAGACATACCCCAAGCGACTTACAGCTGTAATCGCAGCAAAAGGTGGCGCTACAAAGTATTAACTTAAGGGGGCTGAATAATTTTGCACGCCCAATTTTTCAGTTTTTGATTTGTTAAAAAAGTTTGAAATATCCAATAAATGTCGTTCCACTTCATGATTGTGTCCCACTTGTTGTTGATTCTTTACAAAAAAATACAGTTTTATATCTTTATGTTTGAAGCCTGAAATGTGGCAAAAGGTCGCAAAGTTCAAGGGGGCCGAATACTTTCGCAAGGCACTGTATGTATATATATATATATATATATATATATATATATATATATATATATATATATATATATATATATATATATATATATACTTTCGCAAGGCACTGTGTATATATATATATATACACACACACACACACACACACAACAGGTGTGTGTGTATATATATAAGGTGTGTGTGTGTATACAGTGGGGCAAATAAGTATTTAGTCAGCCACCAAGTGTGCAAGTTCTCCCACTTAAAAAGATGAGAGAGGCCTATAATTTTCATCATAGGTACACTTCAACTATGACAGACAAAATGAGAAAAAAAATCTCCAGAAAATTGTCTGTCATAGTTGAAGTGTACCTATGATGAAAATTACAGGCCTCTCTCATCTTTTTAAGTGGGAGAACTTGCACAATTGGTGGCTGACTAAATACTTTTTTGCCCCACTGTATAGTGTGTGTGTGTGTGTGTGAGTGTGTGTGTGTAACTGGTTGGTGTGTGTATCACTGTTACGTCTGTAATAAGGCTAATGCAGGGGCCAGTTTAAATGGGTTGTCCCAGATCAGAAAGCAGGTGAGACTGTCCCCCCAGGTGTTACATCACAGCTGTCCCGGTAACCCCCTGTCCATCCACGCACGCCGTTACATCACATCCTCCAAGGGAACAGAAACACGGCCTACATAATATATACACCCTAGACAGGGCCGGACTCACACACACCCTGTTCATTTCTGTAGAGGATAGATAATGATACTAATACCTGACTGGACACACACATTGTTACTATTGTTTTCCAGGTGTTTTGACTTTATTTATACAGTAAGGAATTCAAAGGGGGAGACAGGCAAGTGGTATAGAAACCATGGGAAGGGTGGGCACTGGGCTTGAACCCCGGTGTCCGGTGAAGAGACGTGACTTATGCCGGGTGGTGTTACCAATACACCACGTCTCTGCACATGTATCCATATTTTGTCCACACATGTGCCTGTTTTACTGGGACTGTCCCTGCATTGGTGTTAGGATGAATAGATACTTGTCATCACTGCTCAAACCCACACGCCCCCATGAGGTTATGTGCCTAATGTTGATAAGGAACTCTCACACATCTCACTACTGTAGACTGGGTGTGTGTTTGAACTCTGCCTCCAGGACTGTTTGTTGTTTATCTGGGAAGGAGAAACTCCTGGTAACTTTGGTTATGTCCCGGCTGTGTTTTCCAGTGTTTGAATACCAGGAAATACCAAAGCCTCTGATAGCCACGTTTTAGTTTTTCATGCTTTGATAAACATGAATTACTGTCCATGATGAAAACACTGTAGACTATCAAAGAGGAGCACCATCCCATAGACCGTGTTAGGATGACCGTATGTTTGTTCACTGTCCAAACTAACAAAATGACCCAATTCCTCACTAGTCTTCACTCAAGGATACATCGGCAGTGATATTACAGACCTGTCTGGCCTAAGCTGACAGAAAAGTCAAGTCAGTAGTGTTAATAAATAATGTTTGCACAGTAATAATGTTTGTTTCCTGTCTTCTAGCTGTGGTGGATCTGAACGGGAGGTTCTTTGGTGGTCGGGTGGTAAAAGCCTGCTTCTATAACCAGGATAAGTTCCGAGTGTTGGACCTGGGAGAGCAGATGTGAGACACACACACGGTCCAGCCCACCTGAACCATTACGACCCGCCTTATCCATACCCACAGGGACAGAAGAAATGCTCTGACACACGCGCATTGGTAATCACCAGTAGCTCTTTCTGTCTCTGATTAGCCCAAACATTTATACTCTCAACAGCAGCACAGTGTGTCTGTATTTAGTAGAGTTTCGCGTGTAGTTTCTGTTTTGCCAGCAGAAAATTCCTGTATGTGAGGTAATGAACTTGGTCTCTGTGTCCTGATATGAACCTGTACAATTGAAACCTGGAAATAAATGTTCCTTTTGTTTAAAATCTTTGGTTTTAATCTCTCACTCTTCTAGGGCAGATCGTAGTCTAGGAAGCCCAGTTTTTTTTTTCTCTGACATAAGAGGCTCTCAGAGGACCAGACCCTCAGCTTTCCATCTTTACATAGCCCGGCACGGTGAGGGGGTACTGGGGCAGTTATGAAAGAAACACAGCCCTCCCCCCTCTAGCCTCATTCAGATCTTATGTAAAACAGACAGGGGGCATAGGAGAGTTAGAGGACTGTCATAATGACAAATCTCTGTGGAGGATTTAATCAGAACAAATTAATTCCGATATGGTAGTACACAGAAGTGAGCTAATTCATAGAAAGGGAATTAAATTGACGTGGACTCTCTCTACTCTCAGATTTTATGACTAACCTCAAATTAAGGTTAGATACATAGAAACTAGTGGAGGATGCTGAGGGAGAACGGCTCATAATGGCTGGTACCGAGTGAATGGAATGGCATCAAGCACACGGAAACCATGTATTTGATATCATTCCGCTCCAGCCATTACCACAAACCCGTTCTCTCCAATTAAGGTGCCACCAACCTCCTGTGATAGAAATGCAAATATGTTTGGGTAAAGCAAAGTTGAGATTAAGTGTGTGTGTGGGGGGGGGGGTTTATTAGGGTAAGGTTTTCAGGTCACGCATGCAGAGGGTGGAAGGAGAGCATGCTTGGCTCATGCAGGGGGAGTGAGATAGTGAATGGGTGGAGGAGTGACAGTGCTCTTTGCCTAACCTAAGTACCACTGGTGGAGTTGAGCCGGGTCTAGAAGGTCAGAGCGCATGTGTATTAGGGAAGGGGGGGACACAGTGTGTTCGGTGGGGAGGGGAGCCTCTCCCCTGGCACCCAGACTGGGTCACAGTCTTGTCAAGGGGAGGTATTCCCTAGAATCCCTAGTGTGGGTGATTGGGGTCTGTGTCAGACTCTGACCTGGCCTGGTTCAGGAGAGAAACAGAGGGATGACGAAGTAGGCTAGGCTATGAAGAGTTGTGTGTGTGTGTGGAGAGGTTGACGGGCCCACATACGAACACATGCACTCTTGTATCTCCCCCACTCTGAAAGATACACCTTGCACATGGAACCAGAAGAATTTAGACATAATCAGATCCAAATGGCGCAATACCATTATTCTCTCTATTCACTGGACAAATCCTTTCACTGTTATCTTAAGCTTATTGATGGCATAAACTTAAATGGTCCACCATGACTGCAGGCTGTAGCCATCCTCAGGGCAAGTATACGTGCCACTATGGCAGTCACATAGCCTATAATCACTGTTACCCAGAAGTAAAATTCTTGCCGAAGTTTGTCACTTCCTGTTTTATGCAGACTCTGTCCAAAAGAGATTAAAGAGCCTATTGAGAGTGGAGCCTGTTATTTTGAAACCCAGCACTTCTCTACTTTGTATTTTCCTTCACCATATCCTATGTTGCTGAACTGAAAAACATTTCACTTGATAATTTAAGGTGATATAGTTGTTGCCAAATTGTTAGAATGATTTGCATAAAATAAATACTAATCTGCACCAGAAAGTGTCCGTATAGGACATTGGCATGACACTACATAATATTTGGAGACCGCAAAGTGCAAATGCAGTAAAAACCTCTCTTTGGGTCATATTTGTTCCTCTGTCTGAATGTTTACTGGGATGCAATTCTGCACGTACACCGCCGGGATACTTCCATTTGCCATAATAGTGGATTACCGTCATCAGCCACAAGGGAGCGCAGCATCACCATCCCCGAGAGCGCGGTGGATGTCATCGATGTCAAGTTGTTTCCTGCTGGGACAGGTTAAATAAAGGAACTGGGACACAGCAGGGTAGATTAATACACCGGCAAAGGCTGAACAGCATTAGAATAGAACACAGCAGCTCTTAACGAGTGCTTAGCGCGCCAATATATTTGATTACAGACTACTTGTCTGGTAGAGAGAACGACTGCCGATCCAAAACATTTTGAATTGTATCCTACTGTTTTTATTTAATCCGTGCTGATCTGAAAGCACGTAAAGGTGGTATTTTGTGGGGACCGATATTAGTGGGAAACCTAGGTTTCTTTCGTGTTTTATTTCACAACCCTCTAGGAATGCTTACTCAGAACAGGATACAAAAGATCTGGATTCCTTCAAAGGATGACAAACCAGCAGTCCCCCGGCGATGTAAGTAGTAGCCTAACCCGCGGCTGTTATCAGCACCCATCTGATTCATTCAGGTTTCATTTAGAAAACGTCCATAGGATAAATGTATTACATGCAATTATCTTTGATAATTATGCTATTGATTTATTCACAATAATCAGATAAATAATAATCTCATTGAGCCTATAATAATATATACAATGTAGCAGCTGGTTGGAATATTAGGCTACATTAGCGGTCCAGGATGGGGAGACCCCAGACAGGTCACCAGAAATCAGGGAACGTTGTTGAAAAATGTAGTGTATTGAGCTTTAAGTTCGAGGGTGCACAGAATGTGTGAAAGAAAAATAAGTAATGTGATTGCATGTTTTGATGCTTTACTCGCATGGCTTTATTTTCAATTGGCGTGGCATACAGTAGGTAGCCTACTTTTTGAAACCATTCAACAGAATAATTGTAATAATTTTAAAACCGCTTAAGTTTACAAAATAACCTACCGACTTGAAAAAAAGAACACTGTGTGTAATTACAATAATTATGCTAAAAGCATATGCCCTATTAGCCTACCCTATCCAAACTGGCCATTGGCACGCAGCCAGGTCAGGATTCACAAGTAGCTGTAGAGGGTAATGGTTGATAGTGCTCACTATAGCAACAAAGCCCCTATCCGGTCCCTAGTTTCCACGAGTTACCACAGCCACAAAATAAAAATACTTGTTGATCTTAATTTAAGGTTAGGGCTAGGCATAAGGTTAGCAGTGTGGTTAGTTATGTTCAAAATTACATTTTAATAAGAGCAATTGAAGAAATAGGCGGCCTGTATGACTTTGTGGCTGTGGTCCCGGGGGCTCCACGCTCTGCTCTTGACAGCCAGGAACCGTTGTGTGGGTGGGAGAGACGGGGGGGATTTTACATGCAGACGCATCGGGATTGGACGAACTATCGTGCGTGTCCGCATGGGGCGACCTGGATCATGGCTGAGAAATTGCAGAAATAGGCGGGGTTTATGACTTTGTGGCTGTGGTAACAAGTGACGACAGTTTGTAAAGAACCGACTGATCAATATCAACGGCCTGAATGAATAGCCACTGCTTAAATCAATGACGTCAGTTTGTTTGTCCTGTTGTGTGTCATACAGAGGGGAATGAGTTTATGCCGCGTTCATAATAACAGTGAACTCCCAACTCAAATCTCCTACTTCGGAAAAGAACTAGGTCAGACTTGGAAAATCGTTTTGAAGGTCATCCAACTCGGAATGCAAATCGGAAACTGGAACGTGCCTGGGTCGCTCCTCTTTTCATTTCGCTGCAGCTAGCGACTGGAACCAGCTGTAACAAACACTCAAACTGGACAGTTTTATCTCAATCTCTTCATTCAGAGACTCAATCATGGACACTACCTTCTTGCCTTTGTGTTGTTGTCTGTGCCCAATAATGTTTGTACCATGTTGTGTGTTGCTGCCATGCTATGTTGTTGTCTTTTGTCTCATTATGTAGTGTTGTCTCTTGTCGTGATGTGTGTTTTGTCTTCTATTTCTGTTTAATTTATTTTTATATTTAACCCCCGTCCCTTTGCCATTTGGTAGGCCATCATTGTAAATAAGAATGTATTCTTAACTGACTTGCCTAGTTAAATAAAGTTTTTATTTATTTTAAATACAAATTATTTATAGAACTCCAACTTTCTGACCTTTAGATCACTGACATTATGACCTAGTTTTTCCCCCAAGTTCCTAGTCGTCTTGAAAGCACCAATAGCTGGTGATGTCTGTATCACATGGAGATTCAGGCAATGAAAACTAATACCCACAAACATTTTCATCCCTTAAAGACCGACTTGCATTGACTAATGCAGTGGTTCTGACATTGGAACCATCTCTCTAGTAGGAGGTTTATCAGCCGATTGTTTAGTCAGGTTGGGGGGGGGGGGGGAGACAGCTTCAGCAGTGTCTGCAGGTAAACGCACCATATTGACCACTGGGGAAGGGTCTAGCTGGGGGAAGCACAGCAGACAAGACTGGTGAGAGGGAATTACTATTAGTGTCTATCCATGACCATGACCATCACTGTGCTGCAAGGACCAGCCACACAGACATAGCCTCAGTCTCCCAAAGTCTATAAGAGTATGTACAGCTCTCTGACACTGAATGAGAGAGGGAGTGAGATAGATGGAGAATGATAGAGGGAGGGAAAGGAGGGAGTGATGACCTAATAGCTTTCTAGCTGTTTTTCCATCGAGGAGGTACTGTGTCCTGGAAAGTGGATTAGAGCTGGTAGGAGCGTGTGAATGAGAGGCATTCGTCACTGAATGAAGATGCAGTATTATTGTGTGTAAATTAAGAGTACACAATTAATCAGATTGATTGTGTGTATGGCCATTGAACAATATTTTAATCTCTCTGTCTCTAGCGACGGGGGCCCCACACCTGGCCAACCCCCCCACAGTGATTGTGATGGTGGGTCTGCCAGCCAGGGGGAAGACCTACATGTCCAAGAAACTCACCCGATACCTCAATTGGATCGGCATGCCCACCAAAGGTACACAGCAAACACGCACAGTACACACACTCAGCACATGACGAGACACATCAACAGGTGTAGCTAACAGATTAGTAACTTTTGTTATTGGTCATAGTAATGTGCCTCACACTGCCCTAAAATTACCTTTATTTTAGAAATGTTTATTTGATCTTATTGTTGTATTTGTTCACTAAGAGGAACGTTGGGGTTAAAAGGGCGGAGGTTGGATTATTGTTCTTGAATCGGCATTCCTGCCATCTCATCTAGTCTAGTTCCTTTCCTCTGTTTTAGTTTTCAGATTTACCACAAACTGGGCTTGGGCTCACTTTCTCCCTTCAGAACATTCCATTTACCATTGTTAGTTTGTTCTTTGCCTCCAGTCTTCAATGTGGGAGAGTATCGCAGAGAAGCAGTCAAGAACTACAGCTCGTATGACTTCTTCAAGGCTGACAACGAGAGTGCCGTGAAGATCAGACAGTGAGTCCACCCCTGCTCCCCATCCTACTCTGTGTTTCACCATGACAAATTCTGAGCATCATGTGATGGCACTGATCATCAGTGTACTTGAAACAAGGCTAACAGAGATGATTTATTTTCTTGCTTAGACAATGTGCCTTAGCAGCTCTGAGGGACGTTGAGTCTTACCTGACAGAGGAGGGAGGCCAGGTTGCAGTCTTTGATGCCACCAACACTACTCGTGAGAGACGAGACATGATCCTGGACTTTGGCAGTGAGAACGGCTTCAAGGTCAGTGGTGTTTCTATGGTTATGAGCGGCTTGATGCATTCTCAAACAGATACGCGATCGAATGACTCATCATGTCTTTCAATGTGAAGATGATAAAAGGACTCTAAATGACTTTAAATGTATGTGTGCAGATCTTCTTCATTGAGTCGGTGTGTGATGATCCCAGCGTCATCGCCACAAATATCATGGTGAGTCAGAAATCTGAACAGAACATCTGAAGAAACATGTTATTGGTTGGCTCATGTTCCTGCAAGGTTCCTCTAATGTTGCAGCCTGATGTTAGCTACTGACGTTGTAATATCTATAATGTAATTTTAATGAGTGTCTTACGCTGTCACCTGACCTTTTACTTCCTCCCATTACAGGAAGTGAAGGTGTCCTGCCCAGACTATCAGGACTGCAACAAGACAGACGCCATGGAGGACTTCCATAAGAGGATAGAGTGTTACAGGGTTCACTACGAACCCCTGGACCCAGACCAGTACGACAGGTAGCCCCTAAACCTTATATAGCTTATTCACTGTTTATACCTGTTGACCCTAGCTACTGTTTACTGTGTGATCTGAGAGTGGCTTAAACCTGATTTAGAATCAGTTTGGCATTTTTAAATAATAATAAATAAGATTATATGGAACTCTGAGAAATTTTGTAAATTCAGGCCCTAGACTTAACTTGTTCTAACCCCCTACGTAGGAGCCTGTCCTTCATCAAGGTGATAGATGTAGGCAGAAGGTTCCTGGTGAACCGGATCCAGGACCACGTCCAGAGTAAGATTGTCTACTACCTGATGAACATCCACGTCCAGCCCAGAGTCATCTACCTGTGTCGCCATGGAGAGAGCATGCACAACCTGCAGGGACGCCTGGGGGGAGACTCAGGGCTGTCGCCAAGGGGGAGAAAGGTACGAGAGTAGAAACACACTCGTATACACACACACACACGCACACTAAGTTGACACATGAATACACACACACACTTTCTGGTCACCTACTCTTTCCCCTTTCTCTATGTGTAGTTTTCTGGGGCGTTGTCAATGTTTGTTAAAGAGCAGAACTTGACGGATCTGAAGGTGTGGACCAATCAGATGTGTTGCAGCATCCAGACTGCTGAGAGCCTGGGAGTGCCCTACGAACAGTGGAAGGCCCTTAACGAGATAGACGCTGTGAGTCACACACACTAGAAGAGACTACTCACTGGACTGTGTGTGTGGTGCTTCATTTAAACAGCTCTAATGTGAGGTGTGTGTTGTGTGCACAGGGGGTGTGTGAGGAGATGACGTACGATGAGGTGAAGGAGAAGTACCCTGAGGAGTTTGCTCTGAGAGACCAGGACAAGTATTACTACCGCTACCCCACAGGAGAGGTTAGCACAGTACAATATACTACTAGAATCAACCTGCTACTGCCAACTACTATACAGTTAGTTACACATGGACATAGTTCTTGTGTTTAAAATGCTGCGAATCGATGTGTCTGTGAAAATATCGAGTTAACCCTTCTCTCTTCTTTCTCTCTGTCTGATCCCTCCCTCCCTCCAGTCCTATCAGGACCTGGTCCAGCGGGTGGAGCCAGTGATCATGGAGCTGGAGAGACAGGAGAACGTTCTGGTTATCTGTCACCAGGCTGTGATGCGCTGTCTCCTGGCTTACTTCCTGGATAAGAGTGCAGAAGAGATGCCCTACCTGAAGTGTCCCCTCCACACGGTGCTGAAGCTCACCCCCATTGCCTACGGTGAGAACTTGTGTACACTTCTCACATTACCGAGCCAAGCCAATGTGACCAGAAAATATCAGAGACAGAATAGTACAGTTCAGATTGGCTCTATAGTGTGAATTGGGCATTAGGGTCAATTGTATGTTCTCTAGCTTGTCCAGGGCAGGAGAAATAAGGTGAGGTCTAAATATCTGTTCTGACTGTGGTGTGTGTGTGTGTTTTTTTACTCTGTGTGCAGGCTGCAAGGTAGAGTCCATCTCTCTCAACGTGGAAGCGGTGAACACCCACAGAGAGAGACCAGAGGAGATGAAGAAGAATTCTGGGACTCTGATCAGGAGGAACAGTGTGACCCCCCTGACCAGCCCCGAGCCCAACATCAAGAAACCCCGCATCGACGGCCTGGACGAACCCCTCCAGGAGATGCCCATGTCCCTCTGCACTCCTTCCCACCTCGCCTTGGCCGGACAGGTGAGTGTCTCTCTCGCTCTCTCTCTCTCTCTCTCTCTCTCTCTCTCTCTCTCTCTCGCTTTCTCTCTCTCTCTCTCTCGCTTTCTCTCTCTCTCTCTCGCGTTCTCTCTCACTTTTGACTCCTCAAATCTACTGAAGGACATCTCTTATCCCTTTCTTTCCTGCTCTAAGCAATTTTCCATTCTACACTGTTGTCTCTTTGCTCTCTTATCATTCACTCTTCTTTTCTTTCTTTTCTTCCTTCTCTTCTTCACCGTGCAGCACTGGCTGGGCAAAGTCTGCCTGTAAGTACCTGTCTCTCTCCTACAGGAATACATGTGCCAAGTGCCTCCCTCCTTCCTGCTCACTATGACCTCACGTCCTGTGTACCATTTCAGACTCACATTTTTTTCTAACTGATTTCAGAGCATTGCACGAGCTTTGTTGTCTGCATGTTACTACGGCAACCCCTACACACTGTTCTGTCACTCATGTCTTTAGAACGTCTATATTTTAAATGTATTTTCTGTTCTGTTTAAAGACCTCCGCCCATCTGCACCATCCTTCACTGTCTGAAACTCGTCTCTCTTTTAGTGTTTCAAAGGTAAATTGCGAAAGCAGCTAGATTTAGCTCCCAGCTTATTCTGTAGTAGTAGTGTTGTTGTGTCTCAGACTCTGCAGGCACATATTGAAAGGTGATAATTATTCAGGGTGTGGTAAGATCCGGTCAACTTAAGTCACAGTCAGAAGGGGCACTTATACACTGAGTTTGAAAAACATTAAGAACACCTTCCTAATATTGAGTTGCACCCACTTTTGCCTTCAGAACAGCATCAATTAGTCGGGGCGTGGACTCTACAAGGTGACGAAAGCGTTCCCCAGGGATGCTGGCCCATGTTGACTCGGTGCTTCCCACAGTTGTGTCAAGTTGACTGGATGTCCTTTGGGTGGAGGACCATTCTTGATACACATGGGAAACTGTTGAGTGTGAAAAACCCAGCAGTGTTCAATCTTGTGTCTTGCCCATTCACCCTCTAAATGGTACACACACATGTCTCAATTGTCTCAAGGCTTAAAAACCCTTCTTTATCCTGTTTCCTCCCCTTCATCTACACTGACTGAAGTGGATTTAACAGGTGACATCAATAAGGGATTATAGCTTTCACCTGGATTCACCTGGTCAGTCTATGTCACTGAAAGAGCAGGTGTTAGTGGTTTGTCCACTCAGTGTACAGTAACACCCATAGACAAGTAAAGACACACACTCTTACACACCTATTGTAGCTCTATAGTTAGTTGTTGAGGTGTACTTACACGTGGGATAGGGAGATATGATAATCGTTTTTTGAGCCCACACATGGTTTACATTTACCATGGAATATGAATGAGTAGCTCATCGAGGCTTCAGACGACATGGATGAGCAGAACCAAAGCCTCTGTCATGTTACGTCATCTCATGCTAAGCCTGGTGTCACTTAGCCTATAGGACAGGGTCTTTCCCTCACTTTATGTTTTATGTGACTTGTCTCACAGACGACTCTTAGTTTGTTTGTTATATTGTGATGGTTTCCCCAAGTCTTCTGAACCATTTCAGGCCTTTTGTTTCCCTCAGAACATGAAGAGAATGTCCAACGATCGCCATGAGATCCTGCAGCTCTGCCAATGAGATCGCACTGCCTCGTTACCTGATCCAAGACCCCAGGAAGTGAAAGCCGGCAAAGAAAGTTCAACAATGTCACCATTATGGACATTGTTGTGTGTGTATGTGTCCCCCCCCCCCCCCCCCCCCCCCCCCCCCCCCATCTTCCTCTTTCTGGAGATCACAGGGCACTTCTTTTCTCACACAGGCGTGTTAGTGCGTGTCTGGTCTGTGTTATCTGCCAGTGCTTGTAGTTCAAACACTTTGCCTCTGGGAAAGAGAGAGATAACACTGTACATTAGAGGTCTTCACAGGTCCACCCAAAATTCTAAGTTTTCCATCCGGTCTGATGTCCTCCATCCGGGTCAATGTAACTATAGCCGACAGACCTGACTGGACCCGGCCATGGCTCTGCATAGCCTATAGCATATTTATTTACCAGTAAAACATAATGTATGCTACTATACAATACTGTACAACATGTCTCAATCACTCTGCTTTCTCTGGTTCCTCCGAAGTGAATCTGTAGTGACAGCTCACCCTGGAATTATGGTTTAATTAGTGTAATAGCTCTGTGATTCTAAGGAACTATTATATCTGGTTTGAGTGACTACTTGGCACTCGGCAACGCATCCTTCAGAGAGCTGGAACCAGGCCAAATATTTGAAATCTCCCTTTCTTGACAACCTCCTGAGATCTGAGTGATGAGTCATGTATCCATGGTTATATCACTTTTTTAAAAACGGATGGAATCGTTTAGTTTACGATGTAAACATTTTCCTATAGGAATGCCTCTGAAATAATGACTACCCAAATTGTGTTTGTCACTTTTGTTGATGTTGAGCACTTGTTCACTTTTTTTGTTATGATTTTATTTCTAAAGATTTGAGTATCATACTGTTACTGAACAACCGGTGTACTCATGCTATGACATGAATGATTATTTTGCACAGCAAAGTTGCTATTCCTATTGAGTGGTGTGAATGACTGTGTCCATAGACACAATTGTCTCTTTCTGTCTTTCTCTCCGAAAGGAGATTTGGACCTAGAGTGCCTAGTGCTTGTCCTGCAAGCCCAATGCTGCTTCTGCACCCATATAGCTGGCCATAGAAATTCAGACATATGCTACCTTCCGAGTACATGCAGTGTAACGTGTTTCACTTTTCTTTGTTAAGCCAGCTACTAACATGTGTGAGCATTTATATCTTTGTTATAAAAATACGTTCTGTAAATAGACATGTACATATATCAGACTTGAAGGAATGCTCAGCGTTTGGAATGTTCAAGTCTAGAACTGAGTGGAAAGGTATTTTGTAGATGCTCTTTTTTTTTTACCTCTCTCTGATTGGCTGATTCATACTTAATTGTAAGTCGTGTACTACTCTGCCCTACAAAGGTAAAACGCAGTAACTACGCCAACAGTGAAACTGAGAAAAATGGCTTTGAAGTTGTTTTGCTAGCCAGCCAAATATGTTCTGCATATCATATTGGCAGTACTACTTTTGTTCATTTGTTTGCTTCTGATACTTGAATTTTGTTTTTTTGTAAGACATTTTTTTCTCAAGCTATTTATTTCTATGTAGATTTAGATAATGGTTTGGAGCGGATGGCACCTGAGTACTGTGTATGACTTGTGTATGGCAAGCAAAGCGTCTGAGAGAACATGTGTAAATTCTGCATTTGCTGGGCCAATAAATCTCCAGGAAAATAAGCCATCTTGTGGATGTCATATCTTCATTATTTATGTTTTTGGGGCACACTATCTGAAAGGCAAACACCCTAACAAATGTGTTTCCCTTTGGAGAAGTATGCTAGAACCTTTAAAGCAACTCAATTGTCACCAAAACACTTGATTCTAAAAGGTACTATAGGACAATATAGAAGTGTTTTGAGAGTGCTGAGGCCTGTCGAAACACTACTTGATAGGCAAACACCCTATCAATGTGTTTCACTTTGGAGAGGGAGACCAGAAACTTCAACACAACTGGAAGCTGGAGTTTGTTGTACCATGCCACATTCAAACACATCTGTTTAAATAGTGTCACGCCAGAGCCAGATCAACACTAGCTGTCAACACCTATACTGACCTATAGGTAACTGCCAAAATAAAGGAAACACCAGCATAAAGTGTCTTAATAAGGCGTTGGGCCACCACGAGCCAGAACAGCTTTAATGTGCCTGGGCAAAGATACTACATAGATACTCCTATTCTAACCATGGTAGCCAAAATAACGGGCAACTGGGCATTTTTATACATCACCCTAAGCATGATGGGATGTTAATTGCTTAATTAACACAGCTGCTTTGAATATACTTTGTATCCCTCGTTTCCTGTGCTGAGAACGAATGAAACCATTCTCTGTTAAAAATGCTCTCCCAGACAGTCCATGGAGTAAAACATGTTGGAGTAGCTGTTTTACAGGTCAGTAGAACACACACTCAAGAACAGGGATGAGTGTTTTGCAGTGTTTCTTAATCCTAGTCCTGGGGACCTAAAGGGGGGTTATTTTTTGTTTTTGCCCTAGCGTTACACAGCTTATTCAAATTATCAGCTTATCATTGAGCTTTGGTGATTCGAATCAGGTGTTTGGTGCTAAGGCAAAAACAAAAATGTGCCCCTTTGGGTCCCCAGGGCCAGGATTAAGAAACACTGGTGTAATGTAATTGGACACAGTACAATTCATTAAATCTGTGTTGAACTGAGGTAGGTCCAGCTCTCTCCGAACTCCTCTTGTTATTTACCCCTGTTCCTGTCTCCTCTCTCCCCTACTCTTCTCATTTGGCTGTCAGATTTCAGTCAAACGGACATCAAAGGAGAAGTCAATGATGCAACAAAGGCTCTGAAGCAGTGCCCCCGGAATGAAGGTGCTTGTGTGTAATAACAGGGGCTTTATTTATCCACTATTAATCCCCCTAGAATAGCAGGGTCCAAGCCTTCTCTGTCCGTTTCTCTATTGTCTAGACACACAGAGCTGCATGGCAGTACAGAATGTCTCTGTGTCCTACATTCAGGGAATCCCTGTACTGTGCTGTACAGGATTAGCCTAGCATTCTGTCCTCTGGCCCTCAGCACTACAGCAGTCTATAAACCACTGTCTCTCAACCCATACCCAGCTCTACCATGTATCGCCCTATTGGAGAGAAAGTGACAGCAGTCTCCCTCTTCATATCTGGGACAAGCACCGTTCTCCATCTATTCTACGGCTGCATACCAAATGCCATCCTATTCCCTACAGCCTGTTACTTTTGACCAAGGCCCGTGAGGCTCAAAGTAAGTGTACTATGTAGGGAATAGAGTGCCATTTGGGACACAACCTATTTCCATGTGGTGGTCCAGTAGCCTTCGTTCTGGTGAGATTCATGTGGTGTCCAAAAAACAGCTGAGGCCATCAGGCCCATGTCATGTGCTGTTGAAATGGCACAGGCCAGAGGTTTGATGTGTAAACCAAGGGCAGGCCAGCAGCACTCTAGCTCTGATGGCAATACAGTACTATTTACAGTGGTCACATGGCTGCAGTTACACTCATGATTGCAAGGTCAAGGGGTTTTTGTCTTGCAAATAGTCAGACTATGTTGTCTGGGCAGAGTTAAAGATGTTGCTCTTGATAGTTGTTGCTGTGTTGTCGTTGTATCATTCATTCAGATGGGGTTTGTGCAGGGAGCGTGGGGTAACTGTGGCATGTATGCTGCTGTGATTCAACTCCAGCCAAACGTACACTACTTGCCAACCCCGGCAGGCGCTGCTGTCGGATTCACGGCCTGATGTGGCTGGCCTGTGCTGGGTTGGCTGGGGTTTTGGTCTACAGCAGCCAGAGTGTATGTGACTACTCTCATGTACACTTGTCTCGACCCAGTCACATGACCTCACACAAGCAAACTTCAGGAAAGTTAATTTGCATTGGATTTTGCATACCCAGCTCAGGTTGAACTAATGTTTGATAGACTCAAAGTCCCTATACATGACAGATACCTGCATGGACTATCTACTCTCGCTTGTGTATGGTTATACATAAAGAGTCCTGGTTTTGGCTGCAGGCTATTGGGCCATGTTTCTGTCTGTTTGTATGTTCTGTATGTGGTGGTGCAGACCGGCTTTCTCCCTGTGTGTGTGTGTGTGTGTGTGTGTGTGTGTGTGTGTGTGTGTGTGTGTGTGTGTGTGTATTTCCACATTTTGTTACGTTACAACCACATTCAAAATTGATTAAATTGTTTTTTTCACCTCATCAATCTATACACAATGCCCCATAATGACAGAGCAAAAACTGTTTTTTTGATTTTTTTTCAAATGTATTAAAAATAAACTGAAATCACATTTACATAAGTATTTAGACCATTTACTCAGTACTTTGTTAAAGCACCTTTGGCAGCGATTACAGCCTGGAGTCTTCTTGGGTTTGACGCTACAAGCTTGGCACACCTGTATTTGGGGGTTTCTCCCATTCTTCTCTGCAGATCCTTTCAAGTTCTGTCAGGTTGGATGGAGAGTGTCGCAGCACAGCTAATTTCAGGATCCTTCCGAGATGTTCGATCGTGACCAAGTCCGGGCTCTGGCTGGACCACTCAAGGACATTCAGAGACTTGTCCCGAAGCCACTCCTGCATTGTCTTCGCTGTGTGTTTAGGGTTGTTGTCCTGTTGGAAGGTAAAAACCTTTGCCCCAGTCTGAGATCCTGAGCACTCTGGAGCAGGTTTTCATGAAGGGTCTCTCTGTACATTCCTTTGTTTATCTTTCCCCCTATCCTGACTAGTCTCCCAGTCCCTGCCACTGAAGACATCCCCACAGCATGATGCTGCCACCACTATGCTTCACCATAGGGATGGTACAAGGTTTACACCAGGCCCTTCTCCCCCGATTGCTCAGATTGGCCGGCGGCCAGCTCTAGGAAGAGTCTTCCATTTAAGAATGATGGAGAACATTGTGTTCTTGGGGACCTTCAATGCTGCAGAACTTTTTTGGTACCTTTCCCCAGATCTGTGCCTCGACACAATCCTGTCTCGGAGCTCTACAGACAATTCCTTCAACCTCATGGCTTGGTTTTTGCTTTGACATACATTGTCAACTGTGGGACCTTATATAGACAGGTGTGTGTGCCTTTCCAAATAATTTCCAATCAATAGAATTTTACGACGGTTGGACTCCAATCCGGTTGTAGAAACATCTCAAGGTTGATCAATGGAAACAGGATGCACCTGAGCTCAATTTTGAGTCTCATAGCAAAGGGTCTGAATACTAATGCAGATAAGGTACTTATGTTTTCTAAGAACATGTTTTTGCTTTGCTATAATGGTGTAATAAGTTAGTCGATGATTATTTAAAATAGTCAATTTTACCTTAAGGCTGTAACGTAACAAAATGTGAAAGTCAAGGGGTCTGAATACTTTCCGAATGCACTGTAACTGTCTCTGCTAAGCCAGCACTCCACAAATAGATCCCTAATGCTGCACTGACTAACTGATGCTAATCACTTTATCTATTCATGTTCTGTATGGGGAACTAGTGTTGCAGTGCCTAGTAATTTCATTTCTGCTCATGTGTCATGTCCCCGTTCAGGGGAAGTTCATTTAAAAATGTTGATATACTTTCTCACTCACTCACATAGCTGTGTCATGACTCAGCTCTCTGTCCTCTCCAAGGCGATGAGCTCTTCCTCATTAACAGATCAAGTTCTGATAAGACGGACACAGTAATCCTGTCAGTCTAAACTGACCCCTCTGATCTACCCAGCATAATCACACACGTACATGCACGCACACACATACAGTTCCTTCAGAAAGTATTCACACCCCTCGACTGTTTCCACATTGTTTCACAGCCTGATTTTTCAAATTGATTAAATGTAGATTTTTTTTATTTATTTTTTTAACTCGCCTACACACAGTATCCCATAATGTCAAAGCGGAATAATGTTATTCAAACCTTTTACAAATTAATAAAACATGAGAAGCTTACATTTCTTGAGTCAAGAACCATTCAACCCATTTGTTAAGACTAAATAAGTTCAGGAGCAAAGATTTGCTTAAGCATGGACTCACTCTGTGCAATAATAATGTGTAACATGATTTTTGAATGACTACCTCATCTCTGTACCCCACACATACAATTATCTATAAGATCCCTCAGTTGAGCAGTGACTTTCAAACACCGATTCAACCACAAAGACCAGGGAGGTTTTCCAATTCCTCGCAAATAAGTGCACCTTTTGGTAGATGGGTAAAAAAAAAAGACATCCTTTTCAGCATGGTCAAATATGAATTACACTTTGGATGGTGTATCAATACACCCAGTCACTACAAAGATACAGGCATCCTTCCTAACTCAGTTGCCGGAGGAAGGAAACCACTCAGGGATTTCACTATGTTAGAGTTTAATGGCTACGATAGGAGAAAACTGAGGATGAATCAACGACATTGTAGTTACTCCACAATACTAACCTCATTGACAGAGTGAAAGGAAGGAATATATTTCAGAACGTTCATCCTGTTTGCAACAAGGCACTAATGTAATACTGCAACAAAATGTGACAAAGCAGTTCAACAGTTTTCAGGCTGTAACACAGCAAAATGTTGAGGAAAGCGAGGGGTGTGAATTACTTTCTGAAGGCACTGTACATGTACACTCACATATATATACAGTGCCTTGCGAAAGTATTCGGCCCCCTTGAACTTTGCGACCTTTTGCCACATTTCAGGCTTCGAACATAAAGATATAAAACTGTATTTTTTTGTGAAGAATCAACAACAAGTGGGACACAATCATGAAGTGGAACGACATTTATTGGATATTTCAAACTTTTTTAACAATCAAAAACTGAAAAAATGGGCGTGCAAAATTATTCAGCCCCTTTACTTTCAGTGCAGCAAACTCTCTCCAGAAGTTCAGTGAGGATCTCTGAATGATCCAATGTTGACCTAAATGACTAGTGATGATAAATACAATCCACCTGTGCGTAATCAAGTCTCCGTATAAATGCAACTGCACTGTGATAGTCTCAGAGGTCCGTTAAAAGCGCAGAGAGCATCATGAAGAACAAGGAACACACCAGGCAGGTCCGAGATACGGTTGTGAAGAAGTTTAAAGCTGGATTTGGATACAAAAAGATTTCCCAAGCTTTAAACATCCCAAGGAGCACTGTGCAAGCGATAATATTGAAATGGAAGGAGTATCAGACCACTGCAAATCTACCAAGACCTGGCCGTCCCTCTAAACTTTCAGCTCATACAAGGAGAAGACTGATCAGAGATGCAGCCAAGAGGCCCATGATCACTCTGGATGAACTGCAGAGATCTACAGCTGAGGTGGGAGACTCTGTCCATAGGACAACAATCAGTCGTATATTGCACAAATCTGGCCTTTATGGAAGAGTGGCAAGAAGAAAGCCATTTCTTAAAGATATCCATAAAAAGTGTTGTTTAAAGTTTGCCACAAGCCACCTGGGAGACACACCAAACATGTGGAAGAAGGTGCTCTGGTCAGATGAAACCAAAACTGAACTTTTTGGCAACAATGCAAAACGTTATGTTTGGCGTAAAAGCAACACAGCTGAACACACCATCCCCACTGTCAAACATGGTGGTGGCAGCATCATGGTTTGGGCCTGCTTTTCTTCAGCAGGGACAGGGAAGATGGTTAAAATTGATGGGAAGATGGATGGAGCCAAATACAGGACCATTCTGGAAGAAAACCTGATGGAGTCTGCAAAAGACCTGAGACTGGGACGGAGATTTGTCTTCCAACAAGACAATGATCCAAAACATAAAGCAAAATCTACAATGGAATGGTTCAAAAATAAACATATCCAGGTGTTAGAATGGCCAAGTCAAAGTCCAGACCTGAATCCAATCGAGAATCTGTGGAAAGAACTGAAAACTGCTGTTCACAAATGCTCTCCATCCAACCTCACTGAGCTCGAGCTGTTTTGCAAGGAGGAATGGGAAAAAATGTCAGTCTCTCGATGTGCAAAACTGATAGAGACATACCCCAAGCGACTTACAGCTGTAATCGCAGCAAAAGGTGGCCCTACAAAGTATTAACTTAAGGGGGCTGAATAATTTTGCACGCCCAATTTTTCAGTTTTTGATTTGTTAAAAAAGTTTGAAATATCCAATAAATGTCATTCCACTTCATGATTGTGTCCCACTTGTTGTTGATTCTTCACAAAAAAATACAGTTTTATATCTTTATGTTTGAAGCCTGAAATGTGGCAAAAGGTCGCAAAGTTCAAGGGGGCCGAATACTTTCGCAAGGCACTGTATATAGACACACACACACACCTGGAAAAAGTCATCATGATTCGACCTTGTGACCATTAATCATCATGTTGTAAACAGTCCTAAATGGCTTTATTACTGCTGCATCAATCACAAGACACACCTTCACACACACTCACTGTCACACTCACTGTCACACTCACTTACAAAGCCTGTGTTTGTCAAACCTGTCTGTAACCCTAAAAGGAAATTAAATGAGAGACAGTCACAGAGCCACTACTCTTTTCATTCCTCTCTCTTTGTCTGGGGGTCATTGACGGGGAGATTCCATCCCTATCTCCCCTAACCTGGACAATGCTGGGCCAATTGTACACCACCTCATGGGTCTCCCGGTCACAGCTGGCTGTGACACAGCCTGGGATCGAACATGGGTCTGCAGTGACGCCTCAAGCGCGGCGATGCAGTGCCTTAGACCCCGCGGGAGGCCCTAAGAATAGGCTGTTTAAGTGCAAATCGAGGGCTTGTCTCTTTCTGGTGTCACTTTATTTTTCCCTCATTGGACAATACTGGAGTCCAAACGTTGACAAGAAAATACAGATGAGTAGGCAGATAGACAAGTGGTTCTGTCGTTTGAGAACTGTTTTAGTGTTTCCTGTGACTGTTTTGATATTTCCACTAAAGAAACAAAGGCAGTGATTCAAGTTAGGACAGCTTCTAGTCATGATGACCCAGCTGAAACTGCCAGACGAGCTGGGAAGGATTGCTGTCGAGGGGAAGTTAGAGTAACATTCGGTCTGAGATATTTGGTGTACAAGCTTAAGGGGGTTATAAAATGGAGGTAAAATCTGGGCCTCCCTCACTACAGTAAATGGGTTAAAGCTTGCTGAGGGCTAACAGGATTGCTGCGGAGGACACGGCAATGCCAACTGGCATCGGTACAGATGGCATCACCCTGTGTGCATGTTCCTTTCCTCTCCAAGAAATACACTCAAGTCTCCACCACTCCCCTTTTCAGACCTTTCAGCCTCAATCATTCTCATTTACATCTCTCCTCTCCCTCCCTTTCCACTATTGAGCCTAACCCGCTCAAGGGTACGTGAGCCTCCACACATCACTTTACATCACTCTCTGGAATCAATTATAAAGTCACAGTGGAGGCCAACGTATCCCTGAGTGGGTCAGGCTAGAGAGAGAGAGAGAGAGGCAGGCTTAGGAGGGTGGCGTCATTTAGGTGGACGTGAGTTTATTCACATCCCACTGAGGGGCATGAATCAGGATGGCTGTGTGAAAGCACGTTCCAACACTATTGTTCCAGTAGGCTGACTAACAGTGTATCTTCTCTCTCACAGCTGTATCTGAGCGTTGCAACTTCAGGCTCCTTCAGCCTGTCTGGCCTCAGTACCATGAAACCAGTCAGACTCATGATCCAGATTGCCCCCAGCCTCTCGTTCTCTCTGTTCCACTTCACTCCCCAGTGACAGATGGAATGGGGTTGGTGGACTGAGAGACCAGTATCCCCAGTTACCATTTACCCAGCAACAGGATCAACATATATCTCCTGTAAGTGACCTGCACCTTCACCCACATACACCATGTCACGGTTCATTCACATTGATCTTTAAATGTTTTTTCTGTAGGCTATTGGGCCATGTGTTTGTATGCTCTGTATGTGGCGGTGCAAACTGACTTTCTCCTTGTGTGAGTGTATGTTCATGCATGAGTGAGTGCACACGTTTGTGTGTGCATGTGTGTGTACAGTATATGCATTAATGTGTGTATATGATAATCTCTGTGGGAGATAAGAGAAGCTGCAGAGTCAGACATTAATGGAACATGGGTCTGGTTTACAGTGCATTCTGAAAGTATTCAGACCCCTTGACTTTTTCCACATTTTGTTACGTTACAGCCATGTTCAAAATTGATTAAATTGATGAGGGATAAAAACAATCTACACACAATGCCCCATAGTGACAGAGCAACATTTTTCTTTGCAAATGTATTCATGTATTATTACACATTTTTTGCAGTATTACATTATTGCCTTGTTGCAAACTGTACGCATGTTTCAGAATATTTTAATTCTGTACTCTGTCAATGAGGTTGGTATTATGGAAAAGCTACCATGTTGATCCATCCTCAGTTTTCCCCTATCATAGCCATTAAACTCTGTAATTGTTTTAAAGTCCCCATTGGCCTCATGCTGAAATCCCTGAGTGGTTTCCTTCCTCTCCGGCAACTAAGTTAGGACGGAAGCCTGTATCTTTGTAGTGACTGGGTGTATTGATACACCCTCCAAAGTGTCATTTCATATTTGACCATGCTCAAAGGGATATTTCATGTATTTCTTTCCCCATCATAGGTGCACTTCTTTGCGAGGCATTGGAAAACCTCCCCTGGTCTTTGTGGTTGAATCTGTTTGAAATTCACCGCTCAACTGAGGGACCTTACAATTATCTGTATGTGTGGGGTACGGAGATGAGGTAGTCATTCAAAAATCATTAAACACTATTATTGCACACAGAGTGAGTCCATGCAACTTCTTATGTGACTTGTTAAACAAATTTGTACTCCTGAACTTATTTAGTTTTGTCATAACAAATGGGTTGAATTGCTATTGACTCAAGACATTTCAGCTTCCGTGTCTTATTAATGAGTAATTGTTCATTTTTTAAAATCCACTTTGACATTATGGGGTATTGTGCAAAGGTCAATGGAAAAAAAAAATCTCAATTTAATCAATTTGAAATTCAGGCTATAACCCAACAAAATGTCAAGGGGTCTGAATACGTAATGAAGGCACTGTGTGTGTGTGTATGTGATAATGCTGGGTTGATCAGAAGGGTCACTTTTGACTGACAGGATTACTGTGTCCGTCTTATCAGACCTAAGAGAACATGATCACATGATCTGTTAATGAGGAGGAGCTCATCACCTTGGAGAGGACAAAGAGCTGAGTCATGACACAGCTGAAAGAGAGAGAGAGATAGTAAGTGAGACATTTTTAAATGAACTTGAGCAGAAATGAAATGAAATTACTTAGCACTGCAACACCAGTTCCCCATACAGAACATGAATGGATAAAACAGTGATTGGCGCCAGTTAGTCAGTGCAGTATTAGGGATCTATTTGTGGAGGACAGGCTTAGTAGAGACAGTTACAGCACACCTCATAATGACAAAGTGAAAACATGTTTTTAGACATTTTAGCAAATGTATTACAAATAAAAAACAAACTTAATTTACATAAGGATTCTGACCCTTTATTCTGAGACTCGAAATTGAGCTCAGGTGCATCCTGTTTCCAATGATCAACCGTGGGATGTTTCTACAACCGGATTGGAGTCCACCTACGGTAAAATTCTATTGATTGGAAATTATTTGGAAAGGCACACACACCTGTCTATATAAGGTCCCACAGTTGACAGTTCATGTCAGAGCAAAAACCAGGCCATGAGGTCGAAGGAATTGTCCGTAGAGCTCCGAGACAGGATTGTGTCGAGGCACAGATCTGGGGAAAGGTACCAAAAAAGTTCTGCAGCATTGAAGGTCCCCAAGAACACAATGGCCTCCATCATTCTTAAATGGAAGAAGTTTGGAACCTCCAAGACTCTTCCTAGAGCTGGCCGCCCGGCCAAACTGAGCCAATCGGGGGAGAAGGGCCTTTGTCAGGGAGGTGACCAAGAACCTGATGCTCACTCTGACAGAGCTTCAGAGTTTCTCTGTGAAGATGGGAGAACCTTCCAGAAGGACAACCATCTCTGCAGCACTCCACGGAAGCCACTCCTCAGTAAAAGGAACATGACAGCCCGCTTGGAGTTTGCCAAAAGGCACCTAAATGACTCTCAGACAATGAGAAACAAGATTCTCTGGTCTGATGAAACCAAGATTGAACTCTTTGGTTTGAATGCCAAGTGTCACATCTGGAGGAAACCTGTCACCATCCCTATGGTGATAAGAATAGGCTTGTTTTTTTTGTTGCCCCAATTTCGTGATATCCAATTGGTAGTTACAGTCTTGTCCCATCGCTACAACTGCCCTATGGACTTGTGAGAGGTCAAAGTTGAGAGCCATGCATGCTCCTAAGCTCGACTCTACCAACTGCACTGCTTCTTGACACATTGCTCGCTTAACCCGGAATCCAGCCGCACCAATGTGTGGGAAAAAAAACACCATCCAGCCAGCGACCGAAGTCCGCTTTCATGTGCCCATCCCACTTCAAGGAGTCGCTAGAGCGCAAACGGACAAGGAAATTCTAGCTGGCCAAACGCTCCCTTAACCCGGATTACGCTGGGCCAATTGTGCACCACCTCACGGATCTCCCAATCACAGCCGCCTGGGATCCGCCTGGGTCTGTAGTGACGCCTCAAGCACAATGATGCAGTGCTTTAAACAGCTGCGCCACTCGAGAGGCCGCCCTCTGTTTTTTAAAATAAAAAAAAACAATTTATTACCCCTTTTTCTCCCCAATTTCGTGGTATCCAATTGTTGTAGTAGCTACTATTTTGTCTCATCGCTACAACTCCCGTACGGGCTCGGGGGAGACGAAGGTTGAATGTCATGCGTCCTCCGATACACAACCCAACCAGCACTGCTTCTTAACACAGCGCATCCAACCCGGAAGCCAGCCGCACCAATGTGTCGGAGGCTACACCGTGCACCTGGCAACCTTGGCTAGCGCGCACTGCGCCCGGCCCGCCACAGGAGTCGCTGGTGCGCGATGAGACAAGGACATCCCTACCGACCAAGCCCTCCCTAACCCGGACTACGCTAGGCCAATTGTGGGTCGCCCCACAGGCCTCCCGGTCGCGGCCGGTTACGACAGAGCCTGGGCGCGGACTCTGATGGCACAGCTGGCGCTGCAGTACAGCGCCCTTAACCACTGCGCCACCCGGGAGGCTGTTTAAGTGCAAACCAAGGGGTTGTTTCTTTCTGGTATGACTGTATTTTCCCCTCATTGGACAATACTGGAATCCAAACAGGAAAATGCAGATGAATAGGCAGATGTAGACAAGCTGTTCTGTTGTATAAGAATTGGTTCCCAGAATTGGTTCCAACTGTTTCAGTATTTCCTGTTTTTGTATTTTCACTAAAGAAACTAAAAACAGTATTTCTTGTTAGGACAGCCTCTAGCCATGATGACCCAGCTGAAACTGCCAGATGGGCAGTGCTGTCAAGGGGAAGTTAGAGTAACATTCGGTCTGAGATATTTGGTGTACAAACTTAAGGGGGTTATAAAATGAAGGTAAAATCTGGGCCTCCCTCACTACAGTAAATGGGTTAAAGCTTGCTGAGGGCTAACAGGATTGCTGCGGAGGACACGGCAATGCCAACTGGCATCGGTACAGATGGCATCACCCTGTGTGTGCATGTTCCTTTCCTCTCCAAGAAATACACTCAAGTCTCCACCACTCCCCTTTTCAGACCTTTCAACCTCAATCGTTGTCAGTTACATCTCTCCTCTCTCCCTCTTTCCTCCTCTCTCCACTATTTAGCCTAACCCACTTAGGGGTACGTGAGCCTCCAGACATCACATCACTCTCTGGGATCAATTATAAAGTCACGAAGGAGGGGGAGAGAGGATGGGGAAAGAAGAGAATTGGGGCATAGAAAGAGAGAGAGAGAGAGGCAGAGGATTAGGAGGGTGGCGTCATTTAGGTGGACGTGAGTTTATTCACATCCCACTGAGGGGCATGAATCAGGATGGCTGTGTGAAAGCACGTTCCAACACTATTGTTCCAGTAGGCTGACTAACAGTGTATCTTCTCTCTCACAGCTGTATCTGAGCGTTGCAACTTCAGACTCCTTCAGCCTGTCTGGCCTCAGTACCATGAAACCAGTCAGACTCATGATCCAGATTGCCCCCAGCCTCTCGTTCTCTCTGTTCCACTTCACTCCCCAGTGACAGATGGAATGGGGTTGGTGGACTGAGAGACCAGTATCCCCAGTTACCATTTACCCAGCAACAGGATCAACATATGACCCATATCTCCCGTAAGTGACCTGCACCTTCACACACATGCACCTACTGCACACACACACACACACACACACACACACACACACACACACACACACACACACACACACACACACACACACACACACACACACACACAGCCACCGTTCATCCACATTAATGGTTAACTGACACAATTACTCACGTAAGGTGTCTGTCTACCCTCACCTGTTGAATATATTGTATGCAGGCGTGTTTGCACCTTCACCCATGGAATCTGATCCACCCTGCCTATGTGGCGGTATCGTCTGACCTCTGGTATATTATATTACCATTGGAAGGTAACTACATTGATCTTCTAAGGTAAACTACACAGATCAGATGATTGAGTAGAAGAAAGGTCACGATAGAGTTAACTCTCCCCTTTGCTGGGTCTACAAGGCCTTGTAGGGATGTGAGCTTTCAGTGTCCAGTAGGGATGTGAGCTTTCATACTGTCCAGTAGGGATGTGAGCTTTCATACTGTCCAGTAGGGATGTGAGCTTTCATACTGTCCAGTAGGGATGTGAGCTTTCAAACTGTCCAGTAGGGATGTGAGCTTTCAAACTGTCCAGTAGGGATGTGAGCTTTCATACTGTCCAGTAGGGATGTGAGCTTTCATACTGTCCAGTAGGGATGTGAGCTTTCATACTGTCCAGTAGGGATGTGAGCTTTCATACTGTCCAGTAGGGATGTGAGCTTTCATACTGTCCAGTAGGGATGTGAGCTTTCATACTGTCCAGTAGGGATGTGAGCTTTCATACTGTCCAGTAGGGATGTGAGCTTTCATACTGTCAAGTAGGGATGTGAGCTTTCATACTGTCCAGTAGGGATGTGAGCTTTCATACTGTCCAGTAGGGATGTGAGCTTTCATACTGTCCAGTAGGGATGTGAGCTTTCATACTGTCCAGTAGGGATGTGAGCTTTCATACTGTCCAGTAGGGATGTGAGCTTTCATACTGTCCAGTAGGGATGTGAGCTTTCATACTGTCCAGTAGGGATGTGAGCTTTCATACTGTCCAGTAGGGATGTCAGCTTTCATACTGTCCAGTAGGAATGTCAGCTTTCATACTGTCCAGTAGGGATGTCAGCTTTCATACTGTCCAGTAGGGATGTCAGCTTTCATACTGTCCAGTAGGGATGTCAGCTTTCATACTATCCAGTCAGCAGAGACTCTGGTTCAGAATGAGAATAGTAACATTGGGCATAGCTCCAGACTGTTACAACACAGTGAATCAATGTTTTATATGAGAAGAACGGTAGGAGTGAGTATTTTTCCAGTGAACATGTGGGACAGACAGACATAGGACTCTGTTTCTCCTTTCAAAACCGTGTTCTCATAGTTGACCCTGTCCCCAGTTGCCCGCAAAAAAGGATTTCCTGTGAGCTCTCTGAATGGTCTCTAGCGTGTGTGTGTGTGTGTGTGTGTGTGTGTGTGTGTGTGTGTGTGTGTGTGTGTGTGTGTGTGTGTGTGTGTGTGTGTGATTATAGCAGCAGCAGTGGTCAGAGACCCAGCAGAAACAACTATGGAGATTTCCCCTGAGTTTAGTCCTCTCGTAACAATGCTGCATTGTACTGTGTGCATCTGGTGTGGAGTCATGTCTCCCAAACACACGCGCGCACACACAATTCACAACCACTGTCTACCTGCTACACGGCTTGGTGTCTCACTCCGACACTATGCCGACACTAAGTGGGTGGACTAAAACAGACTATTTAGTACATGTGTGGTCCAAGTATAGAAAGAGAGAGGAGGAAATGGGAATAGTTGTTTTCTAAAAAGGCAGGAGGAGATGGAGGAAATAATTGTGAGAGCTAAACTTCAGTGTATTCTGAATGAGGAGAGGAGCTGATGAGAGTTGAACTGGAAGTACAGAGAACATACAGTTAAAGTTGGAAGTTTACGTACACTTAGGGTGGAGTCATTAAAACTTGTTTTTCAACCACTCCACACATTTCTTGTTAACAAACTGTAATTTTTGCACCCAAGGCCTCAGAAAAATATTTGTAGACCTCCACAAGTCTGTTTCATCCTTGGGAGCAATTTCCAAACGCCTGAAGGTACTACGTTCATCTGCATGAACAATAATACTCAAGTACTATCGTTTGGCAGCATCATGTTGTGGGGGTGCTTCTCTGCAGGAGGGACTGGTGCACTTCCCAAAATAGGTGGCGGAGGGAGGAAATTGAGGGAGGAAATGTATGTGGATATTTTGAAGCAACATCCCAAGACATCAGTCAGGAAGTTGAAGCTTGGTCACAAATGGTTCTTCCAAATGGACAATGACCCCAAGCATACTTCCAAAGTTGTGGCAAAATGGCTTAAGGACAACAAAGTCAAGGTATTGGAGTGGCCAACACAAGCCCTGACCTCAATCCTATAGAAAATTTGTGGGCAGAACTGAAAAAGCGTGTGCGAGCAAGGAGGCCTACAAACCTGACTCAGTTACACCAGCTCTGTCAGGAGGAATGGGCCAAAATTCACCCAACTTATTGTGGGAAGCTTGTGGAAGTCTACCCAAAACGTTTGACCCAAGTTAAACAATTTAAAGGCAATGCTACCGAATACTAATTGAGTGTACATGAACTTCTGACCCGCTGGGAATGTGATGAAAGAAATAAAAGCTGAAATAAATAATTCTCTATACTATTATTCTGACATTTCACGTTCTTAAACCAAAGTGGTGATCCTAACTGACCTAAGACAGGGAATTTTTACTACAATTAAATGTCAGGAATTGTGAAATAATTGTTTTAAAAAAAACGGTATTTGAATAAGGTGTATGTAAACTTCAACTATATCAGTGCCCAGCATTTTTGGACCCAGTGGATCACAGCAAATTAATCTCTTCCATCACTGATCACAAGGTCTCTGCGCTGGCCATCTATGATTAGACAGGTCACAGTTATGACTGACTGTGTTATGTGACAGTTTAAATTTATTTGAAAACCAATCAGCTGTAATTTGGTTATCAAATTAGATTTGAACTGTTTTATACGTGACAAGGATCAAGGACAATAAGTAATATGGTGTTATATCACTTTTATAATATGCAATAATAAAATGTCTCCTGTCCGCCTTGACCCATATTTTACCTTACAGACATTGAATTCAGTTCAGATGATGACTTTGCAGTACATTTGTGGAAGTTGCACATACAGCTCACATACAGCAAAATTATCAGTTTCTCTGGTTTTACTATTTATAGGTATCTTTGGTTAAAATGAACATTTTTTTGTTTTATTCTATAAACAACTGACAACATTTCTCCCAAATTCAAAATAAAAATATTGTCATTTAGAGCCTTTATTTGCAGAAAATGACAACTGGTCAAAATAACAAAACAGTTCCAGTGTTGTCAGACCAAGAATAATGCACAAAAAAGAAGTTCATATTCATTTCTAAACACAATACTAATGTCACCAACCAGTGGGTGTGAGACTTGGAGAGGCCTACAAGCCACAGTGTCTAGCACCCACCATCTCTGAGGATTGTTTTTTTTCCAGCAGGACAATTCTCCATGGCACACAGCCAGGTCAATCAAGGTGTGGATGGAGGACCACCAGATCAAGACCCTGTCATGGCCAGCCCAATCTCCAGACCTGAACCCCATTGAAAACCTCTGGAATGTGATCAAGAGAAAGATGGATGGTCACAAGTAATCAAACAAAGCAGAGCTGATTGAATTGTTGCGCCAGTAGTGGCATAAAGTCACCCAACATCAATGTGAAAGACTGGTGGAGAGCATGCCAAGACGCATGAAAGCTGTGATTGTAAATCAGGGTTATTCCATCAAATATTAATTTCTGAACTCTTCCCAAGTTAAAACATTGAGTGTTGTGTTTAAAAATGAATATGAACTTCTTTTCTTTGCAACATTCGAGGTCTGACAACACTGCATCTTTTTGGTTATTTTGACCAGTTGTCATTTTCTACAAATAAGTGCTCTAAATTACAATATTTTTATTTGGAATTTGGGATAAATTTAGTCAGTAATTTAGTAAAACCAGAAAAACGGACACATTTGCAGTGGTCTCTTAATTTTTTCCAGAGCTGTATATATGTGCGTCATGCACAGCATGACTTTTGACACTGTAATTAATCAATCTAACCCTTTTTGAATACACAGCTGAGGTTCCTTAGAATAACACAGAATATCCAATCCTCCAGTGTTTTCATTCCTTATCCCACTGCAACCCCAGTTTCTTCTTTCATGCTGCCATAACCCATTCGTATCAAGGTACGAGTTGTGCATTCTTTTATGGGTCTTTGGGCAGCAATATTGTACTGGACTGTCAGTTGACTAACTGTAGCCACTCTGTTGCTCTGCACAATTCGTGTCAGGCTCTTTTGTCCTCTTTCATCAATGACCCGTTTTTGACCACTGGCCTGCGTTGGCTGGATGTCCTTTGGGCGGAGGACCATACACACGGAAAACTGTCGAACGTGAAAAACCCAGCAGCGTTGCAGATCTTGACACTCAAACCGGTGTGCTTGGCACCTACTACCATACCCCGTTCAAAGGCACTGAATGGCATACATACGCAATCCATATCTATATTGTCTTTAAATCCGTCTTTAAACCATCTCCCCTTCATCTACACTGATTGAAGTGGATTTGACATAAGGGATCATATTGTTCACCTGGATTCAGCTGGTCAGTCTGTCATGGAAAGAGCAGGTGTTCCTAATGTTTTGTCCACTCTGGTGTATATTTGGACGCCTACCTGCCCTTGTGTTTAACATGAAACTCTCCACTGGCAGTGTAATTCATCAACCTAACCCTTTATTGCGTACACATCTGAGGTTCCTTAGATTAAAACGGAACACATGTTTTGCAATGAATTTAAGCAACAATGTGCATAGATGGGTACAGTACTGTGAAGTAAAATCCCATGTTGCAACTTTATATCACTCTATCACATACTTCTTACTCAACTTCCTCCTAATTCTAGATTTGACATTACCACAACGGAATAACATAGCTACCGGTATATGTGTGCCTGTGTGTTTACACATCCTATTTCAAAGTCAGCCATGAGCGATATGGCTGGCTAAAATAGCCATAAGACTGCTAATTAGTTAAATAAATGGTTAGCTAGATTATCTGCATTGACCCTATCTTGCTCTGACTCTATGGACCCTCACCAGACTATATACATTTATATACACAGTGTATAGTATACACACTCAGTCTCACACACTATACTGACACACTCACACAAAACCCATACTCATTCACACACACAACATACATACACACTATATACAAACACAACACACACACACAACCACACAGTCTTGTTTAACTAACCTTGTGGGGACACACAATTGATTTCCATTCGCAATTATATTTTACCTAACCCCAAAACCTAACCCTACACCTAACCCTTAACTCTAACCCTAACCCTAAATCTAAACTTAACCTTAAACCCCCTAGAAATAGACTTTTTCCTTGTGGGGACTAACAAAATGTCCCCAGTTGATCCGCACAAAAATGTTTACTATTCTTTTGGGGATATCTGGTCCCCACAAGTATAGTTAAACATGTCCACACACACACACACACCAGTGGAGGCTGGTGGGAGGAGCTATGGGAGGAAGGGTTCATTGTAATGGCTGGAATGGAATAAAAGGAACGGTATGTATCAAACAGATAAAACATAAGGGATGAAGAACGTATTAAGATTGGTGGAGAGGAACATAAGATTTCACTATATGAAGATGACCTTCCCCTCTATCTGAGCCACAGGCATCCATCCCATCTGCCTCATGAAGATTATTACATTGTTTGGTCATTACCCAGGGTACAAAGCCAATGCTGACAAAACAGAACGCATGGAAATAGGAGCCGATATTCCACAGCAAACAAAGGCATTGTTGTCCTTTAAATGGCCAGACTGGTATTAAATATGTAGGAATTACCATACCTGCTCGTCTAGATAAATTGTATGAGGCAAATGATATTAAACTTAGCGATTGAATTAGAGCAGATACGGACAGACGGAACATTCTGCCTCTCTCTCTAATGGGGAGAGTAGAATCAGTCCGAATGAACATCCTGCCAATATTACTATACCCATTTCAGATGTTACCTATCCCTATAGCTACCTCTACTTTTGACCCACTGAACCGATTGATCTTCTGTTTTCTATGGCAAGGAAAACGTCCAAGAGTGAGATTGAAAACTCTCCAAAGAGTCAGGTGGCCTAGCTGTGCCCAACCTTAAGTTATACTGTTGGGCAGCTCAACTTAAACCCTTGACTACCTGGCTTGATGATGACAGTGGGTCGTGAAGGCTCAACACGGAGAAGTACTTTCGTACTTCAACACCCCTGACAGCTCTACCATTTTCTGATTCTGATGTCAATGAACACGAGAGAGGCACCTGGTCTCACTTTTAAGATTTGGAGAACGGTTCAAAAAATATTCCATATACACACACATCAGTCTAAACTTAGCTCTATGGGTTTAATTCAGGGCCTTGGGGAATCTCTGTGGTCTGCATTTAATCTGTCTTTCATACACCAACTTTTCCATGGAGACCGATTTAAAGTCATTCCAGCAGTTTACAGAAGAGTTCGGCCTCACTAGGACATATTTGTTAACAGATTCTAACAAACCCAGACACTTTCTGGAGAAGCATAAAGATTGGGCTATCATCCAGTACCTGAAAACACTACAACTGCTCCTGATGAGGTCTCAAAATCAAGAGCGTGTCACCGACAGTATTTCCCTTTTGTACCTGAACCTTGTTTCAATGGCTGATTATGACTCTTTGTACTTGAAAAGTACATGGGAGACAGAAATACAGGAGCCTATCTCAGATCAAGAATGGTGTGTAATACTGTATGTACTGCGGTACACCAATGACAACTCTTGGAGAGAATTTAAGTGGAAAGTGACTTCTAGATTTTTCAGAACCCCCAAACTTACAGCAAAAGCTGGAATCACCACCACCAGCAAGTTCTCGAGCCAGTGTGGAGAACAAAAACGTAAGCACCATCATATATTCTGTGACTGTCCAAGGTTGAGCAGGGGACTTGGTGTACAGGGGACCTGTGCAAAGTTTTTGAGGCAAAAATCCCACCAGATTTTAAGACAGCTGTATTGGGTGTTATACCTGCTGGTATCACAGGCAGGAAAAGTATTTATTTGTTACAAATTCTGCTTACCGCAGCTGTTATTTATTTAAATGGTCACCTATAGAAACCCCCTTTTTTCTGATACCCCCCCCACCTCCTTTTTCTGATGCCCCCCCACCTCCTTTTTCTGATACCCCCCACCTCCTTTTTCTGATACCCCCCACCTCCTTTTTCTGATACCCCCCACCTCCTTTTTCTGATACCCCCCATCTCCTTTTTCTGATACACCCCACCTCCTTTTTCTGATACCCCCCACCTCCTTTTTCTGATACCCCCCACCTCCTTTTTCTGATACCCCCCACCTCCTTTTTCTGATACCCCCCACCTCCTTTTTCTGATACCCCCCACCTCCTTTTTCTGATACCCCCCACCTCCTTTTTCTGATACCCCCCACCTCTTTTCTTTCTGATACCCCCCACCTCCTTTTTCTGATGCCCCCCCCACCTCCTTTTTCTGATACCCCCCACCTTTATTTTTTTCTGATACCCCCCACCTCCTTTTTCTGATACCCCCCACCTCCTTTTTCTGATACCCCCCACCTCCTTTTTCTGATACCCCCCACCTCCTTTTTCTGATACCCCCCACCTCCTTTTTCTGATACCCCCCACCTCCTTTTTCTGATACCCCCCACCTCCTTTTTCTGATACCCCCCACCTCCTTTTTCTGATACCCCCCACCTCCTTTTTTTCTTCTTCCTTTTTATATTACTGTCCTGCTTTATTTAAGCAATAAGGCCCGAAGAGGTGTGGTATATGGCCTATATATCACGGCTATGGGCTGTTATTTGCACAACGCCATGCGGAGTGCCTGGACACAGCTCTTAGCCATGGTATATTGGTCATATATCACAAACCCCTGAGGTACCTTATTTATATTATAAATTGGTTACCAACATAATTAGAGCAGTAAAAATAAATGTTTTGTCATACCTGTGTATACGGTCTGATATACCACGGCTGTCAGCCAATCAGCATTCAGGGCACGAACCACCTAGTTTAGAATGACATTTTTATCATGAGGATTATTATTACCAACTACTCAATTGTAACTATTGCTGACATTACTGCCTTGTCCTCTTCTCCATTATTATTAAGTGTTTAAGGTTAAGTTTAGGCATTAACTCTGAAATCTTAAGGTTAGGCAACTCCGAACGCTTGAAGTAAGGGTTAAGGTTTAGGATAGACTTAAAACTAAAATCTCAAAAACAACTTTCGATCAAGGGATTTGAACATTCAACCTTTTCCACCAGATACGAACAACCATCCACCATCCCCGTCCACAACACCCTAGCAAAACTGAAACCTGCTTGAAGCTTAAAGCACTCACTGTTGCCCCTAGTGGCCGGTTTCCACATCTCCTGATGTTCTCAGACATTTGATGGACATGGACTGACTTGTATCACGAGTGACCTGTTGTATTAGGCGCATGTGACAAATACAATTTCGTTTGATTGATTTGATGTGATTTGACACCAGTGTTTTTGCGTGTGCGCGCTGATGTGTGTGTGTGTGTGTGTGTGTGTGTGTGTGTGTGTGTGTGTGTGTGCGCGCTGATGTGTGTGTTTTCTGAGGTCTTGCCGAATTTCTGACTTTTCCCTCAGTGTTGTTTGCAGTGCTGTTTCACCATGTTCCCATGAGGCTGTGTTAGCTAGAGTAGAGGGGATTTAGACAATGTCGATGTCCTGAAGTTACATCACATTCTCAAACAGCCTGATTACTACCGTATGGACTGAAGTTACATCATCCCAGAATATCAGGTCCTCTGCCTGTACTCGTGTGTGTGTGTGTGTGTGTGATCAAACATGTTTGAAAACCTATCTCATGACAGTGTAGTGAAATCTGTCTATCTGTCTGTCTCTCTCTCGTTTAGCCCTTGGGGTCTGTGTTCGTGCCACCTCTCTCTTCTGTCATTTTATCTTGACTCTAAATCTCTCCTCCACCAAGTAACCCTGACTCATGTAACTCCTAACTACACAATACCTCTTCCTCAGTTCCTGTGATGCTAACTAGCTAAGCATTAATCCCACCTGTGTGAGTGTAAGAGAAGGCCTATGGAGATGTCACGACTGCCTTATACCTGCCCTAACCCATTAGCTCCCTTACTGCCCCAGGAAGCTGGCCTTGATCTCTGACACAACTCCTTAGGTTGACAGGAACTAACACATACCAGAGTTAACTGGAGACGGTAGGGGTGCATTTCAGAACACCTGTGTCACACCTGTGTCACACGTGGTAAAAAAGAGTAAAGTTAGGTAACACTAAAGCGCCTTACATTCTGGGAGGTCAACAGGTCGTAGAGAGCAGAGCACAATCATTGTTTACAACATGAACACACACACACTCAAGGAGCTTCAATGGTAAACCAGGGGAATCCAGTTTTAAATGGCTCAATGTTTAGCACGTGCGTGTGTGTGTGTGTGTGTGGTTGGGGTGTGTGTGTGGTTGGGGTGTGTATGTTGAATTATTAACTTCCATTAGTTGTAAACGTCCAGTCAGCAGACCTGTCTGTGTTTACAGTAAGTCTGGGAATGAGTCAGAACTCACACATTCAGTCAGATCGGCACGGTCCACTGCTACTTAACTCATGTCTCTTCTGGTGGGGTAACACAGTCTGATTCACTGCCGATTTATAGACATTCCCTGCTTCATATAGGCCATGACCATCTCATGTAGGTCAGATTTATATTGCCACAACGACGCTGTTGTATGTGACTATCTATTCTGTTGGCATAACGCAGGTGCACATGAGGTTACCTTAGATAAGATAAGAGACTGTCACTCAGGTAGACGGACAGACTGTCAGACAGACAGTGTCACCTGTCTAGAGGTGAGAGTCCACCTGTACGTGTCAAATCAAATTGAATTGGTCACATAGATATGGTTAGCAGATGTTAATGCGAGTGTAGTGAAACGCTGTGTGTGTGTGTGTGTGTGTGTGTGTGTGTGTGTGTGTGTGTGTGTGTGTGTGTGTGTGTGTGTGTGTGTGTGTGTGTGTGTGTGTGTGTGTGCACAGATGTATAGAGATGAGCATTGACCTGTGTGGTGATGAGACAGTAAACGTTCTGTCTGACTGGCAGTCACATTATAGATATAGGACACTCAATCCATTGTGCCTTCAAAATAATACATAATTCATAATGCCGTCCACTTTCATAACTCCATATTTATAGATTACATACATGACGTCAGACAGTGAAAGCCTGTAGTCCTGTCCACTGATAACATCAAACATTCAAAACATTTCAGCTATGAGTCACTTACTGAGTCACAGCATCCGCATGACTTGCGGGTTTCCTGTAAGGAAATGAGGGGATATGTGGTAGTTCACTGCCCTCTGGTGGTCACTGGGTGTAAATGCATATGTGTTGATTTAATTATCAGGGAACGTAGTCAAATGGTCTCCTCTAGCCCAAACCTCTCCTCGAGTAGTCCCAGCCAGTCCACTTCATTAATGTATTTCAGAACTAACACAGCTGATTCAAATGGTCACCTAATCATCAGACCCCTCATTAGTTAAATCAGCTGTGTTAGTTATGGAATTTGTCAAATACGTGGACAGGCTGTGGGTACTCCAGGAGAGATTTGTGAAACACTGCACCAGAAGATACTGACAGTTTGATCACCTTTATAAAAACAGTATCTTATCAAACTATTTCAAAGGGCAGACCTTTCTAAACATGTCAAATCTACATTTATAGTCCAGCTTCTGTTCAGCAATCTGTACATTGGAGCTCTACATTAAAATGCTTGCCATACCCATCTCAACCCTTGTTGGTGTGACATGGTTGTCAAGTGGCGACTGTACCTTGGCCAGTGGCAGGAAATAGTTTGCTGCTGTGTCTAAGTGGATTATGGATCAGTGACGGATCGTTCGCTCTCAGATTAGTCTGTCTGTCCCAGGGTACCACAGCGCTGGGGAGAGGGATGGTGGGGCGGCAGGGTGAGGCAGAGAGAGATTTGTCGGAATGAGGAACAAACATTAGGGAGGGAGGGTAGGAAGGAAGGGAGGGAGGAAAAAAGCAAGGGAGGGAGGACAGAGCCAAATATGCATAGACAGTAGGCTACAGGTGGGTGAGTGAATTAATGAATCAGTCTACCACTATGCTGCCCTCCACTGGAGAGAAAAGGCACTGCTACTGATCTGCTCGGTGAATGCACAGAACTGTTGTGGCACTGTATCTATCTATCAAGGAAGTACTGTATCTAATCACAGATTAATCATAAATGACCTTTATAGCTAGTGAGATGATAGTACATTATATCACAGTGTAACACCAGGATCCCTGTTGCAGATATAAAGAGCAATAGTAACTTTAACCTGCTTGTCAGTCTCTGAGAGGGCGAGGCACAGGAAGGAAAGAGTGGGAGAGAGAGGCAGGAAGATAGCGGTTTTAGGGTTTCAACTAAATTCTCGTTCTCCTCGATCTCTGTGACATACATTGATGCTTGAATGCAAATACGTAATGGGACATGTATTTACAAAAGTCCTATTTTAATGTACAGGATAAAAAACAAATCATTACTGCTGAATCTAGGCATCTATAATCATTTAGTCACAGCGATCACATGCCTATGAAGTGCAATTATAAAGCACAGTATCATGTAAACATAAACCATTCATTTATCCATGTACATTGAAACCAACCACTCCACCGTCCGATAGTGTGACAATCTACCTGTATCTGAGCAATACCAATGGAAAAACAACACATTTTAATATACTAAGCTAACTGCCTAACCGTGGCTCTTTTTAATAAAACTACAGATGCAGTGCCTTGCGAAAGTATTCGGCCCCCTTGAACTTTGCGACCTTTTGCCACATTTCAGGCTTCAAACATAAAGATATAAAACTGTATTTTTTTTGTGAAGAATCAACAACAAGTGGGACACAATCATGAAGTGGAACGACATTTATTGGATATTTCAAACTTTTTTAACAAATCAAAAACTGAAAAATTGGGCGTGCAAAATTATTCAGCCCCTTTACTTTCAGTGCAGCAAACTCTCTCCAGAAGTTCAGTGAGGATCTCTGAATGATCCAATGTTGACCTAAATGACTAATGATGATAAATACAATCCACCTGTGTGTAACCAAGTCTCCGTATAAATGCAACTGCACTGTGATAGTCTCAGAGGTCCGTTAAAAGCGCAGAGAGCATCATGAAGAACAAGGAACACACCAGGTAGGTCCGAGATACTGTTGTGAAGAAGTTTAAAGCCGGATTTGGATACAAAAAGATTTCCCAAGCTTTAAACATCCCAAGGAGCACTGTGCAAGCGATAATATTGAAATGGAAGGAGTATCAGACCACTGCAAATCTACCAAGACCTGGCCGTCCCTCTAAAACTTTCAGCTCATACAAGGAGAAGACTGATCAGAGATGCAGCCAAGAGGCCCATGATCACTCTGGATGAACTGCAGAGATCTACAGCTGAGGTGGGAGACTCTGTCCATAGGACAACAATCAGTCGTATATTGCACAAATCTGGCCTTTATGGAAGTGGCAAGAAGAAAGCCATTTCTTAAAGATATCCATAAAAAGTGTCGTTTAAAGTTTGCCACAAGCCACCTGGGAGACACACCAAACATGTGGAAGAAGGTGCTCTGGTCAGATGAAACCAAAATTGAACTTTTTGGTAACAATGCAAAACGTTATGTTTGGCGTAAAAGCAACACAGCTGAACACACCATCCCCACTGTCAAACATGGTGGTGGCAGCATCATGGTTTGGGCCTGCTTTTCTTCAGCAGGGACAGGGAAGATGGTTAAAATTGGTGGGAAGATGGATGGAGCCAAATACAGGACCATTCTGGAAGAAAACCTGATGGAGTCTGCAAAAGACCTGAGACTGGGATGGAGAGTTGTCTTCCAACAAGACAATGATCCAAAACATAAAGCAAAATCTACAATGGAATGGTTCAAAAATAAACATATCCAGGTGTTAGAATGGCCAAGTCAAAGTCCAGACCTGAATCCAATCGAGAATCTGTGTAAAGAACTGAAAACTGATGTTCACAAATGCTCTCCATCCAACCTCACTGAGCTCGAGCTGTTTTGCAAGGAGGAATGGGAAAAAATGTCAGTCTCTCGATGTGCAAAACTGATAGAGACATACCCCAAGCGACTTACAGCTGTAATCGCAGCAAAAGGTGGCGCTACAAAGTATTAACTTAAGGGGGCTGAATAATTTTGCACGCCCAATTCTTCAGTTTTTGATTTGTTAAAAAAGTTTGAAATATCCAATAAATGTCGTTCCACTTCATGATTGTGTCCCACTTGTTGTTGATTCTTCACAAAAAAATACAGTTTTATATCTTTATGTTTGAAGCCTGAAATGTGGCAAAAGGTCGCAAAGTTCAAGGGGGCCGAATACTTTCGCAAGGCACTGTACACTCAGAATTAAATAGAAAATGTCTCAGTAAATGGTTAAAGTAGATTGAACAGACACTTATGTGCAGGGATAAAACAGACACTATTGAATAACAGGTTATGAGTACAATACAACATTCTCAGTATTCCACACAATCTGGGCAATCGGGTAGTGACTCCTAAAGTAGTCTGTACACCACAGGAGGTTGGTGGCACCTTAATTGGGGAGGATGGGCTCGTGGTAATGACTGGAGTGGAATCAGTGGAATGGTATCAAATACATCAAACACATGGTTTCCATGTGTTTGATACCATTCCATTTGCTCTGTTCTGGCCATTATTATGAGCCGTCCTCCCCTCAGCAGCCTCCACTGCTGTACACCGTGGCTGTATAAAAGAGCTGAGGTGTTATTGACTGGTTGTGGATATGTTATTGATCTGTTAGGTAAGTGTCCTTGACTCCTGTCCGCGATGTGTTGTCGTAATGAGTAATTGATGCGTTGTGAATGGGTTGTCCGAAGGTAATAGATGGGTTGTGAATATGTTGCTGGTACAGTGGGTTGTTGATGGATTGTGAATATGTTTCTGGTAGGTTGTTGTAAGGTTATCACAGGTCAGGGGCCTTTGATGTGGCCCACAGCTGGGTTGACGAAGGAGAAGTTGCTAAACATGGTTTGGTCCACACTGTTCATGAGGGTACGATCTGCACACGACAACATGGGTTTCTCATTGATAAACTCCTTGTCAAAGTTACTGACGTCACTGGGGGATTTCTGCATGGACACGAGAGAGGGGAGAGGTTACAACGCACACCCACACAGCGAGCACACACACATGCATACAAATGCAGACTTGCAGTCTGAGGATGTACGTACCACAGATGGCCTGAAGGGCGGCGCCACCTCTCGTTTCTCCAGAGCGCTCCAGTCTGTGTCTTTGAAGAAGGAGTGTTGACGGATGTTCCCCTTCACACCCAGCCTCCTCTCCGGCTCCCTCACAAACAGCTATAAAACAAGCACACCATAAAGTTGAAGACGGAAGTTTACATACACTTACATTGGAGTCTTTTAAACTCGATTTTCAACCACTCCACATATTTCTTGTTAACAAACTATAGTTTTGGTTAGGTTAGGACATCTACTGTGTGCATGACACAAGTAAGTTTTCCAACAATTGTTTACAGACAGATTATTTCACTTATAATTCACTGTATCACAATTCCAGTGGGTCAGACGTTTACATACACTAAGTTGACTGTGCCTTTAAACAGCTTGGAAAATTCCCAAAAATGATGTCATACCTTTAGAAGCTTCTGATAGGCTAATTGACATCATTTGAGTCAATTGGAGGTGTACCTGTGGATGTATTTCAAGGCCTACCTTCAAACTCAGTGCCTCTTTGCTTGACATCATGGGAAAATCAAAAGAAATCACCCAAGACCTCAGAAAAATAATTGTAGACCTCCACAAGTCTGTTTCATCCCTGGGAGCGATTTCCAAACGCCTGAAGGTACTACGTTCATCTGCACAAACAATAGTACACAAGTATAAACACCATGGGACCCCGCAGCCGTCATACTGCTCAGGAAGGAGACGTGTTCTGTCTCCTAGAGATGAACTTACTTTGGTGCGAAAAGTGCAAATCAATCCCAGAACAACAGAAAATGACCTTGTGAAGATGCTGCAGGAAACAGGTACAAAAGTATCTATATCCACAGTAAAACGAGTCCTATATCAACATAACCTGAAAGGCCTCTTAGCAAGGAAGAAGCCACTGCTCCAAAACCGCCATAAAAAAGCCAGACTACGGTTTGCAAATGCACATGGGGACAAAGATCGTACTTTTTGGAGAAATGTCCTCTGGTCTGATGAAACAAAAATAGAGCTGTTTGGCCATAATGACCATCGTTATGTTTGGAGGAAAAAGGGTGAGGCTTGCAAGCCGAAGAACACAATCCCAACCGTGAAGCACGGGGGTGTCAGCATCATGTTGTGGGGGGCTTTGCTGCAGGATGGACTGGTGCTCTTCACAAAATAGATGGCATCATGAGGAAGCAAAATTATGTGGATATATTGACGCAACATCTCAAGACATCAGTTAAATATTGGTCGCAAATGGGTCTTCCAAATGGACAATGACCCTAAGCATACTTCCAAAGTTGTGGCAAAATGGCTTAAGAACAACAAAGTCAAGGTCTTGGAGTGGCCATCACAAAGCCCTGACCTCAACCCTATAGAACATTTGTGGGCAGAACTGAAAAAGTGTGTGCGAACAAGGCTTCATACAAACCTGACTCAGTTACACCCGCTCTGTCAGGAGGAATGGGCCAAAATTCACCCAACTTATTGTGGGAAGCTTGTAGAAGGCTACCCAAAACGTTTGACCCAAGTTAAACCATTTGAAGGCAATGCTACCAAATATTAATTGAGTGTATGTAAACTTCTAACCCACTGGGAATGTGATGAAATAAAATAAAGCTGAAATAAATCCTTCTCTACTATTATTCTGACATTTCACATTCTTAAAATAAAGTGATGATCCTAACTGACCTAAGGCAGGGAATTTTCACTAGGATTAAATGTCAGGAATTGTGAAAAACTGATTTTAAATGTATTTGGCTAAGGTGTATGTAGACTTCTGACTTCAACTGTATACACACACACACACACACACACACACACACACACACACACACAGCAGGACAGAGAACGCCTAGGTCATAACCTCCATTCCAATGGGAAAAAGACATCAAAGCACCCTCATGAAAGGTAACCAATCACACGCAGACACACACAGTACAGGTCACATCCATCCCGACCGTCAATCATTCATGTTGATGTATGTAATCTGGTGCATAGAGGACAACGTTGCCGTATTTCATTCGTCGTGGCATTGCAGTGAGTGGACCAAGTTGTTGCATTGAGTGAGACCTTGATGAGGATGTCTCGTGCGTCCTTGGCCAGCCATTGGGGGTAACAGGGGTCATCTGTCCTGATGGACTGGAACAGTTCCTCCTCATCGCGACCATGGAATGGAGACTGTCCAATCAGCATCTCGTACAGCAAGACCCCGAACGACCACCAGTCCACTGAGCTGCCGTACTTCTGCCCCAGCAGAATCTATAAAACCACGACCGTTCAGTTCAACATGTCTCTTCATCATCATCATCATCACTTCATGATGTTTATCTAAAAATGTATCTAAACCAGTACATTAGACAGTACATTAGGCTTGTATGTAATTGATTGATGATACAAATCAATGAGATCAGAATTGAGTGTGAGAAACATTACTTCCCTAAGGATAACATTTCTATTCTATTAAGGGTTGCAATTCTGATAGTAAGAGTGTAGATTCCTATAGTGATGGTGGACATGCAGTCACCTCTGGGGCGATGTAATCTGGTGTTCCACAGAAGGTGCAGGTCCGCGTTTCTCCCTCCATGTTCTCCTTACACATCCCAAAGTCTGCTATCTTTATATGGCCTTCAGAGTCTAGCAACACGTTGTCCAGCTTCAGATCCCTATAGACAATGCCTTTGGAGTGGAGGAACTGGAGCCCACAGATAATCTCAGCAGCATAGAACCTACAGCCAGAGTGAGGAGAGAGGGATTGGGTGGAGAGAATGGAGTGTGTGTGTGTGTGTGTGTGTGTGTGTGTGTGTGTGTGTGTGTGTGTGTGTGTGTGTGTGTGTGTGTGTGTGTGTGTGTGTGTGTGTGTGTGTGTGTGTGTGTGTGTGTGTGTGTGTGTGTGTGGCAGACATAGCCTGGCTGTGTGTACGGGTTAACTTACGTAGATCTCTGCACGTCAAACTTGTGACAGTTCTGGATGTGGAACATGAGGTCACCTCCGTTCAGATACTCCATCACAAAGAACAGGTTCTCCTGTCACACACACAACACAGTCATATCAACAAAAACCTGTGGTTTGTTTGTGTGTGTTGAGTGCGCGCGTGTGTGTGTGTTACCGTGGTCTGGAAGGTGCAGTGGAGGTGTGTGAGGAAGGGATGTTCCCAGGCCAGGGAGAGGACTCTCCTCTCCACCATGGTACACTCCACATCATCATCCAGCAGAACCACGTCCTTCTTCAGAGCCTTCACCGCAAAGAACTCTCTGGTGCTCTTCAGCTCGGCCAAGAACACCTAGCAACACACACAGAGGATGCGTACATGTAGGAAATCACTGTGTTCAGCTATTCAAGGGCTTGTCAAACGGAGGTGAAGGATCTGTCAGGCAACGTCTAAGTACAATCGAGAAGTCTCTTCAGTCCACTGGATCCAGGAACACAGAGCATGGCTAGAACATGTTCAAAGACCAAGCAACACACGTCACACTTTTAGATTTTCTCGGTTTCATAACATCACATCCCTATGACTATGACATTTTAGAAAAATGATTCCGGTAGAATCACCATAGATTACCAGCAAATGTACTGAGATAAATGAATGGGAGTTTTTCGAATCAAATCAAATCAAGACAAATAAAATGTGTCTCATTTATCTAAGTATATTTGCTGGTAATCTATGGTAATTTTGGTCATTTATACCAGAATAACTTTTCTAAAATGTTTTCACTCACAATATTTATTTTTTCTTTATCTTTATATCTGTGTCCATATTGTCTGTGAGTTTCTAGTGGATATGTGTATGTAGTGTATGATTCACGAGAAAACAGCCTAATTCATGGAAAAAGCATCTAATCAACAATGACATGATTTCCAATGGACTTTTCCAACTATTTACTTTTTCCACGGTTGCCAACAGTTTGGCACCAACACATGAATAAAAACATATTGACAGAGTAAAATAAATGAAAGTGTGTAAAAATGTAAATGATATATTATGCCCAAACACTCATATTCAACCCCAATGGTATTCACTAAGTTGATGGGTTATATTTAGGATAATGTTTTAAAGCTTTGTCATTCTAGTTTGTTTTTATCAAATCGTCTTAATTGATTATTTTATGTATATAATTCCGGTGGTTTCCCTTTGTAACCCTAGCTATGACTAAACATTATTGGTAACACTCAGGTAGTGGCCAATCAGTGTCCAAAACACTACCTTATTGGTGTCCATTCTAGCGAAGTTCTAGTACATTCCGGATCTGGAACATTCTGACCAACATGTTTACAGATCCAAACATAATCATCACAACACCCACATTATATTAGTATTAAGGTTATGTTACTCCTCATGGATAGAGTAACATGGATAGGCTCTCTTCCTATCACAATAAACTCCCACAAGCAGGGTGAAGATGGCAAGCATGCCCTCTCCCCCTGCTAGAAACTTCTACTTAGGTCATGCTGACCCAGGCTCACAGGCTTAACAGAATATACACTGAGTATAACAAACATTAAGAACACCTTCCTAATATTGAGTTGCACCACTTTTTGCCCTCAGAACAGCCTCAATTCGTCGGGGAATGAAACTCTACAACGTGTCAAAAGCGTTCCACAGGGATGCTGGCCCATGTTGACTCCAATGCTTCCCACAGGTTGTGTCAAGTTGGCTGGATGTCCTCTGGGTGGTGGACGATTCTTGATACACACGGTAAACTGTTGAGCGTGAAAAACCCAGCAGCGTTGCAGTTTTTGACACACTCAAACCGGTGCGCCGGGCACCTACTACCATACCCCGTTCAAAGGCACTTCAATCTTTATTCTTGCCCATTCACACTGAATGGCACACAGACACAATCCATGTCTCAATTGTATTAAGGCTAAAAATCCTTCTTTAACCTGCCTCCACCTAATGTTTGTACACTCAGTGTATGTTTGTTCACAGTGCAATCCCTGTAAATAATGAAGTACACTTTAATCAGCACGGTTTCCATCAGCTAGAGCAAGACACATCATCATAAACTGAGACAAGACTTGGGCTTGATAAATGTCCTAGTTATCAATGGACTGAGAAACGGGTTGCGGGTTCAATTCCCATGGGGGACCAGCACGTCAGAATTTTTTTTAAATCTATGTACTCGCTCTGGATAAGAGCGTCTGCTAAATGACTCAAATCTAAACGTCACTGTAAACTCATGGTCTGTTATAGAAACACTAGACCCATGTTGGTGATATGTCTTAAGCCCAGATAGACAGCGTATACCCCCAGGGCTCAGTAGGTGCAGTGGTTTCTCTCTCTCGCTGGTACCTTGCCGAAGCTGCCTTTGCCAAGCATCTTGTGTAGGATGAAGTTGTCCAGGGTGAACTTGTGAAGGTGTTCTTTTCTGGGGACGGCGTACAGCGTCTCAGGCTCCTCCATCACAGGGGCAGGCATGTCCCCTTCCGCTGGGGTGTCCCACGATATCCCCTGCTGCTCTGGAGGGGGAGAAGGGGAGATAGTAATTTAGTCCTATTAAGTCTCAAGTTGACTACAAAGTCCTCACAGTTGCATGAATGACCAGGTTGAGGAGACCTCCTTACCTTTTCGCCCAGCGGTGGCTGCGGTCGGGGGGAGACCTGCTACTAAACCTGAAGGTTCCCGCACCACCCCTGCCTGGCCCACACCCCCCGGCCCGCCTCGACTATAGATCTCACTCTCTCTGGAGCCCCTGGCCTATAGGAAAATGCATAGGCACATGTAATAATTAATAACATAACGTAATGCTACAGTATCTGTATAACGGGCAGGGATAGATTCCTTATTTACAATCAACATACTTTTTGTGTTTTTTTTTTTTTAATGCAAAGCACTTTGGAGCTATTGTGGATCTGTCGGAGAGCACTGACTTCCTAACCCCTCGACCCCTGAACTCTGACCTGCTGTTTAGTCTCGATCGTGGCCAGGGCTTCAGCCATCAGTTTCTGGTTGACTCCACACAGGTTGGCCACCTTTTTCTGGCACTTGTGATGAACGTTCATACCGCACTCTGCATGGGCAACACACATGGTTACACAGTAAACAGACACAGATGGAATGGGACAATGAAATCAATACATTTTGATATGTGGGCTCCTGTAATAGTGAAATAGGGAATCATGTGAAATGGTATGGTGCAATATAATGGTTTGATAGGGCACTGTTATGATTTGAGTTGGCACTGGTATGATGTGATTGTGTAATGACAGTGATGTGATGTTATAATGTGATCAGGGTCTCTTCCACGGGAGGTTGGTGGCACCTTAATTGGGGAGGACGGGCTTGTGATAGTGGCTGGAGCGGATTCGGTGGAATGGTATCAAATACATCATACACGTGTTTTCCATGTATTTGATGCCATTCCGTTTGCTCTGAGCCGTCCTCCCCTCAGCAGCCTCATGTGGACTCTCCTCTCACCCTCACACTTGAGTCCCTGCTTGGCCAGCCCCCACAGCAGCGTGCCACAGTGTTCACAGAACGTGGGGCTCTTGTAGTTGTACACCTTAAACCTGTGGGGCATGTCGATCTTAAAGCGCTCCTTGTGGATCTGCAACACACAGCAAACACACTCGGTCACCTGAACACACCGCACTACAACCCTTTGTCGCCACTGAAATATGACACAGGAAGTAGGCAACAACTGCTTTGGACGTTTTAGTGAAGTAAAAATCCCTGGGATAAAACTTTTTTTTTTTTTCTCTGTCCAGGATCGCTGAGTACTAGTAAACAGTGAGTACGTTAACCACAGAGCTGTCTGCTTCTAAGAACCGACCCGCTATCTCAGTGTGTACTGTGAGAGAGTGTGAGTTAGTCAGTGTGTACTGTGAGAGAGACTAACCTACAGTCAGTGTGCATGTGGTTGACTTTAACCAACAATAAACAAGTGTGTTACCTATGAGCTAAACCACAGTCACCAGAAGCCCAGATACACTGTATGTCAGTCTGTCTGCATGCAATCTAAGAGGACCTCCAGTCGTTTACATTGAGGCTCCTCATGTCACAAACAACAGGACAAAGTGGACACATCACAGTTTACTGACACTATTATTGGAACCCGAGCAACTAAATATAATGACAAATCCAAAGATGCTCCAAAATGCTCACGATCACTTATTGTCATCGTTGTATAGAAACGGACTACAATGCACAGGCCTACCATGGTCTCTTTGCTGTTGATGGCCGACCCAGTGCACTTGGCGATGATTTTGTCAATGCATTTCTTGTGGATGGCTGCGTTGCACTCTGAAAGACCAAGGATGGGGGATGAGAGTGTAGACAGGAGAGAGGACGGAGGAGTGTAGGGATAGAATATGGAATAGATAGAAGATGAGGGGAGAGAGAGAGAGCAGAGGATGGAGGGATGAGAGTGTAGACAGGAGAGAGGACGGAGAAGTGTAGGGATAGAATATGGAATAGATAGAAGATGAGGGGAGAGAGAGAGAGCAGAGGATGGAGGGATGAGAGTGTAGACAGGAGAGAGGACGGAGGAGTGTAGAGATAGAATATGGAATAGATAGAAGATGAGGGGAGAGTGAGAGAGCAGAGATACTCACGTCGACACTGATAACCCTGCTTATTCAGACCCCTGTGGGGAAAAGAAACACAACATGAACAGGAATCAGGAAACAAACACTGGATGATGTGGATGATGTGTAAATAGAAATACTGTAGTGAAAAATAGAAAAATAGAGAGGATCTATGTGAATGATGTCATTACGATATAGTATTCGCACTCCAATTGACTAGGTTTTAAATAAAGTTAAGTTGTGATATACATTCTGTACAGACAGAAGGGGTACTTGGTGTTTAATAAAGTTAGGTTGTGATATGCATCCTGTAAGGACAGAAAAGGTACTAGGTTTTGAAATGGGTTTCCATGGCCGAGCAGCATCATGCAAGCCTAAGATGACCACGCGCAATGCCAAGTGTCGGGTGGAGTGGTGTAAAGCTCGCCGCCATTGAACTCTGGAGCAGTGGAAATGTGTTCTCTGGAGTGATGAATCACACTTCACCATGTGGCAGTCTGACGGACACATTTGGGTTTGGCAGATGCCAGGAGAACGCTACCTGCCCCAATGCATAGTGCCAACTGTAAAGTTTGGTGGAGGAGGAATAAGGGTCTGTAGCTGTTTTTCATAGTTTGTGCTAGGCCCCTTAGTTCCAGTGAAGGGAAATCTTAACGCTACAGCATACAACTACATTCTAGACAATTCTGTGCTTCCAACTTTGTGGCAACAGTTTGGGGAAGGCCCTTTCCTGTTTCAGCATGACAGTGCCCCGTGCACAAAGTGAGGTCCATACAGAAATGGTTTGTCGAGATTGGTGTGGAAGAACTTGACTGGCCTACACAGAGCCCTGACTTCAACCCTATCGAACACCTTTGGGATGAATTCGAACGGCGACTGCGAGCAGTGCCTAATCGCCCAACATCAGTGCTCGACCTCACTAATGCTCTTGTGGCTGAATGGAAGCAATGTTCCAACATCTAATGGAAAGCCTTCCCAGAAGAGTGGAGGCTGTCATGGCACCAAAGGGGGGACCAACTCAATATTAATGCCCATTGTTTTGGAATGAGATGTTCAGGTGTCCACATACTTTTGGTAATGTAGTGTATAGACTGACCAGGTGACCAGGTGAATCCTGGTAAAAGCTACAATCCCTTATTGATGTCAACTGTTAAATCCACTTCAATCCGTGTAGATGAAGGGGAGGAGACAGGATAAAGAAGTATTTTGAAGCCTTGAGACAATTGAGACATGGATTGTGTATGTGTGCCATTCAGAGGGTGAATGGGCAAGACAAAAATTAGGTGTGGTAGTAGTTGCCAGGATCACCGGTTTGTGCCGAGAACTGCAACGCTGCTATGTTTTTCACGCTCAACAGTTTCCCGTGTGTATCAAGAATGGTCCACCACCCAAAGGACATCCAACCAACTTGACACAACTATGGGCAGCGTTGGAGTCAACATGGGCCAACATCCCTGTGGAACGCTTTCTACACAAATTGCTGCTGTCCTGAGGGCAAAAGGAGGTGCAACTCAAAATCAGGAAGGTGTCCCTAATGTTTGGTATAGTCCGTGTATAGTGTTTTGGCTCAGTGGACGTACCAGACAAACTCTTTACAGACGGAGCAGAAGGTGGGCTGGGGGAAGAAAGTGGCGCTGAACTCGTGACATTTGACCTCATGGATCTTGGCCTGTTTGATGGCTCCGCGTCGTGCGTGGAGGGCAAAGACTCCTGGATCCCTGTCTCTCTCTCCAAATCCATCTCCCTCACCTGAACCTGTGGCGTCTGGGAGACAGGCACACACACATGAAATGTGTACAGCGCATAGCCTTGTCACAGTTAAAAGACAGTGGAAGAGAAAGACATGCAAGTCCTATTTGCACGCTCCTCTGTGAACGCATGATAGGAATGTCCCTCTGCCAGTCTGTGTGCGTGCGAGTGAGTGACTGTGTGTGTGCGTGTGTGCGTGTGCGTGCGTGTGTGTGTGTGTGTGTGTGTGTGTGTGTAACGACAGAGAGATAGAGGGAGAAAGGGTAAAGGTGAGGTTTCCTCTCGCCTGTTACAACATGACTTTATAACCCTTCAGAGCATGTTAATAAGACCCCAATAAGAGAGGGCACTGACAGAAACTCTGGGGAAAAGATGGGGTTCTGGAATGGTTGTAGGAACAGACATACGCAGACATTACATCTGCGTATACGATCCCTCACCACTCTTCTCCAAGTAGTATCTGGCCTCCATGAGTAGACGACCCTGTGGCTTCAGCTCCACCTGAGACAGAGCGAGAGAGAGAGAGAGAGAGACAGACAGACAGAGGTAGAGAGAGAGAGAGAGAGAGAGAGAGAGAGAGGTAGAGACAGAGAGAGAGAGAGGCCGACAGAAAGAGAGAGAGAGACAGAGACAGAGGTAGAGAGAGAGAGAGACACAGAGAGAGAGAGAAACAGAGGTAGAGAGAGAGACAGAGAGAGAGAGAGACAGTTGTAGAGAGACAGAGAGAGAGAGAGAGAGAGAGAGAGAGAGAGAGAGAGAGAGAGAGAGAAAGAGAGAGAGAGAGAGAATTCAATAGATAGATAGAGACAAAGAGAGAGCGATGGAGAGAGAGAGAGAGACAGAGAGAGAGAGAGAGAATGAGACAGATATATCCCCATATCAAATTGTGTGGACACAACACATTCCCATCACTCCAACCCTAAGGCAGTGGACCCCCCCCCCCCCCCCCCCGTTTTCTTACCCAGATCTCCAGCTTGCCGTTCTCCTTTTTGCAGCGTGAGGCCAGGGTGTCCAGCTGCACGATGGCTTCAGACTTTAGCTCGGCTTTATCCTTCACCACCACGTGCATGACACGCCCCCGGTGGACATGGGCGTCAAACGTGCTGCTCCAGGGGGGGTACATGGTGGGCTTCTTCTGCTTGTACACCTGGCCCTTCTCTGGAGGGGTCAGGGTGTGTATGTAAAGGGTGGAGAAAGACAGGTAGAAACAGTCAAGAATCTTAACATTAGTCCATCTGTCATTGGTCCTACATTCTTCCTGACATGTGACCTGACCAGGAGCAAAGAGTGTTCTTTCTCTACCACAGGAGGTTGGTGGCATCTTCATTTGGGAGGACAGGCTGGTGGTATTGGCTGGTTTCCATGTGTTTGATGCCATACCATTAACTCCGTTACGGGACGTTATTATGAGCCGTCCTCCCGTCAGCAGCCTCCTGTGATGTATAACTTTCACTTCAAAGTATTTTCCTTCTGCCATTTAAATGTAACCTTTTTCTAACTAGTCATTTGACAGGCCTTCCTTTCCAGAGATGCATGTTCCTGCCATAGAATGCTAGTTCCATCACTGTCTGCTCTGGACAGAGACAACGCTACCAGCTGTTGTCTATACTGAAAATCATTTCCCTCTGACGGGGAAAAACTGTCAAATTCTCCCCAGACAGACGGCTCATATTTTTCATCATGTTTCCAACCCGCCTTTGGCATGAGAGGGCGATACGTTTTGAGTCCCACACAGCTCTGAGTAGGTTTCTGTCAGCCCAAGTCACGATCCGTTCCTTCGTTTTTCTCTCTGTAGTGGTTAGGTGACATTTGACTGAGGTGTTGCTTTCATTTTTCTGTTAGGTGCATTAGCCAGAGTGGAGTTAAGAAACGAGCCTGAGCCGGTCACAGCTTTGTAGTAAGGACTCCCTTAAACTACTCTGACTCCAGACCCGGAACATTCCTCCTCAATAAGGTGTTCCGTTCTATTTCCAATCGCTCTATTGGCACAACTGAATGCAATCAGTTTGCAGCTGCTTGTAGGCTAGCTAGAGCAACAGTGGAATATTAGTGGTAAACATCATACTGTACTGCTATTTACTTTCGTCTGGGCCTTTTGATGGAATGGCAAAAAGCAGTACAGAAATCAAATTGACTTGAAATGAAACTGAATAACACAGGTCTTCCTGTGAACTAATACACCCACGCACATCTCTTTCTCTCTGACACACACGCACACGCACACGCACACGCACACACACACACACACACACACACACACACACACACACACACACACACACACACACACACACACATGCAGACACACACACGTGCAGACACACACACGCACGCACACGCACGCACGCACACACACGCACACACACACACACACACACACACACAGCGTTTCTCTACCACTCTATCTCGGTCCAGCTACCAGAACAGCTCTGTGGTTGAAGTGAGAAAGAAATGGGAAAAAAATACGTAGATCCCTCCTCTTTCCTCCCCACGTCTCTCTCTGTTTTTAGCCTGTAACTGTCATCTTTACCAACGGTTAAATATAGTCAGCAAGGAAACAGAACTGTCCATCAGCACTCTGAAGTACTGCTATTTAGAGGTAATACCAACATGAATCATAAGCCCATTTACACTAATGGAACCACTGGAGAAGAAAGGTCTGTTCTATTAAATGTCTGTCTATAAATATATCTGCCCTCTTTAATGCATAGACACTGTAGATGGAGTAAACAGGGACATGCTTACTGGGCACAACTTCTTCCTTCACTTGCAGCCCATGCGACACAACAGTCCTAAAGAAAATCATAGAGGTTCCCATGTTTCCCCATCACATCTCTCTGAGACACACCCACGCTCCAACTGACCTGTGTCTATAGCCTCCTTCATGTAGACAGCACAATACGGGTTGATCATCTCTTCATGGTAGGCCAGACCTGGGTCCATCTCGAAGCTGGAGAAGCCGATACGCAGGAACGGAGACATGGCTGCAGGTACCACTCACTCGCTGACCTCCAGACAAAAACCTCAACTCAATGGTCACACAACCTCCAGAAAACCTTCAGAGAACCTCCCTCGTCACGGAAACAGCGATCCTCACAGTGAAGAGTTGTGCTTCAGTTAGCCCTTCTCTTGGGGAGAGGGGTCTTTGTGTGGATGTCAGCCCCCTCTGTGACACAGTCCCCCTCACACTGACTGGCCTTTTCCTCCTGATGAGAGATGGGTTGGCGAGGGAGGGAGAGAGAGAGGGAGAGAGAGGAGAGTAGGGCTCTTTGGCTCACAGCGGCAGTTCCGCCCTTGACGCCTCGCTCCTCTGGTACTGATAAGAGCTGTCCGTCACCCTGAGAAAGGAAGAGAGAGAGGGAGAAAGGGAGAGGGAAAGAGAGCGCGAGCGAGAGAGAGAGGGGGAGAAAGGATGAGAAAGTCACAAGTCAGCATTAGTTATACCAATTCTCTATAATGAATTCCACCAGACCAGTACATTGTACACCAAACAAATACAGACCAGTACCCCTCGTTTACATTACAAACAAACTAATCAGCCCTTTTAGTACCTAAAGCAAAACACTATATATTTAGCACTGAAGACCAAACAAACCAGCACTCTCTGGGTATCCAAAACAGTTTATACTTCCAGGGGCTAGTCAACCTCAGCTAGCCTATTTCCCCAAGCACCTTGGAGTCCAGTATAATCCCTGAGTATCAGTCAGTGCACAACTCGGGTGCTACCAGCTAGCTCTAAACTGTGGTGCTCCCAACACCAGTGAGCTGTCTGTGGTTAGCTAGGTGGCAGTGCTGATGGAGGAGAAAGAGACTGAGCGTCAGAGTGATATTTGAGGCCAGGTTGTCAGAGAGGAGACTGGGAAGGCCCTATTAATAGATGTGTAATGCTCTGATCGGGAATACGTAGGGAAGAACTTCCAGCCCAACCCGGGCCTGGGTCACCCACAAACATACCTCCCGTAAACCCCCCATACCCACGCAGGTGCGCTCGCACATACACACACACACACACACACACACACTGCCAAATGTTGTGTGTGATGTCACCATTACTGTTAACAGGTGTGATTTGTGCAGAAGGATCAATAACTAAGTATAATGGACATCACGCTGCCTGCTTCTTCTTGATTTGTCTCACACCGGGGCTCGAACCTAGGACCTCTGCCTTGCTAGCACACGTGACTGCCCTCCTGACTAACCAGTCAGAGCAAGTGACGACACTTCCGGCTGAGGAGTGCATAAGCATCAACACAACTATTGATATACACACAAAGTTCAGCTGTGCTACAAGATAGATACAAAGCTCTTCTGTTCTCGGTAACTATTAGGAACACGTCTATAATACCATACAACAATATAAAGTGCTCATCCTCAATAATCAACAAGCATTGACACACACACACACACACACACACACACACACACACACACACACACACACACACACACACACACACACACACACACACAGCCATACCTCCCAAACTGTGATTCTGCACCACCAAGCTCCTTGTAGCTGTCTTTAGTACCCACCACCTCTCTGTATGTTACACCAAGCTCTCGTTAACATGATGGGACTTCCTGTAGTCTGACTCGTTAACCACACTTCCTGTTTCTGAGCTGTTCTGTGAAGTCACACAGGTGGGTCTCTCTCTCTCTCTCTGACAAACAAGAGAGAGAAAAACACTGAAATGTACCTACCATGTACTAACATGACTTAAAGTAACACTAGAGAGCCTGTGTGAGAGATTGTTGGATTAGGAAATGTTCAGTCACGATCAAAACATGGAGAGTTCACCTGCTTTGGCTGTTCTGTAACAGTAAGAGAACGTTAGGTGAGGACCACCTCAGGGCATATTGTTGTTCGGTTACACTCTAATGAGCATTTCCCTATATATCCACACAACTTCCTCACCCCATCTCTCTCATTAGCCATCATCTCTCTCATATTTCTGTCTCTGTCTCTGTCTCTGTCTGTCTCTGTCTCTGTCTCAGTCTCTGTCTCTGTCGCTGTCTCTCTCTCTCTCTCTCTCTCTCTCTCTCTCTCTCTCTCTCAATTCAATTCAATTGGCATGGCAAGTTCATTATTACTTACATTGTCAAAGTATACATATATAAATATATATAAATATGTATATATATATACAGTGCATTGCGAAAGTATTTGGCCCCCTTGAACTTTGCGACCTTTTGCCACATTTCAGGCTTCAAACATAAAGATATAAAACTGTATTTTTTTGTGAAGAATCAACAACAAGTGGGACACAATCATGAAGTGGAAAGACATTTATTGGATATTTCAAACTTTTTTAACAAATCAAAAACTGAAAAATTGGGCGTGCAAAATTATTCAGCCCCCTTAAGTTAATACTTTGTAGCGCCACCTTTTGCTGCGATTACAGCTGTAAGTCGCTTGGGGTATGTCTCTATCAGTTTTGCACATCGAGAGACTGAAATTTTTTCCCATTCCTCCTTGCAAAACAGCTCGAGCTCAGTGAGGTTGGATGGAGAGCATTTGTGAACAGCAGTTTTCAGTTCTTTACACAGATTCTCGATTGGATTCAGGTCTGGACTTTGACTTGGCCATTCTAACACCTGGATATGTTTATTTTTGAACCATTCCATTGTAGATTTTGCTTTATGTTTTGGATCATTGTCTTGTTGGAAGACAAATCTCCATCCCAGTCTCAGGTCTTTTGCAGACTCCATCAGGTTTTCTTCCAGAATGGTCCTGTATTTGGCTCCATCCATCTTCCCATCAATTTTAACCATCTTCCCTGTCCCTGCTGAAGAAAAGCAGGCCCAAACCATGATGCTGCCACCACCATGTTTGACAGTGGGGATGGTGTGTTCAGCTGTGTTGCTTTTACGCCAAACATAACGTTTTGCATTGTTGCCAAAAAGTTCAATTTTGGTTTCATCTGACCAGAGCACCTTCTTCCACATGTTTGGTGTGTCTCCCAGGTGGCTTGTGGCAAACTTTAAACAACACTTTTTATGGATATCTTTAAGAAATGGCTTTCTTCTTGCCACTCTTCCATAAAGGCCAGATTTGTGCAATATACGACTGATTGTTGTCCTATGGACAGAGTCTCCCACCTCAGCTGTAGATCTCTGCAGTTCATCCAGAGTGATCATGGGCCTCTTGGCTGCATCTCTGATCAGTCTTCTCCTTGTATGAGCTGAAAGTTTAGAGGGACGGCCAGGTCTTGGTAGATTTGCAGTGGTCTGATACTCCTTCCATTTCAATATTATCGCTTGCACAGTGCTCCTCGGGATGTTTAAAGCTTGGGAAATCTTTTTGTATCCAAATCCGGCTTTAAACTTCTTCATAACAGTATCTCGGACCTGCCTGGTGTGTTCCTTGTTCTTCATGATGCTCTCTGTGCTTTTAACGGACCTCTGAGACTATCACAGTGCAGGTGCATTTATACGGAGACTTGATTACACACAGGTGGATTGTATTTATCATCATTAGTCATTTAGGTCAACATTGGATCATTCAGAGATCCTCACTGAACTTCTGGAGAGAGTTTACTGCACTGAAAGTAAAGGGGCTGAATAATTTTGCACGCCCAATATTTCAGTTTTTGATTTGTTAAAAAAGTTTGAAATATCCAATAAATGTCGTTCCACTTCATGATGGTGTCCCACTTGTTGTTGATTCTTCACAAAAAAATACAGTTTTATATCTTTATGTTTGAAGCCTGAAATGTGGCAAAAGGTCGCAAAGTTCAAGGGGGCCGAATACTTTCGCAAACAAGGGCGGGCTTCATATATATATATATATATAGCAATAATAATAGTAGTAGTGGACATGGGATTACCATTGACAACAACTACAACAACAATATTAATCAGAACAACAATACATTAAAGCAATGGTAGTGGACCAGTCTCAACATGACTGAGAAGACACATGACGTGGTATGAAAGACAAAACAAAACAAGATGGGAAATATTATTGACATTACATTGCACTTTTCACTGCCTGTCCCTCAGGTTGTGGCAGGAGGACACATTTTGGCTGCCAAAACTGCACATTTTGGCTTTTCATCCAATAAATGTTGGATTTTTTCTTCATATTTCATAGTTTCAAATTCTTTGTATTGAATTATAATTTTGGGAAATTAATGTTCTCTTAGGTCTGAGTATTTGTCACAGTGTAGTAGGAAATGCAGCTTTGTCTCTACCTCTCCCCTGGAGCAGAGTGAGCACAGCCTGTCCTCCCTGGGCAGCCAGGTTTATCTCTCACGACCGGTCTCTATAGCCAGACAATAGCCTCATTGAGCCTGTACCTAGTCAGTGTTTTCCTCCGTTTTCTATCACAGTGTTTAGAGCCAAGTAACATTGAAGTTTACTTTGATTTTTTTGTGCTGTCTTTCCAATAGGTGATATATTTTAATTTTTGTTTTGTGATGATTTGGTTGGGCCAGATATTCTGAGTGCTGTCCTGAGGCTCTATGGAGTTGGTTTGGGTTAGTGAACTGAGCCTCAGAACCAGCTGGCTGAGAGGACTCTTCTCTTGTTTCACCTCTTGACATTGTAGAGCTGTGTGATGGAATGTTTTGGGGTCACTTGTTTTTAGATGGTTGTAAAATTCAATTAAAAAAAATGATATTCGAATGAGGAGGGGGTATTGGCCCAATTCTGTTCTACTTGTGTTATTTGGAGTTTTTCTTTGCACTTGCAATACAGTCTTGCAAAATTCTGCATGCAGTATTTTGATTGGATGTTTGTGTCACGGATGACTAGGAGGGGAAGGTAAGAATCAGGCGCAGAGAGTAGAGGGTTCACGGAGAAATGTACTTTATTCCGGCACAAAATGGTCATGCCCAAAACACAGGGCGGAAAACACTGACCAACCCAAAACACAGGGTAACACGGCCCGGAGCACAATAACACCTCCGATACAAGACGTGAACAAAATATAATCCCGCACAAACAAGGGCGGGCTTCACAAGCTAGGCGAGCAAATCAAGAAACCACCAATGGGAACAGGTGCAACTAATAAGACTAAACTAACAGAAAAGGAAAAGGGATCGGTGACGGCTAGTAGGCCGGTGACGACGACCGCCGAGCACCGCCCGAACAGGCAGGGGAGCCAACTTCTAGTAGGCCCGGTGACGACGACCGCCGAGCACCGCCCGAACAGGCAGGGGAGCCAACTTCTAGTAGGCCCGGTGACGACGACCGCCGAGCACCGCCCGAACAGGCAGGGGAGCCAACTTCTAGTAGGCCCGGTGACGACGACCGCCGAGCACCGCCCGAACAGGCAGGGGAGCCAACTTCTAGTAGGCCCGGTGACGACGACCGCCGAGCACCGCCCGAACAGGCAGGGGAGCCAACTTCTAGTAGGCCGGTGACGACGACCGCCGAGCACCGCCCGAACAGGCAGGGGAGCCAACTTCTAGTAGGCCCGGTGACGACGACCGCCGAGCACCGCCCGAACAGGCAGGGGAGCCAACTTCTAGTAGGCCCGGTGACGACGACCGCCGAGCACCGCCCGAACAGGCAGGGGAGCCAACTTCTAGTAGGCCCGGTGACGACGACCGCCGAGCACCGCCCGAACAGGCAGGGGAGCCAACTTCTAGTAGGCCGGTGACGACGACCGCCGAGCACCGCCCGAACAGGCAGGGGAGCCAACTTCTAGTAGGCCCGGTGACGACGACCGCCGAGCACCGCCCGAACAGGCAGGGGAGCCAACTTCTAGTAGGCCCGGTGACGACGACCGCCGAGCACCTCCCGAACAGGCAGGGGAGCCAACTTCGGCGGGAGTCGTGACAGTTTGTCCCATTTGGCAAATTCATTGTTAGAGATTGGACGCCATACTTCGCTGCCATATAGAGCAATTGGTTCTATAACTGATTGGAACATTTTGAGCCCGATTCTAATTGGAATTTCGATTTTGATGTTCCTTTTAATGGCATAGAATGCTCTTGATTTCAGTGTTGTGTAGGGTGATACCAGGTGCTGCCGATTCTTCTAATGTTTTAGCCAATTCATTAATGAAGATGTTAAATAGTGTTGGACTTATTGGGCAGCCCTGTTTCACTCCCCGTCCCTGAGAGAAGAAGTCTGTTTGCTTGTTGCCAATTTTAACCACACATTTGTTTTTAGTGTACATTGATTTTATAAAATCACATGTTTTCCCTCCAATACCACTTTCTCTTAGTTTATAAAAAAAAGACCTTTGTGCCAAATTTAATAAAATGCTTTCTTGAAATCTACAAAACACGAGTAGATTTTGCCTTTGTTTTGGTTTACTTGATTGTCAATTAGAGTGTGGAGGGTGTAAATGTGGTCTGTTGTACGATATTTTAAAAAAAAAATCCAATCTGGCTTCTGCTCAGGATGTTGTGTTCGCCAAGGAAATGATGTAGTCTGCTATTTATAATACTGCAAAGAATTTTCCCCAAGTTGCTGTTAATGCAAATTCCTCTGTAATTATTTGGGTCAAATTTGTCTCCATTTTTATAGATTGGTGTGATCAATCCCTGGTTCCAAATATCGGGGGAAATACCTGCAGTGAGGATAATGTTGAAAAGTTTGAGTATAGCCAATTTGAATTTGTGGTTTGTATATTTGATCATTTAATTTAAAATACCATCAGCACCACAGGCCTTTTTGGGTTGGAGAGTGCATAGTTTTTCCAATAATTCTTCTTCTGTAATTGGTGTATCCACAGGATTCTGATAGTCTTTGACTGCTGATTCAAGGATTTGTCATTTTTCTTGTATATATTTTTGTTCTGGGCTCTTTGTTATATTCCTGTAGAGGTTTGCAAAGTGATTTCTCCACATATCCCTGTTTTGGATAGCCAATTCCTCCTGCTGAGGTTTGTTTCATGTATTCCAATTCTCCCAGAAGTGGTTTGATTCTATGGATTCCTCAATTCCATCAAGCTGATTTCTAATGTGCTGTTCCTTTTTTGTTCAGCCAACAGACCCGGTGTTCCACAGAGCTTCAGGAGCTGTACTCCATTTTAGTTTTTCAATTTGTCATAGTTGTTTCTGTGGGGGTTTGTGGGGAGGGAAAGGTTGTTGCTTCCTGGTAGGTGTTTATCCCCATGACTGTTAATAGTGTCTTGTTCTTCTGGTGTTCTAGCATTCAGGTCTCCACAGACCAGTACGTTGCCTCGGGCCTGAAAGTGACTAATTTCTCCCTCTAGAATGGAGAAACTCTCTTCATTGAAGTAGGGTGACTCTGAGGGGGGAATGTATGTGGCACAGAGGAAGACGTTTTGATCTGTCAAGATAGCCTCCTTGTTGATTTTTAACCAGATAAAGAATTCTCCTGTTTTGATCAATTCGATTGAATTAATTAGTTCAGATTTATACCATATTAGCATTCCCCCTGAGTCTCTGCCCTGTCTGATTCCTTTTAATTTAGTGGATGGTATGATTATCTCCCTATAACCTACTGGACAGCCAGTGGAAACATCACCTCTGCACCATGCTTCCTGTAGTGGGGGCTGGTGGATGTTGGAGCTGGGGTGTGTCTGGTCTGTGCCGGTGCCGCTGTCAGTGGGAGGCTGTTCTGTGGTCTGGGGAGGAGGTGTGCAGCAGGCAGGGCTGGGGTAGCCTGGCTGGTTGAGCTGGGCTCCTCTGCTGTGTGAGGGCAGGTCATAGAGTAGTGATCTAGCTGCTCCTGAAGCCTGTGCTCTGTTCTCTTTCTCTCCTGCAGCTCCTCTCTTAGTGTGGTCAGATTGTTATTACTGCTCTGCCTGTTTTTTTGGAGCTCTTTCACCTCCTTTGTTGGATCAGCTAGCTCTCTCTTGAGTCTGTCTCTCTCTTGCTGAACCTCTTTTGGCTGTGTTGCAAGGCTGCTGTCCTGCTCTGTCCGCACCTTGGTTAGGAGCTCCTCTAAGGTGTGGTTGTCTAGTTGCTGTTTGCTCACGCTCTCCCTGAGCAGGACCACCTCCCCCTCCAGTTTGGTGAACTCATCCCTCATGGCAGCCATGGGGGTGAGGAGGGCCTGAGCCTGCTCTGCACTGAGGGGGTCGCTCTCCTCCTGGGGCGTGTCCTCCACTATGGTGGAAGAGAGGTGCTGGATGTGCTGTTTTGGGTGGGGCTAGTAGGCTTGAGGGTGGTACCGTTAGCTAGCTAGTCAAAACTTCTTAACTTGGTGCAAAGTTACTTTTTTTCTAGCCTGAATGAGTAGAGTTGTTGTTCATCACTTGTCTTGAATTATTTTTCGATTAGAGTGTTTATCTCATTCTAAAAGCAAACAAAAAATATGAAATATATCAGGAGCTCATTCTCTCTCTCTCTCTCTCTCTCTCTCTCTCTCTCTCTCTCTCTCTCTCTCTCTCTCTCTCTCTCTCTCTCTCTCTCTCTCTCTCTCTCTCTCTCTCTCTCTCTCTCTCTCTCTCTCTCTCTCTCTCTCTCTCTCTCTCTCTCTCTCTCTCTCTCTCTCTCTCTCTCTCTCTCTCTCTCTCTCTCTCTCTCTCTCTCTCTCTCTCAATTCAAGGGGCTTTATTGCCAAAGCAACTGAAATGGATAAACGAAAGTGAAATAAACAATTAAAAGTGAACAGTAAATATTACACTCACAAGCTCCAAAATAATCTCTCTCTCTCCCTCTCTCTCTCTCTCTCTCTCTCTCTCTCTTTGTTATAAGTGGCCCTAATTCCCATGTATTTATGCTGGAACAACAACAGTGGTCCTTGTTACACCCAGAGGTTCTTACATCAGATTAGCAACCCCAGTATTTCTGTTGTAAACACAATCACTTCATGTCCTGTATCGTTATGTGTTGGTTATGATGCTCTGTGGACACCTTAAGGGTCATAGAGGTTTGACACAAGATGAACTCTTTCAATACTGTATCCCTCAACTACTCAACTTACTGTAGTGAGTGTGTGTGTGTAGGCATGTCTCCCCACAAGCCCTCATGAAAGGCTAGCGATCTCTTTCATCCTGACCTCCAAACACACACACACACACACACACACACACACACACACACACACACACACACACACACACACACACACACACACACACACACACACACACACAGAGTCGGGAGATCAAACACAATGACCATCGCCATATGAACAACTTTTTCTTCAGTTTAACCTTTAGTGGACCTTTCATGAGGGTCAAAGAGCCTCCCATCAAACCTTCTTCTGTAGGCTCCACCATCAGAGAGAAGTGTGTGTGTGTGTGTGTGTGTGTGTGTGTGTGTGTGTGTGTGTGTGCGCGCGCGCAGCCAGGTCACCCATGATGTAAGACAGTATTCAACGTCCATACATGTCTGAGGCTGTTGGGAGATGACGTTGAAACTGGCCATTAGGGGCAACAGTTAACGCTGTTACCTTCAAGTAGGTTTCTGTTTGGCTAGGGTGTTATGGACAGGGATGGTGGATAGGTTGAAAATTGTTCTTGAAATGTTGGTTTTAATCCTACCCAAACCTTAAGCCTTACCTCAACCAATCAGAGGTAATGCCTTAACCTAATCCTAACCTTAAAAATTCAGAGTTAATGCTTAAACTTAACCTTAAACACGTACACATTTTTTGGATCAACTTTGAAATGTGATGTTTGAGAAACATGGATAAACGTCTAATTCTGACGTGAGAGTGTGAGAGCTTGTTGGTGTGTGTCTTTATGTGTGTGTGTGTGTGTGTGTGTGTGTGTGTGTGTAGTCTTTGAAGAACTTCCCTTTGTTGTAATTGACAAGGACACGTGTGTGACATCTGTAGAGGTCCTCAAACATGTGACGGTTAGACAAGGCACTCAACTAGTGGCTGGTGGGTAGAGTGTTATGAGACCAAATGGGAAATAAGAGCAAAGTGATTGACCTCTGTTTCCACAAAAGGAATTACAACAAGGTGCTATCTAGAACCTAAAAGGGTTGTGCGGCTGTCCCCATAGGAAAACCATTTGAAGAATGTGAAGAAAAATGTTATGCAATGGGGACAGCCAGCCAAATAACCTTTTGGGACCCTTGTTTTCTAAGAATGTGGCTTTGACCCTTGAGGTGTGCCTCATAATAACATGGAGTGATCACATCAATGGAGTACAAGTAAAAACAAGGAGAGCTTTGTCCATAAGTACAACTACTTAACTAATTCCTGGCTTACATTTAGAAACATAGTACGTTTTACAGCACTGAATACATGAAACATGACAATTATGTCAGCAAATAAGTGCCTATAGCAGGCTACTAATCCTATTACTCAACTCTACTCCACACACATGCATATTAGGCCACGAAGCAGCATATCATTCATATTTCATTCCTCTTTCTCTACCATTGACCATAGGCCTACCTCCTTTTGAAGTCTCTGGTGTATTTTCAAAGGAGAAGATTGATTCTCTGACAAGTTGGTGCCTGGGTGGGAAGGTTATAAGTGCATGCCAATCAGGATTTCAAATTGAAATCGTCTTTTAATTTATGCAGTAAACCTATATTTCAGACTAGTGGAATGATCAAAATAACCCAATTAATCCAAATAAATAGGCATAGCCAGTAATACACAATGTTCTTCCATTACAGGCTGGAAATGTGTCAATATGCAAATGAGAAATAGGTATAATGGAATAAATGTATGCCTACCTTTAAAAGTCAAACTACAAAACAGAACTGCTTTGGTGTTGCGGTTCATTTGAAGCTAATGTCCATCTTGCTGCTTCAGAGTTTTGTAATAACTGTGTCGAAGTAGCCTTGTGGAGGCACCAATGATCAGAATAAATGCACCTCTATTTTACCAAAAGCAGCACCACCGCAGAAATCAAGGTAACGCCCCTTTACTATAAATCGGATTAATTAATGAAGAATTCAATGATGCCCCCCGGTGGAGTGAAGTGGTATTACAGGTGTGCAAAACACAGGTATGCTGGAATGGATTTCCGCAATGCGGAATCAATCGTTGTGCATCTATGGTTGAATATCCCAAAAAATCTTTTCAGAGTCTTTTCAGATCCTGAACTCCCCCCACTCAGGCTCGTCCTATTTACTACCAGTGTTTGTAGGAACATACCCCGTCGATCAGTTTATAATTGGGTAGGAAAATTCCCGAAAACCAGGGGTAGGTTATCACGCGAGAAAAGGGTCAATTGTAAAGGGTCATTGGAAGATGGACGATAATCCAGCTGTCCCGCAGCTGTTGAGCTGCTCAAATTCCCATCCCAGCTGCAATTGTGTTAATTCAACTCATATCGTGCATGTCAGCTGCATCCACTAGATGGCGATACTTGACTATAGAGTAAATGGTGTGTCTGGCAAATGCACAATACATGATCCACAATGCCTAATATCTGGATGCAGATACTTAAGACATGTGGGTGTGGAGTGGGAGTTATGGGGGGGGGGTGTAAATATGAGGTTTTAGATATATTTCAATGTTGTCTTTTACTTTACAAAAACACTTGAAAGAAGGCTATTCTATCACTGGTAAAAATGACTGTTAGTTGTCTTCCACCCAGCCTGTTAGTCTTGAATGCCAGGGCTTGTGTAAAGTACATCTAATGCTTTGCTGGTCATGCAAACCAATTCTCCCACTCTCTCCAGCCTGCGTGTTCAGCCCAGTCAGTCTCTGAGTCCGGAGATAGGAGATAGAGTAAATGGTGTGTCTGGCAAATGCACAATACATGATCCACAATGCCTAATATCTGGATGCAGATACTTAAGACATGTGGGTGTGGAGTGGGAGTTATGGGGGGGGGGGGGGTGTAAATATGAGGTTTTAGATATATTTCAATGTTGTCTTTTACTTTACAAAAACACTTGAAAGAAGGCTATTCTATCACTGGTAAAAATGACTGTTAGTTGTCTTCCACCCAGCCTGTTAGTCTTGAATGCCAGGGCTTGTGTAAAGTACATCTAATGCTTTGCTGGTCATGCAAACCAATTCTCCCACTCTCTCCAGCCTGCGTGTTCAGCCCAGTCAGTCTCTGAGTCCGGAGATAGGAGATAAGGGAGATAGCCAGGCTGGTCTGTGCGACTCCCCTACTAAAGCCAATGCCATGCGTGAACACAGTACTGCGCTGGCAGTTTCATATCCATTTCTTCTGTTGTTCGTTAGTCATGCTATTGTTATGAAAACCCTTCACAATGTCATATCCCTTTTCTTTTTCATTTCCTATGACGTACTCTTATGGTGTAGGACATGGGAAATGTCTCTCTATATCAATTCAATTCAATTCATGGGACTTTATTGGCATGGGAAACGTGTTAACATTGCCAAAGCAAGTATATATCTCTCTCTCTCTCCATTTTTCTGTGGTATAACAAGAGATAGATTCTTTGAAAAAAGAAAATATGATTTTTGAATAATTCTGCTCTACACTGGTAGTCAATGCCCCTTACTGTTAGACATGATACAGTACATTCTTAGAAAAAAAGGTGCTATCTAGAACCTACAAGAGTTTACCAGGTAGGAAAACCCTTTGAAGAACCCTTTTGGGTTCCAGATATAAGCCTTTTGGGTTTCTTGTACAACCCTTTCTACAGATAGTTCTACATGGAACGCAAAATGGTTCTCCCGAGAACCAAAAAGGGTTCTACCTGGAACCAAAAATAGTTTCCCCCATGGGGACTGCTGAATAACCCTTTTGGAACCCCTTTTTCTAAGAATGTAGACCTGTGTCATTTTACAACCTCATCATTTATTTGTAATTTCTCTTCTTTTCTTTATTTATTATGACGTAACCTCTTGAAAAAAAACACCTATTCATTATTAAATTCATTCAATAAAATCCAAAAGATTCATCAATTCAGTAGATTCTGTTCCACTGAAAGAGGAAAGTATATTCATGTTTCAATTTTTAATCTCTGTCTACCCCCCTCATCTCTCTCTGTCTTTCTCTGCTTTTCTGCAGTAGCCTATAGCTGGGGGAATCTATTTTACATTGCCAGAAATGATCCTGTTTCATAGTGACCCAGGTGTGTTAAACCCCTAGAACTCCCTACACCATCAATGTCATAGTTTCCGGCTAAATGATACAGTCAGAGTTACGTTACATATGGATTTTGATGGAGTCATTTTGCTGACAAGTCATTTTGCTGACAAGCATAAAACTCCTCCATCCTTTTCCTGTTTAACGATACATTGTATTAATAAATGGTATTCTCAGAATCTCTCAACCAAAGCCTCACACCAAACTGCACTTATTAACATGAACCTATAATGGGGCAACTCTTTCATCTGTGCAAATCTCTTTTTGAGTATGTGAATGAATGGGCAAATAAATGATGCCTAGTGTGTGAGTTAGTGCACAGCAGTACGATAGAGCTATATTATCGACATGAGGAGAGTAAGGATGGGAAGATGGAGGACAGAGAGAGAGAGTGAGAGAGAGAGAGAAAAAGGGGAGGGGAGAAAGAGCAAGACAGAGACAGAGAGAGAGAGAAAGAGAGAAAGAGAGAGGGGGGAAAAGAGCGAGAGCGAGAGATAGAGAGGGGAGAGAGCGAGACAGAGAGAGAGAAAAAGAGAGAGAGAGAGAGAGAGAGAGAGAGAGAGTGGAGGGGAGGGGAACGTGTGTGATTTCAAAGTGTTGTTCCTTTGTACGGCTCACAGATACGGTACTGAGGGAGCCAGCCTGTACCTCTTTTACACACGTTGCCATGGAAACCAGCCCAGCAGCCAACCAGCAGCTGTAAGAATCCCAAGAAATTCCTCCACACATTCTCCCCCATAGTACCCCACCCCCATGCACACATACTACACACACACAAACACACACACGCAAGCATGCACACACACATACATACCCCCACACACACACATTGCTCACCATATACACACATGTAATACACACATTAACATCTCCCCCCATCCACAATTAGGGTTTCACTAATCCGGTAACTTTCCCCAAACCTGGTAAAATTCCCTGGTTTTCCAGAAAACATGGTTGGAAACATTCCGGAATCTGGAGGAAATAAGCAGGAAATCCGGAATCCTCCAAGTAGGTTTCTGGAAGACCTGGGAATTATGGGAAACTTTTTTGTAACTCTATCCACAACGCATGAAATTACCTAATTTAATAGTAAGCCCTCTATAGCAGAACCCCTGTAAAGGCTCTAGTAACCAGGGTCACACTTCTAGTAACCAGGGGTACCAGGGGTACTCCTCTAGTAACCAGGGGTACTCCTCTAGTAACCAGGGGTGTTCCTCTAGTAACCAGGGGTACTCTTCTAGTAACCTGGGGCTACCAGGGGTATTCCTCTAGTAACCAGGGGTACTCCTCTAGTAACCAGGGGTACTCCTCTAGTAACCTGGGGTACTCCTCTAGTAACCTGGGGCTACCAGGGGCACTCCTCTTGTAACCAGGGGTACTCCTCTAGTAACCAGGGGCACTCCTCTAGTAACCAGGGGCACTTCTCTAGTAACCAGGGGTACTCTTCTAGTAACCTGGGACACTCCTCTAGTAACCAGGGGTACTCCTCTAGTAACCTGGGGCACTCCTCTAGTAACCTGTGGCGCTCCTCTAGTAACCAGGGATACTCCTCTTGTAACCAGGGGTACTCCTCTAGTAACCAGGGGTACTCCTCTTGTAACCTGGGGCGCTCCTCTAGTAACCAGGGGCTACCAGGGGTACTCCTCTAGTAACCAGGGGTTCTCCTCTTGTAACCTGGGGCGCTCCTCTAGTAACCAGGGGCACTCCTCTAGTAACCAGGGATACTCCTCTTGTAACCAGGGGTACTCCTCTAGTAACCTGGGGCGCTCCTCTAGTAACCAGGGGCTACCAGGGGCACTCCTCTAGTAACCAGGGGCACTCCTCTTGTAACCTGGGGCGCTCCTCTAGTAACCAGGGGCTACCAGGGGTACTCCTTTAGTAACCAGGGGTTCTCCTCTTGTAACCTGGGGCGCTCCTCTAGTAACCAGGGATACTCCTCTTGTAACCAGGGGTACTCCTCTAGTAACATGGGGCGCTCCTCTAGTAACCAGGGGCTACCAGGGGCACTCCTCTAGTAACCAGGGGCACTCCTCTAGTAACCTGGGGCGCTCCTCTAGTAACCAGGGGCGCTCCTCTTGTAACCTGGGGCGCTCCTCTTGTAACCAGGGGTACTCCTCTAGTAACCAGGGATACTCCTCTGGTAACCAGGGGTACTCCTCTTGTAACCAGGGGTACTCCTCTTGTAACCAGGGGTACTCCTCTAGTAACCAGGGGCACTCCTCTTGTAACCAGGGGCACCCCTCTAGTAACCAGGGGCACTCCTATAGTAACCAGGGGTACTCCTCTTGTAACCTGGGGCGCTCCTCTAGTAACCAGGGGCACTCCTCTTGTAACCAGGGGCACTCCTCTAGTAACCAGGGGCACTCCTATAGTAACCAGGGGTACTCGGTCACACCTCTATCTGAGTTTGTATTTCAAGGGTATGTGGTTGACCTGCTGCTGCCTGCTGTGCTCATACACACACACACACACGCGTGCACGCACGCAGGCAGGCAGGCAGGCAGGCAGGCAGGCAGGCAGGCAGGCAGGCACAAACACACACACACACACGCAGGCAGGCAGGCAGGCAGGCAGGCAGGCAGGCAGGCACAAACACACACACACACACGCAGGCAGGCAGGCAGGCAGGCAGGCAGGCAGGCAGGCAGGCAGGCAGGCACAAACACACACACACACACGCAGGCAGGCACACACCCTTAAGGTGCATAGGGAGCAGCAGATGCTTGCACTGTGACCATAGTTCTATGCAAGACCGTAGACAAGGTCATTTACTGCATTTCTATACAATTTTAGAACAATAACATGCTATTTGGAGAAGAACAAAAACAAGCATAAATGACCCCAGCCATTATGACCTTGGCTGCTGTTGCTTCATTTTTCTTCAGTCCATCTACAGACACATATAAGCTATACAATTAGCCACTACACATTTCCTCAACACAGGGACTAAAATCTGTAATTCAACACGTACAGCGCAATCTGTTAGCAGAAATTAGCAGTTTTACAGCTAATTTACAGAAATTCTACCTATTTTGCCATGCGGTGGAAAGACATTTTTGCAGTTTTAAAAGCTAGTTTCCTGCAATTCTACACATTTTGCCATGACTTACGCCATGTTAATATGATATCTGAGTGAGAGTGACTAACAAAATCAGTGGGGGACCCCTGGTGGTCAAGACCCCTTGGCACATGCGCTGTGTGCCCGGTAGGTAATTCGGCCATAATTACTACGTTTAGTTAGCTGGTTAGACTAACTACACTAATGAATCCAATTGTAACAGTTTTAACTGACGGCGCTAAATGAGAGACTGTCAGTGAGTGGCGCATAACGAGGAAAACTGATGATGCACAACCACATTTTGAAATTGCACCTTGTGTATCAACTATTCTAACTCTCAATAGTAAGATGAGACCGGACTGAGTTCCCCCCCAAAAATGCAAAAAATAAAACTGAAAGTTGAGACCCACAGGCCTACAATGAGATGCACAGTGAGAACAGAAATAGGTAGACAAGCAAGGAAGCAACTACAGAGAAAACAAACCGCAAACTTTGACTTCGGGGAAACCACTACCATCTAACCATGTTGCCTATGAGCAAAGACAGACCAACTTTCATTACTGTCATTTTCCACGTGGAATGAAAAGTTACACATGCACTTACAGTACCAGTCAAAAGTGTGGACACACCAACTCATTCAAGCGTTTTTCTTTATTTGTACTATTTTCAACATTGTAGAACAATAGTGAAGACGTCAAAACTCTGAAATAACACATATGGAATCATGTAGTAACCAAAATATGTTTTATATTTCAGATTCTTCAAAGTAGCCACCCTTTGCCTTGATGACAGCTTTGTACACTGTTGACATTCTCTCAACCACCTTCATGAGGTATGCTTTTCCAACAGTCTTGAAGGAGTTCCCACATATGCTGAGCACTGCTTTTCCTTCACTCTGTGGTCCAACTCATCCCAAACCATCTCAATTGGGTTGAGGTCAGTTGATTGTGGAGGCCAGGTCACCTGATGCAGCACTCCATCACTCTCCTTGGTCAAAAAGCCCTTATACAGCCTGGAGGTGCGTTTTGGGTCATTGTACTGTTGAAAAACAAATGATTGTCCCACTAAGCGCGAACCAGATGGGACGGCATATCGCTGCAGAATGCTGTGGTTGCCATGCTGGTTAAGTGTGCCTTGAATTCTAAATAGATCACAGACGGTGTCACCAGCAAAGCACACCCACACCATCACACCTCCTCCTCCATGCTTCACGGTGGGAACCGCACATGTGGACATCATCTGTTCACCTACTCTGCGTCTCTCTCAAAGACCCAGCAGTTGAAACCAAAAATCTCAAATTTGGACTCATCAGACCAAAGGACAGATTTCCACCGTCTAATGTCCATTGCTCGTGTTTCTTGGCCCAAGCAAGTCTCTTCTTATTATTGGTGTCCTTTAGCAGTGATTTCTTTGCAGCAAGTCTCCTCTGAACAGTTGATGTTGAGATGTGTCTGTTACTTGAACTCTGTGAAGCATTTACTTGGGCTGCAATCTGAGGTGCAGTTAACTCTATTGAACTTAGGGTCTTCCTTTCCTCTGGGTCTTTCTTTCCTGTGGCAGTCTTCATGAGAGCCAGTTTCATCATAGCGCTTGATGGTTTTTGCGACTGCACTTGAAGAAACGTTCAATGTTCTTGGAACTTTCCGCATTGACTGACCTTCATGTCTTAAAGTAATGATGGAATGTCATTTCTCTTTGCTTATTTGAGCTGTTCTTGCCATAATATGGACTTGGTATTTTACCAAATAGGGCTTATCTTCTGTATACCACCCCTACCTTGTCACAACACAACTGATTGTCTCAAACGCATTAAGAAGGAAAGAAAGTCCACAAATTAACCTTTGACAAGGCACACCTGTTTGTTGAAATGAAGCTGGTTGAGAGAATGCCAAGAGTGTGCAAAGCTGTCATCAAGGCAAAGGGTGGCTACTTTGAGGAATCTCAAATATAAAATAGATTTTGATTTGTTGAACACTTTTTTGGTTGCTACATGATTCCATGTGTGTTTTTTTCATAGTTTTGATGTCTTCACTATTATTCTACAATGAACAAAATAGTAAAAATAAAGAAGAACCCTGGAATGAGTAGGTGTGTCCAAACGTTTGACTGGTACTGTATGTCCTGTACGTACGCACCGACACACACAGAAATGGAGCATGATAATTGGAATATGTCTTGTGTTAAACATCTGGGCTGATTACTCCAATAGGGTACAATACTGAGCAGCATGAGAGGGAAATGGGTTCAAAATGGATCGCGGGAGAGGGGGATGAGATAGAGTAGAGGAAGAGAGGAGAAAAGAAGAGTAGACGCTCTGTAATGTCCTGTCAGCTCTCAGTCTTGCAGGCTTTGAATTTCACTGACGCAGCGTGAAGCCTTAGTGATCACCATGAACACTATGACCTTAGAGAGATGGACAAAAAACCTTCAGCAGACCCCCTCCATCTCACATTAGGCCAACTACTGACAGATAGTCCTCTTAGGGAGGTTTAAACAGACCACACAACAACATCCCTTTATCGGAACAACAGGGAATAAATCCCACTCGTCTGTCTGAAATGGCACTCTATTCCCTATATAGTTCACTACTTGATAATGCACTTACCCATGGCTCTGGTAAAAAGCAGTGCCCTATGTAGGGAATGGGGTGCCATTTCAGAGGCACCCATTGTCTCGAATTGGATCTCTGTTACAGGTAATTAAAGAGAGTCCACAATAGTTGAAGTTGACCTCCTAGTGGAGCTGTAGTTTAGTTGTGTTCATTACTTGTAGCTTTAGCTAGCTGTCCTGTATGTCGTGCAGATATAAGATCTGCTTACTCTTACTCTGGTTCTGCCTGTATGAAGAGTTTGCCCTCCACTGTCCTTCTCCACTGGGTTCCATTGTACTGAGTTGGAAGCCTCCTTGACCTCTCTCTGTGTATGATTTGGTTCGAGCTCACCTTCAGTCTTATTGTTAGAGCTGAGGAAAGATGTGTTTGATATTTCTCATAATGGAGTGATGTATTTTTTGCCTCAAGAGGCTCACGACTCGTCTCTTTTCTCTGCTTGCTTTGGTTGGCTGGTTGGCAGTCAGCGGCGCATTAATAAATGATAAAGGAAATCAAAGGCTTACCAACAGCATGATTGGATACAAAATCTTGAATAATCAGTATATGTAGACAGTGCATATCATTTGAGAATAATGTCATTTTTGATTCTACCATTTTAAAGCATTTCATGAAAATGTTATTTGGTATGAAAGCCTAAAGACAAGCAGTGAAATTGAAATCCTTCTGACACTTCCTTTCTATTTTTCTACCTTTCCTACACTTCCCCCTTACACACACACACCTCCCTCCCCCTCTAACACACTTCTGTTGTGCTTCTCTGCTAATTATTTTTCAAAGGAGCAATTTATTTCAATGTTTATCATTTCATCCATTCCCCCAAAGATAACATCAGTGAATTCATTATCTTTGAGAGAGAGACGAGGGGGTCCAGAAAAAGATTCATATTGCATCTCTCTCTCTCTCTCTCTCTTTCCCATTTCAGATGCATCCTTCACTTTGTAAAGGCATATGGAAATGGGAGAGGAGCAGATGGTGATTTGGTCCCACGGGCAGTACAGATGACTTATGAATAATGAAGAATAGAGAGGAAATTGTTTGGCTGGTTACACAGAGGTGTGATGCTATAGATACACAGTCGTTCCACACAGATAAACCTTAATCAATAGTGAATCATTTCTGAATGATGATGCACCCACAGCGCCACTTCATATCTGTCTGCTTGAACTACTTGTTTATCAAATGGCTTCGTGACAATTAACGGAAGACAAGGTTCCTTTGAATTGCGCAGTTTTTTTTAATCAACTACTGTAATGTACAAAGTCTATTCCCTTTGGAAAAGTCCGTTACTTCAGCTTTATTGCGGGTGTATTTGACTAAATACTTTATTCAATCAAAACAAATCTAAATTGTATTTGGCACGTGCGCCGCATTCAACTGGTGTAGACTTTACTGTGAAATGCTTGCTTGCTTCCCAATGACGCAGAGTTTAAAAATAAAATGAAATAGTAACACAAGAATAATAAAACACATGAGAATGGAGCGATATCCAGCACCAGATCAATATGCAGAGGTACGAGGTATTTGAGGTAGAAACACTATATGGCCATAAGTATGTGGACACCTGCTCGTCGAACATCTCATTCCAAAATCATAGCCCCTTTGCTGCCATTCCCTCTTCTGGGAAGGCTTTCTACTAGATGTTGGAGCATTGCTTCGGGCACTTGCTTCTATTCGGCCACAACAGCATTAGTGAGGTCGGGCACTGATGTTGGGTGATTTTTTCAGCTTTTTCAGCACCTGGCGGTCCAGTTCTGTGTTCTTTTCTGGCCTACCACTTCATGGCTGAGCCATTGTTGCCCCTAGACGTTTCCACTTCACAGTAATAGCACTTACAGTTGACCGGGGCATCTCTAGCAGGGCAGAAATTCGACGAACTCACTTGTTGGAAAGATGGCATCCTATGACAGTGCCACATTGAAAGCCACTGAGCTCTTCAGTACGGCCATTCTACTGACAATGTTTGTCTATGGAGATTGCATGGCTATGTTCTGAATTTTATACACCCGTCAGCAACTGGTGTGGCTGAAATAGCCAAATCCACTAATGTGAAGGGGTGTCCACGTACACTATATAAACATAAGTATGTACATAAAGGTAGGGTAAAGTGACTAGGCATCAGGATAGATAAGAGTAAAATAGAGTAGCAGCAGCAAATTACGTGTAAAACTGTGTGTGTGAGCGCGAGAGTGATTGTGTGTGTAATGTGGATGTTGTGTCGTCCTGCGTGTGTGTGGGCATATGTAGTTTACGTGAATGTGCGTGGGTTTTGTGTGCAAGTGTCAATGTAGTGTGTGTGAGTGAGTGTGTATACTAACCAAGACGTTTACTGAAAACGGTATAGCCTAATAATTCTCTCATTTGATTGTCGTCCTTCTCTCTGAACGACCAGACCAGTGCTGTCGTGACCCAGATATAGGCCTGCTGCAATGGGAGTGCTATAGTGTGAGAGCACAGAGAGGTGGTTAACCACAGACACACATGGTTAACTCTTCTTCCTCTACGTGTTCTTTCCCAGGCCTGTACAGTCGATCACAGCTGAGTCCTGACACACAATACTACTGCTCGATATGAATGGAGTTATGTAGGTCAAGACATGGAAATGATCAAAGCCATTTAGAGATGACAAAATACTCTAGTTGTCTGTAGTTGCCAGCTCTCACTCTTAATGTTTGGGCTATTGTGTTCTCAAAAGATTCACTATTACATTCACTGTTAAAATACATTCAAATCATGGACTGACTTCAGAAGTTCGCCTGAAATTGCCACTTGTACATGAGTTTAAACAATTCTGCATTCATTTTTATTTAAACCAGTTAAATAGTTGTTTACTCCTCTGCAATCAAAATGTATCCAGTTTGTTTTCAGATACAGCTGCGAAAAGGGAAAATCATGCAAAACAGACGTTAGAAATTGGGTTGCCAAGCAACCCTTTGGAGGTAGCAGTTGATTAAACTGCTTTTCAGACTGGCTCAATCGAAAGTGTCAGAGTTGGTGTGTGTATGTGCTACTAAATTAATTCAACTGTGCCGTAACAGAAAATTGGTGAAGCACGACTCGTCTTACTGCTGTGAAATACTCTCATCCGAATATGTACTGCCTGTATTCAATTAAATGTATATTACATTAATAACATGTTACAGTCTTGGAAATACAACAGGCAAATCCAATCAGTGATGGAATGGTTATTACTACCCATGCACAGTACTTCCTGTGAGTTTATACATGGTTTACAATAAAACAAACAAAAAAACACCTTGATGAATTCTTCATCTCTATAAACACTAGAAAACAAAGCGTCATTACAACAATTCTGTAGAAATTTATTTTTCTTATCAACACTTATCAAAAATATCTGCACCGCGTTTTGCATAGATGGATACAATATATTTTACACAACTGTTTACATGATTGTTAGAACAACTTATTAAAACGTGAAAAACAACAAAAAAAACTATTTCAGGACTTTGGTCACATTGTAGATACTACCAACAAACTATCTATTTCTAAGCAACAGACTATCTGTTGATAAGCAACTGCTTGCTAAGGTTGGGGTAAGGTTTAGAATAAGGGTTAGTAGTTAGTTGAAATGTTACTGATAGCCTGTAGAGCATCTACAGATAGACTATTCAAATAAAGTGGAACCAAGATTTTGTACGACAACAAAAACTGCAGCAGACCTTCTATTTCCCTATTCACACAAGATAAAAAAGGGATCATTTAATAACAGGACTCAATTACTATTGACTGGAATAACTCATGAACATCCTTAAATACATATTTGGAACCAAAGACTTGGACATTTCAATAGCCTATCAACTCTAAATATATTTGTCTTACATCCAAATAAGATTCAATAAGGAATACAATAAATATTGCAAATATATTATTGTAGGTTACTAACCAATTTTCGTTAATCAAATATATTAAACCTAATTTACTTAAATATAACAAAGAGAGAAAACATTGAACAAATATTTAATAACATTTGTTCATAACTTAAAACGCTGTCAGGGCCATTAGTCTCAAACAGCATGTAAAAAAAAATAAGATTTTCCCCAAAAATAATCCTCGATTTCAAAATGTTCCGAGAAAATAATCCTCGATTTGGATCATCTTCTTCACAGATCTGTATTCCATATGGATTGACTCATATGTATCGTACTCAACCATTCACAGTTGACTGATCCTTCCACACAGTACTATGGAAATCTGAACCTTCAAGCCAAGCCAACCTTCTGCCTGTTGTCGCAGATGATGGTGACGTCCTGAGCTCCGTATGTGGGTAGCTCCTCTTCTGCTTCCTCTGACATCACTTCCTTCTCTATGTGACATCAGTAATCCACGGAAAAGTGGCCAGGTAATCCTTGTCCAGAATTTAAGAATTCCTAAGCGACAGCATTACCAGTTTTCCCACTTTCCTCCCAGCCTTCCAGACCAGGTAATCCCAGACTTGGCATTAATCGAAATCATCTCTCCTCCTCTTCCTCAGATGAAGGTGTACTGGGTCATCTCCAGACAGCCTGTTCCCTACAGGGTAAAGGTGCCAGGTGAGATGCCCAGGATCAGTTGGCGTACTGGGCATAGAAGGCCACCTTGACCCTCTCTATCTGGTGACACAGCTTGATGGCTGGACCCAGCTTCAGCTCCATACACTCCTGGACTGTAGGCAGGGTCAGCAACAACAACGCCTGGCCATCTATGTCCTGCAGAGAGAATGTGAGAATAAGATAAGAAAGAGACAATAAGGAGAGAGACAGAGAATAAGGACAGACACAGAGAGAGATAATATGGACAGAGAGAGAGAATAAGGACAGATACAGATAATACAGACAGAGAGACAGAGAATAAGGACAGACACGGAGAGATAATATGGACAGAGAGACAGAGAATAAGGACAGAGACAGATAATACAGGCAGAGAGACAGAGAATAAGGACAGAGAGACAGAGAATAAGGACAGAGAGAATGAGAATAAGGACAGCGAGACAGAGAATAAGGACAGCGAGACAGAGAATAAGGACAGAGAGACAGAGAATACGGACAGAGAGACAGAGAATACGGACAGAGAGACAGAGAATAAGGACAGAGAGACAGAGAATACGGACAGAGAGACAGAGAATACGGACAGAGAGACAGAGAATAAGGACAGAGACACAGAGAATAAGGACAGAGACAGAGAATAAGGACAGAGAGAGAGAATAAGGACAGAGAGACAGAGAATAAGGACAGAGAGACAGAGAATAAGGACAGAGAGACAGAGAATAAGGACAGAGAATAAGGACAGAGAGACAGATAATACGGACAGAGACAGATAATACGGACAGAGACAGATAATACGGACAGAGAGACAGAGAATACGGACAGAGAGACAGAGAATACGGACAGAGAGACAGAGAATAAGGACAGAGAGACAGAGAATAAGGACAGAGAGACAGAGAATAAGGACAGAGACAGATAATACGGACAGAGACAGATAATACGGACAGAGAGACAGAGAATAAGGACAGAGAGACAGACAGATAATACGGACAGAGAGACAGAGAATAAGGACAGAGACAGATAATACGGACAGAGAGACAGAGAATACGGACAGAGACAGATAATACGGACAGAGACAGATAATACGGACAGAGACAGATAATACGGACAGAGAGACAGAGAATAAGGACAGAGACAGATAATACGGACAGAGAGACAGAGAATAAGGACAGAGACAGAGAATACGGACAGAGAGACAGAGAATACGGACAGAGAGACAGAGAATAAGGACAGAGACAGAGAATACGGACAGAGAGACAGAGAATACGGACAGAGAGACAGAGAATACGGACAGAGACAGATAATACGGACAGAGAGACAGAGAATAAGGACAGAGACAGATAATACGGACAGAGAGACAGAGAATAAGGACAGAGACAGATAATACGGACAGAGAGACAGAGAATACGGACAGAGAGACAGAGAATACGGACAGAGAGACAGAGAATAAGGACAGAGACAGAGAATACGGACAGAGAGACAGAATACGGACAGAGAGACAGAGAATACGGACAGAGACAGAGAATACGGACAGAGACAGAGAATAAGGACAGAGACAGATAATACGGACAGAGAGACAGAGAATAAGGACAGAGACAGATAATACGGACAGAGAGACAGAGAATAAGGACAGAGACAGATAATACGGACAGAGAGACAGACAATAAGGACAGAGAGACAGAGAGAGGAAAGGATGACAATGTTAATGATAACGTGAAGAGAGAGTCTGTATATCAAACAAGAAAGTGTGTTGTTTTGGGGACATGTGTGTGTCTGCATGTATTTCAGCGTGTGTGCAAGCCTGGCCTGCTGAGGAGTGATGGACTCCATCCTAGCTGGAGGGGTGCTCTCATCATATCTATGAACATAGACAGGACTCTAACTCCTCTAGCTCCACAATGAGATAGGGTGCAGGCCAGGCAGCAGCCGGTTAGCCAGCTTAGTGGAGTCTGCCACTAGCACAGTCAGTGTAGTCAGCTCAGCTATCCCCATTGAGACCATGTCTGTGCCTTGATTTAGGTTGGGCAAAACTAAACATAGGGCTACTTAATGTTAGAGCTCTCACTTCCAAGGCAGTTAGTCAATGAACTAATCACTGATCATAATCTTGATGTGATTGGACTGAAACATAAGCCTGATGAATTTACTGTGTTAAATCAAACCTCTCCTGGTTACACTAGTGACCATATCCCCCGTGCATCCCGCAAAGGTGGAGGTGTTGCTAACATTTACGATAGCAAATCTCAATTTACCCCACAAAAATGACTGCATTTTCATCTTTTGAGCTTCTAGTCATTAAATCTATGCAGTCTACTAAATCACTTTTTATAGTTACTGTTTACAGGCCTCCTGAGCTGTATACAGCATTACTCACTGAGTTCCCTGAATTCCTATCGGACCTTGTAGTCATGGCAGATAATATTCACATTTTTGGTGACTTTGATATGGAAAAGTCCACAGACCCAATCCAAAAGGCTTTCAGAGCCATCATCGACTCAGTGGGTTTTGTCCAACAGGTCTCCGGAACTACTCACTGCCACAGTCATACTCTGGACCTAGTTTTGTACTGTGGAATAAATATTGTGGATCTTAATGTTTTTCCTCATAATCCTGGACTATTGGACCACATTTTATTACGTTTGCAATCGCAACAAATAATCTGCTTAGACCCCAACCAAGGATTATCAAAAGCCGAGCTTTAATTTCTCGGACAACCCAAAGATTCTTAGATGCCCTTCCAGACTCCCTCCACCTACCCAAGGATGTCAGAGTACAAAAATCGGTCAACCACCTAACTGAGGAACTAAATGTAACTTTGCGTAATACCCTAGATGCAGTCACACCCCTAAAAACTAAAAACATTTGCCATAAGAAACTTCCTCCCTGGTATACAGAAAACACCCGAGCCCTTGAAGCAAGCTTCCAGAAAATACACCAAACTGGGAGCCTTCCGACTAGCGTGGAAAGACAGTACCGTGTAGTATCGAAGAGCCCTCACTGCTGCTCGATCATCCTATTTTCCAGCTAAATTGAAGAGTCTAAAATGTATTTTTGATACTGTCGCAAAGCTAACTAAGAAGCAGCATTCCCCAAGAGAGGATGGCTTTCACTTCAGCAGTGATAAATTCATGAACTTCTTTGACGAAAAGATGATTAGAAAGAAAATTATGGACTATTTCTCCAAAGCTCAGTTGTCCTGAGTCTGCACAACACTGCCAGGACCTATGATCAAGGGACACACTCAAGTGTTTTAATACTATATCTCTTGACACACTGATGAAAATTGTCATGGCCTCTAAACCATCAAGCTGCATGCTGGACCCTATTCCAACTAAACTACTGAAAGAGACGTTTCCTGTGCTTGGCCCTCCTATGTTGAACATAATAAAATGCTCCCTACCCACCTGATGTGTAGCAAACTCACTAAAAGTGGCAATAATAAAGCCTCTTGACCCAGAAAATGGAAAAAAAAAAAAAAAATCTTCCTATATCGAATCTCCCATTCCTCTCAAAAATGTTTGAAAAAGCTGTTGCGCAGTAACTCCTTGCCTTTCTGAAGACAAACAATGTATACAAAACGCTTCAGTCTGGTTTTAGACCCCATCATAGCACACTGAGTCTGCACTCGTGAAGGTGGTAAATTACCTTTTAAAATGCTTCAGACCAAGGCTCTGCATCTGTCCTCGTTCTCCTAGACCTTAGTGCTGCTTTTGAAACCACAACATTCTTTTGGAGAGATTGGAAACCCAAATCGGTCTACACGGACAGGTTCTGGCCTGGTTTAGATATTATCTGTCGGAAAGATATCAGCTTGTGTCTCTGGATGGTTTGTCCTCTGACAAATCAACTGTAAATGTTGGTGTTCCTCAAGGTTCCGTTTTAGGACCACTATTGTTTGATTTCAATATATACTTTACCTCTTGGTGATGTGATTTGGAAACGCCATGTTAACTTTCACTGCTTTGCGGACGATACACAGCTGTACATTTCGATGAAACACGGTGAAGCCCCAAAATTGCCCTCCCTCAGACATAAGGAAGTGAATGGCGGTAAATGTTTTACTTTTAAACTTGGACAAAACAGAGATGCTAGTTCTAGGTCCCAAGAAACAAAGAGATCTTCTGTTGGATCTGACAATTAATCTTGATGGTTGTACAGTCGTCTCAAATAAAACTGTGAAGGACCTCGGCGTTACTCTGGACCCTGATCTCTCTTTTGATGAACATATCAATACTATTTCAAGGACAGCTTTATTCCATCTTCGTAACATTGCAAAAATCTGAAACTTTGTCCAAAAACGATGCAGAAAAATTAATCCATGCTTTTGTCACTTCTACAGTAGATTAGACTACTGCAATGCTCTACTTTCCGGCTACCCGGATAAAGCACTAAATAAACTTCAGTTAGTGCTAAATACGGCAGCTAGAATCTTGACTAGAACCAAAAAATGTGATCATGTTACTCCAGTGCTAGCCTCCCTACACTGGCTTCCTGTTAAGGCAAGGGCTGATTTCAAGGTTTTACTGTTAACATACAAAGCATTACATGGGCTTGCTCCTACCTATCGTTCTGATTTGGTCGTGCCGTACATACCTACACGTACGCTACGGTCTCAAGACGCAGGCCCCCTAATTGTCCCTAGAATTTCTAAGTAAACAGCTGGAGGCAGGGCTTTCTACTATAGAGCTCACTATTTATGGAATTGTCTGCCTACCCATGTGAGAGACGCAGACTCGGTCTCAACCATTAAGTCTTTATTGAAGACTTATCTCTTCAGTAGGTCAGATGATTGAGTGTAGTCTGGCCCAGGGGTGTGAAGATGAACGGAAAGGCACTGTTGCGACGAACCGCCCTTGCTGTCTCTGCCTGGCCGGTTCCCCTCTCTCCACTGGGATTCTCTGCCTCTAACCCTATTACAGGGGGCTGAGTCACTGGCTTACTGGTGCTCTTCCATGCCGTCCCTAGGAGAGGTGAGTCACTTGAGTGGGATGAGTCACTGGCGTGATCTTCCTGTCCGGGTTGGCGCCCCCTTCGGGTTCGTGCTGTGGGGGAGATCTTCGTGGGCTATACTTGCCCTTGTCTCAGGGTAGTAGGTTGGTGGTTGAAAATATCCCTCTAGTGGTGTGGGGGCTGTGCTTTGGCAAAATGGGTGGGGTTATACCCTGCCTGGTTGGCTCTGTCCGGGGGTATCGTCGGACGGGGCCACAGTGTCTCCCGACCCCTCCTGTCACAGCCTACAGTAATTATGCTGCAAAAGTGTATGTGTCGGGGGGCTAGGTTCAGTCTGTTATATCTGGAGTATTTCTCCTGTCATATCCGGTGTCCTGTGTGAATTTAAGTATGCTCTCTCTAATTCTCTCTCCCCCTCTTCTCTCGGAGGACCTGAGCCCTAGGACCATCCCTCAGGACTATCTGGCCTGATGACTCCTTGCTGCTAGTTCCTGCCTTTCTATGGAGTTTTCCTAGCCACCGTGCTTCTACATCTGCATTGCTTGCTGTTTGGGGCTTTAGGCTGGGTTTCTGTACAGCTCTTTGTGACATCGGCTGATGTAAAAAGGGCTTCATAAATACATTTGACTGGTTGTGTGTACCTGCTCCTGGAAGATGTTGGCGAGAGCAGCACAGTCGGTGGAGGTGATGAAGGTGACCACGTCTTCTACGGACCACTCCAGAGGGTTCCTCTCCAACACCAGCTGGCACTCCGCCTCACTACACTCCACCTGGAGGGCCACAGGACACAAAGATTAATCTACATACAGGACCTTTATCGACTGGATATGACAGCCGGACGCCATTCACTGAACATATCTGGGCCACCCGGCCACCAGGGAGCCAAAGAACCCATCAAATACTTATTTGGTGTTATTGTGGGTCTGTGTATGTGTGTGTCTCTGCGTGTAGCATTCTCTCTCTCACCTGCATCTCCTGTCTCTTGGGTGGGTGGTACTTGCTCTCCTGGTTATATGACAGGGACCGAGTGCTCCGCCTCCTGCTTTCAGGACCGTCACGGCTGCTCGAAGCTACGCCGGTATGGGTGGCCCTGCGTAGCGTCACGGCGCGCCGCGGCCGGCTGTTAGCCACCTCCACAGAGGACGTGTCTGTGTGGTCCTCGCGCGGCTCAGAGCTGGTGCCTTCTTCACTGCCCGACTGCAACATAAGATCATCTTCGTCCTCATCTTCATCACTGTCCTGTAGGGAGTTATAGGGTCAATCTTAGTGCAGTGACAATCAAGTCCATAGAGAGAGAAAGACACACGAAGAGAGATAGAGAGAGAGAGACATGACAAGAGAGAAAGAGAAAAGAGACGCAAGAGAGAGACACACGAAAAGAGAGATAGAGGAGACACGAGAGAGACACAAGAGAGAGACGCGAGAGACAGAGAAAGAAACACGAAAATAGAGAAAGAGAAACACACGAAAAGAGAGACGCTCTGAGAAAGAGAGCAAGAGAGAGAGTCAAAGAGAGATAGACACACGGAGAGAGAAAGAGACACATAGAGAGAAAGAGAGAGAGAGACACGGAGAGAGAAAGAGACACATAGAGAGAAAGAGACACGGAGAGAGCGAGAAAGAAAATTAAAAAGAGAGGGGGAGGGGAACACAGCCTTCACTCTTACACACGAGAGAAAGAGACACGGAGAGAGCGACAGACAGACCGAAATAGATGGAGAGCTCTGTCAGACCTGTGGTGACCCTGCAGGAGTGTAGTCCACTGCAGACGAGCGCCGTTTCTTCTGGACAAAGATGGCCTTCCTCTTCTTCCTGCGTCGTGTGGGTTTGGCCTCCAGACTCTCCTCTCCTCCAAACGGCTTAGACAGCTTCTTCTTCTTACCGTAGTAATACGCTGGGAACACAACACTCGACACAGTTCATATGGGCTCAATTCTGATGCAGGTTAGCCATTCATGTAAAAGGGGGTTTAATCAAACAAATGGCTGTGTGTATTTTCGTGTGTGTGTGTGTTTTTTGTGACAGACACACAAACTCACACTTGTAGAAAATTACTGTATTTGTTCGCGCACGCACACACCAACCTACAAACATATATGAAGTTGATCTTAGTTCCCATTAACAGAAACCCACACATGAACACACAAGTAGAGTAACCACACCTTCACACACACTCACTATATTTGGTCTTGGTCTGCATGGAGCAGCTCTCAGGACACTGGCCTGTGACTTGGACGGGGCTGAAGAGGTTGGGACAGCACTGCAGCTTCCCACACACTTTACGACAGAAGTCTGGGATCTGCTCTGCCAGACGCACGATCCGGATGGACGATCGATATGTCTTCCCTTTGTATCTAAGGAGCGGAGAGAAACCGTGTCAGCTCGGGCCAACGGTATTGTTCATACAGGACCGTAAACTCAGGATGTTCACCAGGAGCGTGTTCTGGTCTGATGTGGATTGTCTTATGACTTAAGTTAAAAATGGGTCCTAAATTGTCGCGCCAGTCCTGGTCGAGCTCCTCCAGGTGGGACTCACTTGGCTTTGAGGGTCTCCTCGTGGCAGTCCCAGTGCTGGTCTTCCACATCCTGTAGTTCTCTCAGGACACGCCCAGGCTTGTAGGCCGCATTGATCAACATGCTCAGCACCTGCACGGGGACACAGAGGAGAACACACTTTCTTAAAAAAAAAAAAAACTGTCATTTTTTTTCTCCCTAGTTGTGAAGTGAAGTTTTTTTACCTTTATTTAACTAGGCAAGTCAGTTAAGAACAAAAGCCAGTAGAACACAAACACACGAACCCTCAAACACACTCAAATGAGCAAAGACACACATTCACACACTCTCACTAGGGGGTATCTAGGGAAATTAAAGGCTGTTTTTGCTGAGTTACTGTGTGTGTGTGTGTGTGTGTGTGTGTGTGTGTGTGTGTGTGTAAACAGAAATGACTGACAGCTCACATTAAACTGAAGCTGCTGCTGAGAGACCGCAGGTGGTTAACAAGACATTTCCTTCTCTCCTCCCTCCCTTCCTCCCTCTCCAGTCCTTTAATTAGGCATATGCCTCACCACCTCCTCCAGAGTCTGTTGTTAGTTTTTCTGATCCCATAGGACTCTGGTCAAAGGTAGTGGGAATAGATGCAACCAGTATGTTGATGTTCATCTACCTACCTCTTTGAGGACCAGAGTGCATTTCCCCGGCCCTACAGCCTGTGGCAGCTCAGCGATGCGCCCCTTGTTCAGGTAAGGGCCAGAGAAACAGCGGTGGTTCACATAGATCCTGGAGCAACAGTATCTCCCATTGGCTGAGCCTGAGGAGGAGAGAGAGAAGCATCATGGGACATCAGACAATCCTCCAATGACAGACAGGTATAAGATTGTCAGGCAGCCTATTAAGTTCAATCTCTTGATAGACTATATAGAAGTCCAGTTTAGACAGGCAGCCCAATTCTGATAGGCGTTCTTACTAATTGGCCTTTTGACCGATCAGATCTGAAAAAGATCTGATGAAAAAGATCTGATGTGACTGTTCAAAAGACAAATGAGTGGAAAAAAAGATCAGAATTGGGCTGGCTGTGTAAAAGCAGCCTAACACTTACATTATGAATGAGCTGTTGTAAAAATCCAATGGCTTGTTAACGAGGCTTGTATTAGAGGTGTGCTGCACATAATGTAGTGTCATGCCACGCCTCAGTTTACACTTTCTTACTCATACACATGGAATTGCACAGCTCCGGTTGAATAGTAATTAGACAAATGATAAATATGCATGAGCGGAAGTTTAGAAGGACATGCGTCTCTTATGGACATCATACTGATGCACATCCCCACACACACAATAAACAGAGCATTGGCACACACACACACACCCTTAAAAAATAAACATAACATTGGCCGTGTAAAATGTTGAGAGGAGTGCTAACAGAAGTGTTATATTGATCAATATGTAGCAGTTTGTCAGAACGCAACACTTCTCTGAGAGCTGTGAGGTACCAATCAGTGATTGTGAAGTGCAACTGTTAGACGAATGTTGTTTGCTCATCAATATGAATCTGTAATGAAACAGGTGTGGCTAGCGTGCACGCACACGCACACACTTTACAGGGCTTTTCCATGTTAATCATTATCTCTCATTTTCATTAATAGCTGTAAATAAATTTACATACACCTTAGCCAAATACATTTAAACTCAGTTTTTCACAATTCCTGACATTTAATCCTAGTAAAAAATTCCCTGTCTTAGGTCAGTTAGGATCACCACTTTATTTTAAGAATGTGAAATGTCAGAATAATAATAGAGATAATTATTTATTTCAGCTTTTATTTCTTTCATCACATTCCCAGTGGGTCAGAAGTTTATTTGGGTTTCAGGTAGCCTTCCACAAGCTTCCCACAATAAATTGGGTGAATTTTGGCCCATTCCTTCTGACAGATCTGGTGTAACTGAGTCAGGTTTGTAGACCTCCTTGCTCACACACACACTTTATCAGTTCTGCCCACAAACTTTCTATAGAATTGAGGTCAGGGCTTTGTGATGGCTACTCCCAATACCTTAAGTTTGTTGTCCTTAAGCCATTTTGCCACAACTTTGGAAGTATGCTTGGGGTCATTGTCCATTTGGAAGACCCATTTACGACCAAGCTTTAACTTCCTGACTGACGTCTTGAGATGTTGCTTAACATGATGCTGCCACCCACGTGCGTCACAGTTGGGATGGTGTTCTTCGGCTTGCAAGCCTCACCCTTTTTCCTCCAAACATAAAGATGGTCATTATGGCCCCACAGTTCTATTTTTGTTTCATCAGACCAGAGGACATTTCTCCAAAAAGTACGACCTTTGTCCCCATGTGCAGTTGCAAAACATAGTCCGGCTTTTTTTTTTATGGTGGTTTTGGAGCAGTGGCTTCTTCCTTGCTGAGCGGCCTTTCAGGTTATGTCGATATAGGACTTGTTTTACTGTGGATATAGATACTTTTGTACTGGTTTCTTCCAGAATCTTCACAAGGTCCTTTGTTGTTGTTCTGGAATTGATTTGCACTTTTTGCACCAAAGTACGTTCATCTCTAGGAGACAGAACGCGTCTCCTTCCTGAGCAGTATGACGGCTGCGTGGTCCCATGGTGTTTATACTTGCATACTATTGTTTGTACAGATGAACGTGGTACCTTCAGGTATTTGAAAATTGCTCCCAAGGATGAACCAGACTTGTGGAGGTCTACAATTTTTTCCTGAGGTGTTGGCTGATTTATTTTGATGTCAAGCAAAGAGGCACTGAGTTTGAAGGTAGGCCTTGAAATACATCCACAGGTACACCTCCAAATGACTCAAATTATGTCAATTAGCCTATCAGAAGCTTCTAAAGCCATGACATCATTTTCTGGAATGTTCCAAGCTGTTTAAAGGCACAGTCAATTTAGTGTATGTAAACTTCTGACCCACTGGAATTGTGATACAGTGAATTATAAGTGAAATAATCTGTCTGTAAACAAGTACTTGTGTCATGCACAAAGTAGATGTCCTAACCGACTTGCCAAAACTATAGTTTCTTAACAAGAAATGTGTGTTTCTTGTTTTAATGACTCCAACCTAAGTGTATGTAAACTTCCGACTTCAACTGTATTTGAATTATGAATCGTGTTTACCTGTATCCATGGCAATGGGCTCACAGAGGTTGAGAGGGATTGTCTCCACGGGTTGTGGCGGAGCCAACCTACAGACGGAATATCAATCAATCCATGAACCAATCAATCAATCAAGTGAACAGCCAAGCCATCCAATCAACGATACAGCTATTTAAGACCCAGTCAGATTTAGCTTAGTGTGATACATGTCCTTCCCTCAACACAACTGAACAACAATGGAATGAGGGATTATTGATGAAGGAGTCCCTTGGGTGAGAGATATGGTAAAAGAGGTTAGATGAGAGAGGTTGACAAAGTGTTACTGAAAGCCTCATATGTCGTCTCTGAACGACCACTACCCTGATCCTTCAGAGCTGCGTTTCCCAGGCGCGACTGAAACATGTCATTTGTCAATATAATAAATCTGTCCTCTGAAAAAAATAAAAGGCCATTTCCAAGTGAACAGCTAGCTACTGTTTCGGGGGGGCGGGGGGGCTATGGTCTGAGAGAGAGGGGCCTCGAGGCTTTTTAAGGGTATCTACTTGAGTGTGTTCTCCATCTAGGAGGTTGTATTGTAAAGTATAGGCCATGCATTTCTGTGGCTGCTGAAATGGCTTGGCAATGCATTGATTTGTTTTTAGAGTGGAATAGCAATCTGTGTGATGGAACTGTTAAAGTGCTGGATGGGGCTTTTCAAGAAGGGAATGGAACAGAGAGGGTTTTAAATTGGAGTGGGTCTCTGTAGTTTTGGAGCATCAGCGAACTTACTGCTTCTCTGGCTGGACGACGGCTATCTTCTTCTGCTGCTGGCCTGCAATCAACACAAAATAATAGGGTTTGCACTGTGTGCTCGTGTGTGCGCGTGTGAGAGAGAGATGCGGGGATACTTACAGACAGGCTTCAGTGGTGGAGTCAAGAGGTAAGCATTGGTCTCACACCATCCTACAGGAAAGATGTCCATGGACTCCACATCCACAATACATTCAGGGACGGACTTCGGCAGGCCTGGAGAGGGACAAAAGAGCATGGGGTAAGACAGCTGTCCACACACACACACACACACACACACACACACACACACACACACACATCTCACCTTCCAGTCTGAGCCACAGCAGGCGACCCCTGACCTGTGTGATCTGAGCCACACACACCTCGGCGGGCCTGACAGGGTTAACGGCCTCCAGCCACATGTCTTTAGCGAAGCCTCGGCTCTGCCACGCCTACACACACAGACAGACAGCCAATGGGATAAAGGGTAGACATAACAATGGATCCTTCTGACAAGACTTAAGCCACACACATTGTCTGTATAAGCATTCATTTAAAAAGGTGCAATATGCAGAAATCGCTCAACCATTTCCTAGCTGCTAAAATTCTAATAGTTCACCTAATTTCATTTTGTGACAAAACAAGCAGTCATTGTGTAGAGAATCATTGTACCATCTAAACCGTTGTGAAATATAATTTCCATAACCCAAAATATAGTCTTTTCAGCTGTTTGAATCTGGTATAAAAAAACAAAATCTGTGAACACCAGTGCACATAGAACAGACCCAGGGCTTCTTAGACTTGCTTTCAATGATAATGACAGATCTATGACTGACATTTCTATGTGAATTTGGTCGGGTCGTCCAAAAAGTGACATAATGCAGCTTTAAGGGGGGTGGGCACAGGGACGACAAGAGGGAGGAAGAGAAAGGGGAGGAGAGGGATGGAGAGAGAAGGATGAGGACAGTGAGGAGAAGATGCATGGAGAGAGGGAAGAGGGGAGGGATGGAGAGAGAAGGAAGCAAAAGTATCTTACGTCGGGGAAGCATGCGTCCGGGGCGGTCTCAGTCCCGCTCTGTTTCAGGTAGTCCGCCCAATCAAAGTCCTGGCTCAGGTAGCCCCTAGGCCGCTCTAGACCAATCCCGTTCTTCAGACACCACTGGACGGGGAGGATGCCCGGCGACTCAGAATGGCACACCAGGGACAGGGGTGTGGCCTCTGGAGTGAGGTCATCCACTGTGACCTGGAAGTAGTGCTCATTGTAGACCTACAGAGAGCCATTATTACCATGGCTGCATTAACACATTGAAACACTTTTAAGGGTATGACTAGATTTGATACTGTTTGGTGGGGTGTGATACTGTTTGGTGGGGTTTGATACTGTTTGGTGGGGTGTGATACTGTTTGGTGGGGTGTGATGCTGTTTGGTGGGGTGTGATACTGTTTGGTGGGGTGTGATACTGTTTGGTGGGGTGTGATACTGTTTGGTGGGGTGTGATAGGTGGGGTGTGATACTGTTTGGTGGGGTTTGATACTGTTTGGTGGGGTTTGATACTGTTTGGTGGGGTGTGATACTGTTTGGTGGGGTTTGATACTGTTTGGTGGGGTTTGATACTGTTTGGTGGGGTTTGATACTGTTTGGTGGGGTGTGATACTGTTTGGTGGGGTTTGATACTGTTTGGTGGGGTGTGATACTGTTTGGTGGGGTTTGATACTGTTTGGTGGGGTGTGATACTGTTTGGTGGGGTTTGATACTGTTTGGTGGGGTGTGATACTGTTTGGTGGGGTTTGATACTGTTTGGTGGGGTGTGATACTGTTTGGTGGGGTTTGATACTGTTTGGTGGGGTGTGATACTGTTTGGTGGGGTTTGATACTGTTTGGTGGGGTGTGATACTGTTTGGTGGGGTTTGATACTGTTTGGTGGGGTGTGATACTGTTTGGTGGGGTTTGATACTGTTTGGTGGGGTGTGATACTGTTTGGTGGGGTGTGATAGGTGGGGTTTGATACTGTTTGGTGGGGTGTGATACTGTTTGGTGGGGTTTGATACTGTTTGGTGGGGTGTGATAGGTGGGGTTTGATACTGTTTGGTGGGGTGTGATACTGTTTGGTGGGGTTTGATACTGTTTGGTGGGGTGTGATACTGTTTGGTGGGGTTTGATACTGTTTGGTGGGGTGTGATACTGTTTGGTGGGGTTTGATACCGTTTGGTGGGGTGTGATACTGTTTGGTGGGGTTTGATACTGTTTGGTGGGGTGTGATACTGTTTGGTGGGGTTTGATACTGTTTGGTGGGGTGTGATACTGTTTGGTGGGGTTTGATACTGTTTGGTGGGGTGTGATACTGTTTGGTGGGGTGTGATACTGTTTGGTGGGGTGTGATACTGTTTGGTGGGGTGTGATACTGTTTGGTGGGGTTTGATACTGTTTGGTGGGGTGTGATACTGTTTGGTGGGGTGTGATACTGTTTGGTGGGGTGTGATACTGTTTGGTGGGGTGTGATACTGTTTGGTGGGGTGTGATACTGTTTGGTGGGGTGTGATACTGTTTGGTGGGGTGTGATACTGTTTGGTGGGGTGTGATACTGTTTGGTGGGGTGTGATACTGTTTGGTGGGGTGTGATACTGTTTGGTGGGGTGTGATACTGTTTGGTGGGGTGTGATACTGTTTGGTGGGGTGTGATACTGTTTGGTGGGGTGTGATGCTGTTTGGTGGGGTGTGATACTGTTTGGTGGGGTGTGATGCTGTTTGGTGGGGTGTGATACTGTTTGGTGGGGTGTGATACTGTTTGGTGGGGTGTGATACTGTTTGGTGGGGTGTGATACTGTTTGGTGGGGTGTGATAGGTGGGGTTTGATACTGTTTGGTGGGGTGTGATACTGTTTGGTGGGGTGTGATACTGTTTGGTGGGGTGTGATACTGTTTGGTGGGGTGTGATACTGTTTGGTGGGGTGTGATACTGTTTGGTGGGGTGTGATACTGTTTGGTGGGGTGTGATACTGTTTGGTGGGGTGTGATACTGTTTGGTGGGGTGTGATACTGTTTGGTGGGGTGTGATGCTGTTTGGTGGGGTGTGATGCTGTTTGGTGGGGTGTGATACTGTTTGGTGGGGTGTGATACTGTTTGGTGGGGTGTGATACTGTTTGGTGGGGTGTGATAGGTGGGGTTTGATACTGTTTGGTGGGGTGTGATACTGTTTGGTGGGGTGTGATACTGTTTGGTGGGGTGTGATACTGTTTGGTGGGGTGTGATACTGTTTGGTGGGGTGTGATGCTGTTTGGTGGGGTGTGATGCTGTTTGGTGGGGTGTGATACTGTTTGGTGGGGTGTGATACTGTTTGGTGGGGTGTGATAGGTGGGGTTTGATACTGTTTGGTGGGGTGTGATACTGTTTGGTGGGGTGTGATACTGTTTGGTGGGGTGTGATACTGTTTGGTGGGGTGTGATACTGTTTGGTGGGGTGTGATACTGTTTGGTGGGGTGTGATACTGTTTGGTGGGGTGTGATGCTGTTTGGTGGGGTGTGATGCTGTTTGGTGGGGTGTGATACTGTTTGGTGGGGTGTGATACTGTTTGGTGGGGTGTGATACTGTTTGGTGGGGTGTGATAGGTGGGGTTTGATACTGTTTGGTGGGGTGTGATACTGTTTGGTGGGGTGTGATACTGTTTGGTGGGGTGTGATACTGTTTGGTGGGGTGTGATACTGTTTGGTGGGGTGTGATACTGTTTGATAGAGTTGGTCAGGTAGGCCCACCTGTGTGACAGATACAGGGCAGATGTGGAACGGTTCCGACGGCGACACCATCTCCAGCTTCATCCCCGTCCTGAAGGAGTGTTTGGTCAGGTCTGCATGGTCCTGAAACCACCGGGTCACCGAGGAAAACACACACGTCTTTTAACGGTCACTGCAAACAGGCTTTGTTAACAAACACTAAGCAGTGGGACTAGGCTATACAATTAAAATGTTATTACTTTGATATTACTGACTCGTCTGCTCAACCGCCCAAATATGCTCGGAGTTAGAACAAATAATACCTATGTGAGTCTGACTAATTGTCTGTGACAGGTGTGTTTGACCTATAGAGACAAATAGAGCTAGCTAGCGTGGCCCTTTGAAACCCACTGCCACCGAGGCCATCAGACAGGTCCAGTCAGATCACTGTCGTCTGTACGACAGGTACACACCCAGACTTAAGAGGGGCGTGGGAAAGGCAGCAGCTTATCACCACACACACACACACACCATAAACCACCCACACAATAAACAACCACACAATAAAACACACCCACACACACACAGATAGGAGGAGAGGTGTCTGAGCCACGTTGCATAAACATTTTACAGTGACATTTGAGTAATTTAGCAGACGCTCTTATCCAGAGTGACTTACAGTTGGTGCATTCATCTTAAGATAGCTCGGTGGGACAACACAGTCGTAGCAAGTACATTTTCCCTCAACAGAGTAGTCAGTGCTTTTGTTTACCATGGGATTTATTTATGATACTCTTTAAAGTATCAGACTTTTTCTTTGTGTGATTTTTTTTGGGCAGTGACTCCGCTGTCCTGACATTAGGGGGAAGCTTGTTCGGCCATTGTGGAGCCAGGACAGAGAAGAGTTTTGACTGGGTTGAGTGGAATCTGATAACAACATGATATTGTCTGTTAAATGACTGATTGGAACTCAGGGGTTTGACTACATTGATTAAGTGAGTATTTGATTAGTGTAACTGTTAAACCAGCCGCCCCACATGGCCTGATAGCACACGCAGTAAGAATGGTCACGGGAACTAACGAACCTGCACAAGAGTACACATGAAGTTGGTTGTGTGTAGAAGCACTTCCTGTGTCACAGGGCTACTTCCTGTGTGGTTGACCCTCACCTTAAACACCTCCAGGGGCAGTGGGTGCTTCTGGGCCTCGCTCCGCGCCGCCTCCAGGGCCTCCTGCCACTCGAGGGCGCTCTTCAGGCCACGCAACTCTGAGACGGGAGAGAGATGACAGTCAGAATGTGACTCTGAAACTCAGCATCAAATTAAAAGACCTTACAAATCTCTCCCAACTGTTTATTTAAAGGGATATATTCAGCAATGGCTCACAAAACTACCTTTAACTTCCTTTAAACTACATGCAGACATACAAATGGTGTCCATGGGTTCATCTGACTCTGGGTTAGTAGAAAGGGCTTCATTGCCAACATCTCACACTATCCCTTTAAGAAAACCTCTCCCAGTGTTTCCCAAATGTCTTTTTGTTTTTTTAATCAGATGCCATTTAAAGGAATACGTCTTACAACCAGATGACCCTCCCCCTCCCACTCTTGACAAACTGGCTTAACTAGAGCTACAGCTGAGACTGGATACACTCATTTGGATTTCTATCGATCATTTGGAGAGGAGATATCTAAAGTTTGGTTCCATTTTATGTTCAAACAGTCGGAACGGTATATGTATGTCTGAAGGAACATGTTTGCGTGCCATTACAAGTGTGAGTGTGTTGCTATGATTGGGATATTGCGTGTTCTGTGGAAAGGCGTTTTTTGACAAAGTCATCAGTTCTGTAGAAGTTGAAACTGAAAGATCTCGAATATGAACAGAGGCCAACATGTTGAGTCATTCAGAGACACAGAGAGAGACAGACAGACACAGAGACAAACAGACACAGAGAAAGAGAGACACAGAGAGAGAGAGAGAGAGAGAGAGAGACAGAGAGAGATAGAGAGAGAGACACAGAGAGAGAGAGAGACACAGAGAAAGACCGAGAGACAGACAGACACAGAGAAAGAGAGACACAGAGAGAGACAGACAGACACAGAGAAAGAGAGACACAGAGAGAGAGAGAGAGCCAGAGAGATAGAGAGAGAGACACAGAGAGAGAGAGACACAGAGAGAGAGACACAGAGAGAGAGAGACACAGAGACAGACCGAGAGACAGACCGAGAGACGGTGGTTTATGATATTGAACAGAGAGAAGGGAAACTCCCAGCTGCTCTGAACGGTGTAAAACAGTCATAAAAACGTTGACACACGATAGATGATTATGTGTGGGTGTAACATTGATCCTCACGACATCAAAGTTACCATTTGATCCTAATCTATGGCTCTCATATGATTCATAACCAACCCTTAATAATCCGGAAATCCAATAGAGTTGAAGAGTCCTGGAAAGTTGCAGGTTTTTGTTTCAGCCCAGCATTTAAAATACCACTATTACAGCTGAATGTGACCCAGAGCCCATACCTCCATGCAGCTATGACCCCTCACCCTTACCTGCTGGGGGCTCCAGTGACAGACGGTTCTCCTGAGCCCAGCCTAGTGGGCGGAGCCTCACGTCGAGGTAGAACAGCCAGGTGTCGTGGGCATCGTCTTGGAGACCCACATGGCGCAGGCGGAGCCTCCCACCAATGTTCTGGGCGACGCGGGCAGCCCAGTAGAGTGAGGGGTCAGTGAGGTCCCGTACCTCAATCACCGAACCCTCCACAATCAGATCCACTGTGTTCTTCCCCCTCAGAGGCTAGAGAGAAGGATGAGAAGAGGGAGAGGAGAAGACAGAATTGATGGAAAGTATTCAAATCTGTGTGTACAGTGCCTTCAGAAAGTATTCACACCCCTTGACTTTTTCCACATTTTGTTGTGTTGTAGCCGGAATTTAAAATGGATGGTGTCCCCCAGGGCTCAGTTCTTGACCCTCTCCTCTTCTCTCTATACACCAAGCCACTGGTCTCTGTCATATCCTCACATGGTCTCTCTTATCATTGCTATGCGGATGACACTCAACTACTTCCCCCCCCCCCCCCCCCCCCCCCCCCCCCCCCTTCTGACACCCAGGTGGCAACATGCATCTCTGCGTGCCTGGCAGATATCTTAGCTTGGATGTCGGCTCACCACCTCAAGCTCAACAAGATGGAGCTGCTCTTCCTACTGGGGAAGGCCTGCCGGCTGAAAGACCTCTCCATCAAAATTCACAACTCCAGTGTCGCCCTCCCAGAGTACAAAGAACCTTGGCGTGACCCTGGACAACACCCTGTCGTTCTCTGCAAACATCAAAGCAATGACTTCATCCTGCAGGTACATGCTCTACAATATCCGTAAAGTATGACCCTAACACACGCAGGAAGCTGCGCAGGTCCTAATCTAGGCACTTCTCATCTCCCGTCTGGACTCCTGCATCTCCCCAAACTCTCCCATGTCATCCCGCTCCTTCGCACACTCCATTGGCTTCAGGTCAAAGCTAGCATCGACTTCAAGACCATGGTGCTTACCTACGGAGCAGCAAGAGGAACTAACCCTCCCTACCGTCAGGCTATGCTCAAACCCTACACACCCCAACCCGAGCACTCCTTTCTGCCACCTCTGGTCTCTTGGCCCTCCCACCCCTACGGGAGGGCAGCTCCCGCTCAATCCAGACCAAGTTCTTCCAGAGCCAGCATCCCCCTAAAGTTAGGACAGCTGAAACTGAAAGTCCCTGCCCATCTTCCGAAAGCACCTGAAACCCTACCTCTTCAAAGAATATCTTAAAATATAAAAGGAATAGAGCTAAGCACAGGCAAAATCCTAGAGGAAAACCTGGTTCAGTCTGCTTTCCAACAGAAACTGGGAGACAAATTCACCTTTCAGCAGGACAATAACCTAAAACACAAGGCCAAATATACATTGGAGTTTCTTACCAAGACGACATTGAATGTTCCTGAGTTGCCTAGTTACAGTTTTGTCTTAAAATCGTCTTGAAAATCTAAGGCAAGACTTGAAAGTGGCTGTCTAGCAATGATCAACAACCAACTTGACAGAGCTTGAAGAATTTTTAAAAGAATAATGTGCAACATTTGTCAAATCCAGGTGTGTAAAGCGCTTAGAGACTTACCCAGAAAGGCTCACAGCTGTAAATCACTGCCAAAGGTGATTCTAACATGTATTGACTTGTGAATAATTATGCGAATGAGATATTTCTGTATTTAATTTTCCATACATTTGCTAACATTTCTGAAATCCTATTTTCCCCTAGTCATTGTGGGGGTAGTGTGTGTAGATGGTTGAGAACAAAAATAAATGTAATCCATTTTGAATTCAGGCTGTAAAGAGAACACAATATGGAATAAGTCAAGGGGTATGAATTCTTTGACTGCACTTCATGTGTGATATCCCCTCTTTGAGAGGGAACTGGTATTATCTGGGGTGAAACTTCAGCTTGACATACAGAGCTCAACAGATCAGCTAAAGCTCTAAATGTGTTGATGGTTAATACACGGGTGTCACCTACGCATACACAGTCTCATTATCTCTCTCCCTCGTTCTCTCCGTCTCGTTCTCCCTGTCACACTCCCACCGAGACAGTACTCACCCCTTCCAGTAGGTTTGCTGGTGCGGTCCGTGAGCCAGTCAAGTCCTGGATGAGAAAATCTGTCCAGTCACTGTACTTCTCCTTGATGGCTACGAGAGAGAACAGAGGGAGAGAGAGAGACGGTCAAACATACTGTGCTGTGCTAGCAAAATTATACATGACAATGCACTTACATATATTAGCACCAGGCTAAGCAATGAACAACAGCGTAAAACAGTTAGATACGGCACCACAGTACAGAGCAGTCCACATAAACAGGTGTTGAGAGATACAATGGGAGCATGGTAGAAAAAGGCAGGCATGAACGAACACACACACACACACACACACACACACAAACACACACACACACACACACACACACACACACACGCATCACCCTCTCCAGAGCCATTTAAATGGTTGGCTCCCACTCATTTGCATAGGACATGTTTGTTTACTCCACTTTCTGTTTCCCACAGTGCAACAGTAGTGATGTTTAATTCATGGTGCATCGTGGGTCTTGATTTTACTTTGACTCCACGCTGACTAGTGGCTTCCCACAGGCATACTTTGGCCAGCACAGTATGAAGATGGGCAGAAACTGCTACTCCAATAGAAACCCCCGAAACACACTTGTAGGCGATGTCATGGCGACATTAGCTAGCTAAACTCACGCGTAGAAACACTTCGTCGGGTTTAACGGTCGTCTCACACCGGACTGCGTATGTGTTGGCCTTCAAATCAAAGGCACTTCTTCGATATAAAGTTGTATTTGACTCAAATTAAAACGTTTCAGTTTGTCACTTTCACGAGGTTGGAGTAATAACATGTTAAACTACTGAAGACATTGGCTCGAATCGAGGTTGTGCTTTTAGATTTCAAGAAAATTAACACTTAAGGCAGGGGTGTCAAACTCAAATCAGCGCAATGGCCATATTGAAAAAAAAACTCCCAATGATGTTGGCAGTGCATGCTGTGACTTGTAGTGAGGCGCATCGCGGGCGGTATGGAAGTGGGCCAACATGAATTGACAACCCAAGTCATTACGCAGGCCTCGTGTTTGACACATCATTTTTCACTTCACTCATTGACTTCTCAAGCCCCAAAAACCGGCCTGGTCGGTTTCGAAAATTGTTGTCCGGAAGTCTCGCGATGTTTAGAGGCTCTGTGGTTTACAAACTCTGTGGTCCTACTAAATCATACACACAAATAGAGTAATCTATTTTTAAGTGATGAGTTATCCACCCCTCTCCAAAGACCTCTACATCTAATGCTCTAGGTTTACAGTCACCAATTGGACGCAACGATTCTGAGAATATCTGACTCAATGGGGCATGGTGACATGAGTCACAGTAGAACGACTAGTGGCCAGTAGCCTAGATCATGGAGGAGTACACCGCTACCTGTCATTAAGCCACGCCACACTTAGAAAACAAATCGAATCATTCATTCCTATGGGAGAGAACAGAGGTATTTTCGCCTCATTTTATATTCTCTCATTAGTATATTATTCTGAAGCCAGATGAGTCCGATTTAGAGAAACAGTCAATTAATTTTCCTAAAAACAAAATCACTCTGTCTCGACACATGGCCGATCCTTTTTTCCATACATGGTGCAAATACGGTTGCAAATAATGTCCCTCTGCCCCAGTGCATCTCTCCACACCACCCCTGGTTAATAATAGTGTTTTTTCCACACACACACACTCACAGTGCTCCTGTTGATCTCCGGTGTGCAGAAATAGATCAACTATTTTTACAGATCCTTCTAGATTAGTCATCAAGCCATTTAGAATAGGCCACAGAGCAGAATGCAGGCTGCTGCTTCGGCATCTGAACTTCTGCCCCTCCCCCTCCCTCTTTCTGTTCTACCTCCTCGGCTCCCTCCGGTCCAGAGTGTAGTTACAGTACTAGTTTGCATGTAAATGATCATTATTTGCTTCCTTTTTCTTGCCCATCCTCCAGGCGATAGACACGGAGGCAAATCCTGACTTCCACAAAACAATAACTGCATAATTTACTTTGAAGAGAGAACCCCCTCTCCCCTTTTCTATATTTCGTCTTCTCCCCTCCCCCAATCCTCTCCTCTCTTTTGCTATACTGGTAGACATCCAAACAAATATCCAACATACAAAAAAAAAAAAACATCTGATTTGCATATCCAACAACAAGCCATTGTGTAAACAGACAGGGAAGGCCAATTCAAAAGCGTATTTAAGAGAATCAAAGCCATTATTAAAAGAACAAGTCTGGCCTGTATCATGGCAGGGAGGGATGTTTTCATCTGTGATCACAGCAGTACAGCAGATTCTAATCAGGGCTAATGGGACCAAATTAGACGATTTATTCTCAGTCTCACAAAGTGCTTATCTAGTCATTAGTATTACAGTGGCATGGTAAACCACACTGAGATGCAATGTCTATCTACCAAGTCTTCTGGGGGTTCTGTAAGACTGAATTAATAGTATAACCACAGACCATAGATCAGGCTTTAATATCTACCAGTAACAATCTAATGATCTACTACTAGTACATAAGTACTCCATTGTTTCACCAGGTGGGTTGGCGACAACAAACTACCTTTTAGAAAAATGCCAAAATACTCAAAGTAGAAAGACAAAAATCAACAACAGAGATACAGGTGAATGTTATTTATAGTCAGACCTGTAGCTCAATAGTCACTGAATGACAGCCAACAGGATAGACAGACACCTCTCTGCTGTGGTAGGCTAAATCATGTGTAGGCGGGGTTTTTTTATGACGTGGGAGACGCCCTAGCTAGTGATGTTAACCGTTAATGTAAAGCCACGTTTACTGCCCCGGGACATAAGGGGTTAAGAGTGTGTGTAGGTGGGGTGGGGCGTTTGTAAATGGCTATAATGACATGCATGGCTAAACCTAATATCACCTGGGCTAGGTAGAGAACAAGACTGGCCCACACTAAACACATCCAGCACTAGTTATATAATCATTATGAAAATGGACAAAAGCAAATGAGATTGGGAGATGGGACTACACCCATCCACACCACACTACACACCAAGTAAATACAAAGCGGTTGCAAATCAGGTGGTGGAGATGGGGAGGATGGGTCATTTGGGTATCAAATCAGTCCTGGCCTGCTCTTTCTGAGTGCCTTGTGTTAGTTGGCTTGTCTTTGACCAGGTTGATGCGTGTGTAGTCCTTCCTGCCAACTAAGGATTCATTCATGCACTATTAAGGACAGACGCAGGTCAAGAGTGTTCACACACACACACAGCTGTCAAGTAGGCCTGAGCCTCATCTCAGCGCCTCCTCTCTAGCAGGTCCTGGCAGGAAGTTGTGAGTCTGGTGAATGCATTATGCAAATGACCTCTGTGGGGTTCTGAGAGCAGCGCTGTTATCACATGACTAAACTTGTGATACCTTCGAAGCTCCTGACACACACCCACACAGGAACGCAAACACACACACACACAAATATTTTGCTATGGGAAACTTGAAATGTTGTTACCCTTCACATTCTTTCGCTGCAATACTGATCTCTGTTTATTATCTATGCATAGTCACTTTACCTCTACCTACATGTACATATTACCTCGATTACCTGGACTAACCGGTGCCCCCACACACTGACTCTGTACCGCTACCCCCTGTAGATGGCCTCATTACTGTTTACTGCTGCTCCTTAATTATTTCACTTATTTCTCTTAAAACGGCATCGCTGGTTAAGGGCTTGTAAGTAAGCATTTCACCGTTGTGTTCGGCGCGTGTGACAAATAAAATTAGACTTGAAACAAGACAAGCTGAAACCCCACCCCGTCACTCAACAGGGAGGCAGCACACAGACAGTTTCTCCACACCGTGACTGCTTCTCTCAGCATGTCACTCAACAGATTGTTCCAAAACAACAACGATGCCGCTTTCCACACGAATTTTCTCGATTATTTTCTCTATTATAATAATAGTTTGTGAATCTTGCTCCTTGAAAACGCCAGTTAGTCTGAAGGAAACTCATCACTAATGCTACCTTTACTTAAAATGCAAACATTAGCTTTAATACAGGTTGCTACCAGTGTTGGTATAGATCAGCATGTTGATCAGCATGTTTTGTTCAAGGGCATGTTCTGAATCAGATAGCCTATTCTAAAATCTGTGTCTAAATATAACTATGCATCTATTCAAATGCTATTAGGGTCCCTTGGGAAACACTGACCAGCACTTTGGTTCCTACCCTATCATAAATCCTACCTAATGTGTTGTCATGCCAAACACCAACCATACAATTACAATAATCTATTCTGTTTCTATGTTTCCAGCAGTTCCCCAAAGCGTTTTAATCTACACTGAACAAAAATAGAAACGCAAAATGCAACAATTTCAAATATTTTACTGAGTTACAATTCATATAAGGAAATCAGTCAATTGAAATAAATTCATTAGGCCATAATCTATGGATTTCACATTGGTCACAGATACCTTTTAAAATAAAAGGTAGGAGCGTGGATCAGAAAACCAGTCAGTATCTGGTTTCACCAACATTTGCCTCATGCAGCGCAAAACATCTCTTTTGCATAGAGTTGATCAGGAATGTTGTCCCACTCCTCTTCAATGACAGAAGTTGCTGGATATTGTCGGTAACTGAAACATGCTGTCGTACGCGTTGATCGAGAGCATCCCAAACATGCTCAATGGGTGACATGTCTGTTGAGTATGCATGGAAGAACTGGGACATTTTTAGCTTCCAGGAATTGTGTACAGATCCTTGCGACATGGGGCCGTGCATGATCATGCTGAAACATGAGGTGATGGCGGCGGATGAATGGCACGACAATGGGCCTCAGCATCCCGTCACGGTATTGCTGTGCATTCAAATTGCCATAATGCCATCAAAATGTCTGTAGCTTATGCCTTCCCATACCATGACCCTACCGCCACCATGGACCACTCTGTTCACAACGTTGACGTCAACAAACCACTCACCCAGCTGAAACCAGTGGCCATCGAAGGTGAGCATTTACCGACTGAAGTAGATTACGACACCAAACTGCAGTCAGGTCAAGACTCCGGTGAGGATGACGAGCATTTAGATTAGCTCCCCTGAGACAGTTTGACAGTTTGTGCAGAAATTCTTTGGTTGTGCAAACCCACAGTTTCATCAGCTGCCTGGGTGGCTGGTCTCAGACGATACCACAGGTGAAGAAGCCGGATGGGGAGGTCCTAGGCTGGCATGGTTACACGTGGTCTGCGGTTGTGAGACCGGTTGGACGTTTCTCTAAAAAGACGTTGGAGTCAGCTTATAGTAGAGAAATTAACATTATATTCTCTGGCAACAGCTCTGGTGGACATTCCTGCAGTCAGCAGGTCAATTGCGCGCTCCCTCAAAACTTGAGACATCTGTGGCATCTGTGGCACTGTGTGCACACTTAAGAGTGGTGCTTCTAACTTTAAAGTTAGGTGCACCAGTGCTACCAATTAAAAATATAAAATGTAGAGCCCCGCGCGCACACACTCACTGGTAATTCTGGAGTAGGAATCCTTGTGAATTTTGAGAATGTGTCGTAGAATGTGCCGAGCAGGCAGTGTCAGCAGTGTCTAGACAAGCTAAGATTCTAGGCTGAGACACCTGCTGTCTAGTGGAAGATTGTCTGAGAGAGTTTAATTCTGGTAATACACACTTGTGGAACGGGAAGGTGATATGCACATCCTAAACTTGAGAATACCGTTGCTAGGATAAAAATAAATAAATGGGTCATTCTTGAATTGTGGTGGTAAATGCTGTCGCTTGACTTTGGCACCATTTTAAAATGATTTAACATGACAAATAATGCTTTTGATGTTTTATTTAACTGTTATTTATTAAAGAAAACACACTCAGTGGCCAGTCTTTTTAGGTACACAACCCCATTCACAAAAAGGGTTTGCTCCTACAGACAGTTAGTCACGTGGATGTGACTTGCTATCTAAAGCAGGCAGACAGGCATCCATTTACTGTTCGATTGAACGTTAGAATGGGAATAACTAGTGACCTAAGCGACTGAGCGTGGTATGTGGTCTGTGCAAAGGGCACCGGTTCTAGGCTCTCAGAAATGTCCGGCCTCCTGGGCTTTTCACGCACGACTTTGTCTAAGGTTTACAGAGAATGGTGCGACAAACCAAAAACATCCAGTCAGGGGCCGTCCCTGTGGGCATCAGCTCGCTGATGAGAGAGGTCAAAGGAGAACGGCAAGAATCGCGCAAGCTAACAGGCAGGCCACAAACAGGCAAATAACGGCGTAGTACAACAGTGGTGTGCAGAATGGAATGCACAACTCGTCGGTGTCTCGTCGCGGATGGGCTATTGCAGCAGACCACACCGGGTTCCACTCCTATCAGCTAAAAACAAGAAGCAGCTTCAGTGGGCACGCAATCCAGGTCCCTGTTGCATCATGCTGATGGCAGAGTCAGGATTTGGCATAAGCAGCATGAGTAAAAGTAAAGATACCTTAATAGAAAATGACTCAGGTAAAAGTCACCCAGTAAAATCCTACTTGAGTAAAAGTATAAAAGTATTTGGTTTTAAATATACTTCAGTATCAAAAGTAAATATAATTGCTAAAATATATACTAAGTAAAAGTATAAATAATTTCATATGCCTTATATTAAGCAAACCAGACGATAAAAATTACATAATTTTCTTTAGAAATGTAGTAATAAGAAAGTTGTCAAAAAAATTAATAGCAAAGTAAAGTACAGATACTAAAAAAAAATACTTAAAGTACTTTACACCACTGACAGATACACATGTTCTAAAGTTGTATTCTGAACTCCGCCCCCCTCATCTCTCTCTTCTCCTCCCCAGTTAAAACAGAGCCTATAAACAACAGCGAGACTGACTACCATAGAATGTGTGTATGTAGGTATTTTATACTGCAACATCTATTTGTATGCATTGTGGGAAACTACTGGGGGCTAGCAAATGTGTTTGTCCCACTGGTGATGTGTAGAGACATGGTTTGGCGATTTAGATAGATAAGCCTATTCATTTTGAATAATGAACAAAAGTATTTAGAATAGTGTATAGATCAACAAAAACAAGGAAGGCTATTAAAATAGATTATTACATTTTTTTACTAGTATAATGTGTGTCCATGAGCATTCTCTCCAGTGGCAAACTGTTATCGGAGGACAGGTCTATATTAAAGAAACTTCAGCATATCACACCGTTAGAATGTCATACATTTGAGGATTCCATTAATACTTTGGGGTGTCTAAATCCAAAGTGTCACTTGGTGTTAGTTCATTTAAATGAAGGGAAATAACATGAGTAAAATGATTAATCATATCACAGTAAATTATTTTTTAAGGATTGATGACCTTAGATTTGAGAATTTGTGGCCTCCATTAAAAAAATAAAATCCTAATTTACCTAAGGTATATTTGATGTTACCAAAATGTCATGCCCAAATGCCACTGTAATTCAAGAACCGCCCTAATACAGATAGAAGTGACATCTTTCCCTCCAAAATAATAGGTGGGGGGGAGGTGCAGAAATGGGGAAATACAGAGGGGCATGCAGAAAGACAGAGGGTGGGGGGTTTAAGAGTCAAACAAACTCTGAGGCAACTTCCTGTAAGTTGACAGGAAGGAGGAGAAGGAAGCACACATGCAATGCTGAGAAGGTTAGTGATATGCAGAATCCTTGGGACGTCCCTACCCTAAATCTAACCATAACCAAAACCCTAGCTAACCCTAACAACCGCTTTAAATGTCAACTTCAATTGGGTGACGGAGTTGGACGCCCCAAGGATCCAATTTAGACTTTTCTTTGCTGAGAAGAGCCAGCAGGCAGGCAGGCGAGTTAGTCAGGAAGACTGATAGGGCTGCTTACCTTTTCTTAGGTAAACGTTATCTGAGAAACAAAAAGAAATAAAGGTAACTGTAACATAGAAACACACACCCACACACACACACACAGGAATGCATATACGCATACACACACTTTGCTTGGCGTGATGCAAGAGGCTTGATAAATAGAAATGAAGAGGAGAATCACTCATTTGAATCACTAAGTATCAAGGAGAAAACAAGAGGAAAGGTTGCCTAAATGTAATCTAATATTACCTTCTCAGCTTAGTGAAAGACACTACAGGCTTCCACTCCCCACCTGATCCTGTTCTGCAAATACATGAGGTCTACCAGCTCTATTCACCGCATACAGTAGCTAGCAAACACACATACACTCACACCAACAGTCTGTGTCCACCTCTCATGCAAACCCTTATTATAGACAAACCCATAAACGCAAAATCTCTGGAGTCAAATCAAAACGGGAGTGTTTGTGTGCGTGCCATGGTGTGTGTCAACTACCCAGTCCCTTGGGTGTCATCTAACCCACTAAACATGCATGGTTATTACATGCATGGTCCATTTCATTGCCATTCAGTCCCTTCAACCCATCAGCTCTCTGCCAACACGGAGATCCTCTATGTGTCTCTTGTGGCCACTCATGCTCCAGTGTGTGTGTTAAAAGGTCAATTAAAGCTACATAAAAATCTAGCACATTTTATCCCCCGCTGCTGCAGTTTCTATAGGTCTTTTATTATTATTATTATTATTATATATATTTTTACACGGTCTTATTTTTACCCCGGAGCGAGATTTGCCACCAGGTAAAGATTGAGGTGTGAAAAAAGTCAGGTAGAAGCAAATTCAGCTATAGTCTCCTTAACAAACAAAAAACCACTCCCAAAAATCAGCATAAATACATCAAAGCTCTGTTATGGAGGGTGAGTCATGTGGATGAGATGATCCGGTGTGAAAATGCCTCTTCTAGAACGGCCGCTTAAAGGAGGATCGGATGATAAATTACAGATGCTAAATTATAGATGGGATTTATTTTTGACAAGCTTTGCAAGGGGTGAAACAGAAGGATCAGGGGGTGGAAGGGAGAACGTCAGGTTAGCTAGAGCATTAGAGGTGGAAAAAGGGTAACTTTCAGTGTTTAGCGTGGCAAATATTACATCAGGTTAAATTGAGTGTGTGTGTATGTGATCAACAAACCAAACAAGCTAAATAAACAATCACTTTATGAGCAACCTTCGTGTTCATCCGAGTCTACCTTGAATTAAAGTTGCTGAATGTATTTGGGTGTTAGTTGTGTGTTTCTGTGGGCAGGTTTGACTGGACAGTGCAGTCAGCTGTTGTGTGTTGGCTGACTAGGCAGAATGAGCTCACTCTCTTATTAACACATGGGCTGGGCCAGGGCAGGGCAGAGTAGGGTGTCATAACAGGCTGAGACTGTGTGTGTGTGTGTGTGTGTGTGTGTGTGTATCTTGGGACAGGGTGCACTGTCAGTCTGTGTGAACAGGTTTTATTGGGGTCTCTACAAGCTACAGGTGTAGTATTATACTAGGAGGTCAGGTAAAGTCCAGCTACAGGTCTAGTATTATACTAGGAGGTCAGGTAAATTCCAGCTACAGGTGTAGTATTATACTAGGAGGTCAGGTAAAGTCCAGCTACAGGTGTAGTATTATACTAGGAGGTCAGGTAAAGTCCAGCTACAGGTGTAGTATTATACTAGGAGGTCAGGTAAAGTCCAGCTACAGGTGTTGTATTACACTAGGAGGTCAGGTAAAGTCCAGCTACAGGTCTAGTATTATACTAGGAGGTCAGGTAAAGTCCAGCTACAGGTGTAGTATTATACTAGGAGGTCAGGTAAAGTCCAGCTACAGGTGTTGTATTATACTAGGAGGTCAGGTAAAGTCCAGCTACGGGTGTTGTATTATACTAGGAGGTTAGGTAAAGTCCAGCTACAGGTGTAGTATTACACTAGGAGGTCAGGTAAAGTCCAGCTACAGGTGTTGTATTATACTAGGAAGTCAGGTAAAGTCCAGCTACAGGTGTAGTATTATACTAGGAGGTCAGGTAAAGTCCAGCTACGGGTGTTGTATTATACTAGGAGGTTAGGTAAAGTCCAGCTACAGGTGTAGTATTACACTAGGAGGTCAGGTAAAGTCCAGCTACAGGTGTTGTATTATACTAGGAGGTCAGGTAAAGTCCAGCTACAGGTGTAGTATTATACTAGGAGGTCAGGTAAAGTCCAGCTACAGGTGTAGTATTATACTAGGAGGTTAGGTAAAGTCCAGCTACAGGTCTAGTATTATACTAGGAGGTCAGGTAAAGTCCAGCTACAGGTCTAGTATTATACTAGGAAGTCAGGTAAAGTCCAGCTACAGGTGTTGTATTACACTAGGAGGTCAGGTAAAGTCCAGCTACAGGTGTTTTATTATACTAGGAGGTCAGGTAAAGTCCAGCTACAGGTGTTGTATTACACTAGGAGGTCAGGTAAAGTCCAGCTACAGGTGTTGTATTATACTAGGAGGTCAGGTAAAGTCCAGCTACAGGTGTTGTATTATACTAGGAGGTCAGGTAAAGTCCAGCTACAGGTGTTGTATTATACTAGGAGGTCAGGTAAAGTCCAGCTACGGGTGTTGTATTATACTAGGAGGTCAGGTAAAGTCCAGCTACGGGTGTTGTATTATACTAGGAGGTCAGGTAAAGTCCAGCTACGGGTGTGAGTTCAGTATATGAGCTATAAAGCCACAGTTGAAGAGGGTGTGTTTATTCACTCTTGGCTAAGATGTGCGTATTCAAGTGTAAAACGCAAATAAACTCAGCTAAAAAAAGAATTATCCCCTTTTCAGGACCCTGTCTTTCAAAGATAATTCATAAAAATCCAAATAACTTCCTGGATCTTCATTGTAAAGGGTTTAAACACTGTTTCCTGTGCTTGTTCAATGAACCATAAACAGTTAATGAACATACACCTGTGGAACGGTCGTTAAGACTAACAGATTACAGACGGTCGGCAATTAAGGTCAGTTATGAAAACTTAGGACACTAAAGAGGCCTTTCTACTGACTCTGAAAAACACCAAACGAAAGATGCCCAGGATCCCTGCTCAGCTGCGTGAAGATGCCCTAGGCATGCTGCAAGGAGGCATGAGAACTGCAGATGTGGCCAGGGCAATAAATTGCAATGTCTGTACTGTGAGACGCCTAAGACAGTGCTACAGACAGGACGGACAGCTGCTTGTCCTCGCAGTGGCAGACCACGTGTAACAATACCTGCACAGGATCGGTACATCCAAACATCACACCTGGGGGAGAGGTACAGGATGGCAACAACAACAGCTGCCAGAGTTTCACCAGAAACGCACAATCCCTCCATCAGTGCTTAGACTGTCCGCAATAGGCTGAGCGAGGCTGGACTAAGGGCTTGTAGGCCGGTTGTAAAGGCAGGTCCTCACCAGACATCACCGGCAACAACGTCGCCTATGGGCACAAACCCACTGTCACTGGACCAGACAGGACTGGCAAAAAGTGCTCTTCACTGACGAGTTGCGGTTTTGTCTCTCCAGGGGTGATGGTCGGATTCGTGTTTATTGTCGAAGGAATAAGCGTTACACCAAGGCCTGTACTCTGGAGAGGGATCGATTTGGAGGTGGAGGGTCCGTCATGGTCTGGGGCGGTGTGTCACAGCATCATCGGACTGAGCTTGTTATTGCAGGCAATCTCAATGCTGTGTTACAGGGAAGACATTATCCTCCCTCATGTGGTACCCTTCCTGCAGGCTCATCCTGACATGACTCTCCAGCATGACAATGCCACCAGCCATACTGCTCATTCTGTGTGTGATTTCCTGCAAGACAGGAATATCAGTGTTCTGCCATGGCCAGCGAAGAGCCCGGATTTCAATCCCATTGAGCACATATAGGACCTGTTGGATCGGAGGGTGAGGGCTAGGCCATTCCCCCCAGAAATGTCCGGGAACTTCTAGGTGCCTTGGTGGAAGAGTGGGTCTGTGGAACTTGTTCAATTTTTGTCTCAGTTGTTGAATCTTGTTATGTTCATACAAATATTTACACATGTTAAGTTTGCTGAAAATAAACACAGTTGACAGTGAGAGGACATTTCTTTTTTTGCTGAGTTTATAAAAGTGTGTGATCAAATATCAACTCACCGCTCTGTGTGTGTGTGTGTGTGTGTGTTTCCAGGTGGGGTCCCTACCTTCAGGGGGTTGGAGGGTCTTGTTGTTCTGGGAGCACCAGCCTACTGGGTGGAGTTCGGCTGTCATGACATCACACCAGAAGTCGGCCTTGCGGTCATCTCCGTAGCCACTGAAGCGCAGCAGCAGCAGCTGGCCACAGGTGGTGACGATGGTGGCCACCCAGTAGGTGTCTGGGCTGCTCTTATTGGCCACCTCCAGCTTCATCCCCGGCTGGAAGCTGCTCTGTAGGCTGATGTCCACCTGCGAGAACCAATCAGAGAGCACCATGTCACACAAGAGCCTGCCCTCACTGACAGGTGAGCTTGATTATTATGGGCTTGCACTTAAGAGGTAAATCAAGTGCATTGGGTGAGATAAAGCACATCTATACATTGACATTCTAAAGTGAATGACATCACAGGTCTACATGCAGAATGAGGGACGTCTGACTGGCTCGCTGAGCCATGATTGACAGAGTAAAACACAGGTGGGCCACAAGTACTGAACAGGTATGACACAGGTGATTCCCAAAAGCTCAACACCCACACTATCTGTTTAGGAATCTGTTTGTTCACAAGGGTCAAGGGTCCTTTAACGTTCCACTGAACTAGCAACCACTTTGAATATCCTAAACAATCTGGCCTTGCGGACAGTGACTCACAGAGAGAACATGAGAGAGAGAGAGAGAGAGAGAGAGAGGGCGAGAGAGAGAGGGCAAGAGAGAGAGAGGGCAAGAGAGAGAGAGAGGGCGAGAGAGAGAGAGGGAGGGCGAGAGAGAGAGGGCGAGAGAGAGAGTGAACATATATAAAGGGCTACTACCAGGAAATGGATCATGTAATGTTTATAGCCCCAGGCTGCACTCACACATATCTAAAACCCATTATATAAAACACAACACACAAATGCACGCACGTGCATACACAGCCTGTGTTACTGGAGAAAAGCTAACATCTTAGAACTAAAAACAATGCAAATGGCCTCATGACTTCCTGAGAAAAACAAATCAAATATGCTGTATCACACTGGGTGGCTTATGTAAGAGAGGCAGAGGCGGAGAGAGAGACAGAGACAAAGAGAGAGCGAGAGACAAAGAAAGAAAGACAGCGAGAGAGAAAGACAGCGAGAGAGAGAGAGAGAGAGAGACCGCGAGAGAGAGACATTGAGCCCACAAGGAATCACTGTTTCAATTGGCACTAGGTCTGTTGAGAGCATGAGAGTTATTTCACTATTTCACAGAATCACATTTTCAGGGGAAATCATGCTCTTTTTCCTGTGACTCAATCCACTTACCAACAACACTCCCATTCAAATAAGATCATCTTTCATGTGTCCAACCGGGCAATCACATCAGCGCACACCTCACGGACTTCAGTTCACACACAGAGCTTGAGCCCGCTTGAACTGACATCTATGAAATCAGTCAACGCCATTAAACCCACTGAAAGTCTACTTCCATACTGTACACTCCTTTCTTTCCGCTACATTATGTAGGATTACTTATGCATTCTCTTTTCCCATCGTCCCCTGCAGCTGTGTGGCAGGCCTCCTTAAGATAGCTGTTCCATCGGGCTTCACTACTACTGCTGGCAGTCAGACACTACACCAGGCAAGACTGGGGAGTACTGTAACATACAAGGCAGGGGTATTCAACTCTTACCCGACGAGGTCCAGAGCCTGCTGATTTTCTGTTCTACCTGATCATTAAATTGCACCTACCTGGTGTCCCAGGTCTAAATCAGTCCCTTAGAGGGGAACAATGAACACCCGCTGTGGTACTGGTTACCAGGTCCAGAGTTGAGTTTGAGGGATACGTGCCTTTTTCTGTCCTTTTACAACTTCCATGGAGCTTGAGTCAATCTCTGAGTAATTGTGTGGGTTGTGTTCAATGCTAAATGTCACAGGAATTTACGTGTGTATGACGCCAAAATACACATGCACTGTGTACAGCACATTGGGAAAATGTTCAGACTCCTTTCCATTTTCCACATTTCGTTAGGTTACAGCCTTATCCTAAAATTGTTTAAATAAATAAAAATCAACCTACCACACAATACCCCATAATGACAATTGAAAAGAGGTTTAGAAATTGTTACAAAAAAAACCATAAATACCTTATTTACATACGTATTCAGACCCTTTGCTATGAGACTCAAAATTGTGCTCCATGGATCATCCTTGAGATGTTTCTACAACTTGGAGTCCACCTGTGGTAAATTCAATTGATTGGACATGATTTGGAAAGGCACACACCTGTCCACAGTTGACAGTGCATATCAGAGCAAAAAAACAAGCCATGAGGTTGAAGGAATTGTCTGTAGAGCTCCGAGACAGGATTGTGTCGAGGCACAGATCTGGGGAAAGGTACCAAAAAAGGTCTGCAGCATTGAAGTTCTCCAAGAACACAGTGGCCGCCATCATTCTTAAATGGAAGAAGTTTGGAACCATCAAGACTCTTCCTAGAGCTGGCCTCCTGGCCAAACTGAGCAATCAGAAGAGAAGGGCCTTGGTCAGGGAGGTGACCAAGAAACCGATGTTCACTCTGACAGAGCGCATGAGTTCCTCTGTGGGGATGGGAGAACCTTCCAGAAGGACAATCATCTCTGCAGCACTCCACCAATCAGGCCTTTATGGTAGTGGCCAGACGGAAGTCACTCCTTAGTAAAAGGCACCACAGCCCGCCAAAAGGCACCTAAAGGACTTTCAGACCATGAGAAACAAGATTCTCTGGTCTGATGAAACCAAGATTGAACTCTTTGGCCTCAATGCCAAGTGTCACGTCTGGAGGAAACCTGACACCATCCCTACGGTGAAGCATGGTGGTGGCAGCATCATGCTGTGGGGATGTTAATCAGGACTGGGAGACTAGTCAGGATCGAGAAAAAGATGAACGGAGCAAAGTACAGAGAGATCCTTGATGAAAACCTGCTCCAGAGTGCTCAGGACCTCAGACTAGTGCAAAGGTTCACCTTCCAACAGGACAACAACCCTAAGCACACAGTCAAGACAATGCAGGAGTGGCTTCGGGACAAGTCTCTGAATGTCCTTGAGCGCCCAGCCAGAGCCCGCACTTGAACGATTGAACATCTCTGGAGAGACCAGAAAATAGCTGTGCAGCAATGCTCCCCATCCAACCTGACAGAGTTTGAGAGGATCTGCAGAGAAGACTGGGAGAAACTCCCCAAACACAGGTGTGCCAAGCTTGTAGTGACATATCCATGACTCGAGGCTGTAACCCCTGCCAAAGGTGCTTCAACAAAGGACTGAGTAAAGGGTCTGAATACTTATGTAAATGTGATATTTCCATTTTTTCTTTGTCATTATGGGGTATTGTGAGTAGATTGATGAAGGGGAAAAAAAACGACCTAATCAATTTTACAATAAGGCTGTAACGTAGCAAAACGTGGAAAAAAGTCAAGGGATCTGAATACTTTCTGAACGCACAGATGCAACAATGAGGATGCAGGGTATGTCATCTTTGGTATGCGAGTCTCGGTGAACAGCAGGGACTATGAATATGTAACTATTAGAGTGTGGTCTTCAGCAGGTAAGTCATGCCTGAGCCTATGAGCCTAACTACACTGTGTTTAACATCATTAGCTAAAGTACATTCTTACTCAAACACACGTTTAAAGGGATTTGCCTGATTGCCACTCATTCAACAACAGTGTTTACAAGATGTTGTGAGGGTTATGGAAATGTAAACGTGTGTTTCTCACTCACATGTTTGAAAGCGGTGTGGGGTGCCGCGGTCGCCCCCGTCTCCTCTAGGTACTCCTCCCAATTAAAGTCGGCCTCTTCCTCCATGGAGTCTGCGTCTGATAGGAAGAAAGCCCCGTCAATCATTTTGACTGCCACCAACCCAGTCACAAAACATTTTAAAAATCACCATAAATACAAGCATAACAGCGTCACACTCTATAATGACATGTTTTATTTCATTAACTAGCAGAAACAAAATCATTCAGTCGACATTCATACCGGTTAAAGACTAGGGTGATATCGTCTATATGAATGCAGCTGCCACTGTATCGAAGCCATTGGATGCACTTTTCATCATTAATCGCAGGCGATAGGTGCAATGCACATCCCTGCATTCTGAATTCAAGTTTGGTTCACACTGTGAACCCGAATGAATATATAAAATATAATAAACACTAGCCCTATTGGCTTTGAGAGGTCCCGTGTGGCTCAGTAGGTAGAGCATGGCGCTTGCAACGCCAGGGTTGTGGGTTCGATTCCCACGGGGGGGGACCAGTACGGGGAAAGATGCATGCACTCACTACTGTAAATTGCTCTGGAAAACAGAGTCTGGTAAATGAATAAAATGTCCGATTCAAATGCCTGCGCTGCGTTGTAGGCTTCCGAGCTGGATTTTCTTCTCCAGTCTATTCCATTCAAACAACTCGAGCCTATGTGCACGTTGTAAATTGAAATCTTAATTGGCTCATTTCAAACTGTCGTTGATGAGGTGCCATAAACTTGAATTGGGGGATCCTCCAGCATCGTTTAAATCTCCAGTTTGCGAACAGTTTGGCTTCCCAGTAGATTACAACGCCGATGGACAGAGAGTTGTGGATTAAACAGTATGTAGCCACTGCTCAACGAGAATAGCCTCTGCAGGTGCCAACACCTCAAATATGTTGACACATACGCTGACATCACCCCAGTATACCGGCGCAAGACGGAAACGCAAAGAAACATAACATCGTCTCACCTCTGCATTCAAGCATTCCTTGGCAGCTGATTCTGACTGGGCCAAAAAAATTACAGGAGTGATTTTTTGAGTCTTTGGTTAACAGCCGCAGATTCTCGGTGGTTTAGAACAGCGGGATTCAGCACCTCGGGATAATGCTCGAGCCACGTTACAAACTTCCCTCTTGCACTCATTTCAGCAAACAGGTCTCTGCTCTATGTAAGAAAGCCAAAGCTCTCAATGAATTGGCCAATGCACACTGTGAAGGCACTTAACAGTGACAGCCCCATTACATTACCCCGGAATGGTTGATGTCCCATGCTACAGACAAGCCCTCTTCATCAGAGTCACAACTGTGCATCTGGCACTTAAGGAGGCAGTGTCATGGTGCGTTCGTAACCAAGTGGGAAGTGTTAATTACTAGTGGGGAACTCGTCTATCATCCTGAGCACCCACTTCTCCGACATGGTGACCTCTGACGTCACCTAGTAAGGAAATAGCCTTTAAAACAGTATTTTCTGCAGTTAAAATTAATCCATTACTGTGGTTTTTGAACTTTTGGAATTTGTTTAACAAGCATGATGGTTGTACTTTCAGTTTATAGTTGACGCAGCTTGTTGGCCATTAGCCAATCTGCATTCATCAGCGAGTTCAAATAACATGAACGCATCCAACTGGTATTTACGACTTCACAACTGGTACATTTCCACCTCCCACATGGTTACAAACGCAGCATCAGAGTGGAAAACTGACAGGCCCAACATAACAATCCTGTCACAACAGACAACGCCAGGAACACTGTGAATGCTGAACATTGAGAATGGCATTTCATTTTCCGCTGTACTGAAACTGAACCGTGACCCCAAATCCGCAATACGTACCCAACTGTGGGTTTGGTGAACTGTTACACCGTTACTTATAGAAGTACGAGATACCAGACCCGGTCTCAGGGATGGCAAACTCTGGAGAGCCCTTCGATCCCCACTGAGTTGGGTAGATCTGCTTTGAGTTATTCTGCACCGTACGTGTGGAATGATCCCCAATGTACTTTAAAACTGGAGGAATTTTTGCCTCTAGGGCACTCCAGACAGCTTTTAGGGGACCTGTTTCTCTGGATAATGTGTTTTTTTTTATGATTGTGTTTTGCTTTTCATGTATTGTTGTGTAATAACGTATATTTTAATGTGTATATTATATGGATGTGTAGTTTCATGTGTATATTGTAATTTTACGTGTATTCTTGTACTAAACAGGGCTCATCTGGAAAAGAGACCTTGGTCTTAGCATGGATTCCCTGTCAAAATAAAGGTGAAATAAAATGAGAATAAATGACAGTGCAGTGGAGAAAAGGCAATAGGAATAATGTTGTAAGTAAAACAGTATTTGTCCTCAGTCCCGAGCGAAAGAGTCGAGTGGAATACAGTTAGTGTGGAGTGGGGGAAAAAATGTGTACGCCTTCATTCTGCAACGATCAAAGTCACTGTGTAAACTGATACGTCGTAATAAGCATAAACAAAAACATACAGATTTAACGAGACAAGCGGGGTGAGATCTGATCACACACACACCAATGTCATTTCTCTAAATCTATGGGGAAGGACATTTATAAAGAACACAGCAGGAACCAGCTGAAACTAAGTTTAGTCTCTTGTCAACCATTCAAAATTAGGTCACTTGAAAATGTATCTGATCTTTAATGAGTTTTATGTGTGTGTGTGTGTTCCAGGTCTTACGTAATGCCACTAATGTTTCTCCTCAAGGTGAGAACGGTTTAATTTGCCCGTGGGAGACTGTTACTTGGACAAGGTATAATGTGTCTTGTGTCTTGTGTCTGTGTGTCTGTGTGTTTGTGTGTGTGTGTGTGTGTGTGTGTGTGTGTGTGTGTGTGTGTGTGCGAGAGAGAGAGAGAGAGAGAGAGAGAGAATCTGCATCTCTTGTTCCTGCTGTGTGGTTTCTCCTCTCTAGGCTGTGTCTCATGGGACTTAGTGTGTGGGACTTAACCTGCACTAATGAGAGAGAAGAAACTACCGGTTGTTGTAGTCGGGGGGCTTTCTGAAAAGAATCTGCTAGGCTTGCTCTTCTCCCTTACACATAGCAGTGTGTGTGTGTGTGTGTGTGTGTGTTTGTGTGTTCACACTCCCCATCCCCAGACCTTTACAACGGCTATGACGTCATACCTTCCATTGTCCATCTCAACCTGATTCAAAGGGGTCACGTTACGACCGCTGCTTTTAACAAAAAGTAACCTTGTCATTCAAGCGTATTTGAGATTTAGAAAATCACTTTAAAAATCCTTTAAAATATGTTTTATACTTTAAAAATATGTTAGATCAACCGTGGTGTTGAGAAAACGCTCCTAGGCGAGTTGTATTTCCTCTTTCCTGTCCGCCCAACAAAACTTTCCGGTTTTCTATTTCTTTTAATCCAAGTTCCACTTTTCAAGTCTGTTTATCTGATAAGAAGCACCTTGTAGGGCTGAACAGAACAAGGAAGTGAACACAGGAAAACCATGACAGAGAAACTAACTATGACTCCACAGTCAGCTCATACTTCCCCACACCAATGACCAGGTAAACTGGACCAGATTCTCTCACAGCTGGACACAGTGGCTACTGCAGATTCATGCTGAATAATCCAAACCCCCAAAATAGCCCTGCACTACACGCATTCTGAGACCTCGATGAAGGTCAATAATGGTGTGGCATGTAAAAAGGAATGGGAAAAATTGGAAATTGGCTACTTATCACAATCCCCTGTTGTGATTGTGATACAATGGAGATTAATGGTTGTGCCCTTCGCGTGTCATCAAAACAATGGAAGACAAAAAAAAAGGAAGAGATCGAAGATTAAAAAGTGTAGGTAAAATCCCTCACCTGAGTGCACCCGTTCATCTCTCCCATTGGCCGGGCTGTGGGATTTCCCCGCGGAGAGGGCCAACGGCCTGTCCTGTGGGCGGGACTGCATCCTGCTCTCTCTTCCTGGTGACCTTTACCCTTTTACCCTTTGTCCGTCTGTCTTCAGACTCCCCAGTCTTCACTGCATCTCCCTCATTCCTCCACTGTGTCACACAAAGGAGGAGTTAAGTAGGAATGGAGCATTAAAATCCATATCATGTCCATCTAAACAATGACCACTATAACGAAAGACAATACAGGCATTTATTCCAGACCATACAGATGAGAAAAAAATGAAGAAACCCGCACACTCTTGATAGCATCACTGCTCGTTATTAAGCTTTACGTATCGGCCTCACGACCTTCGTCAGGGCTTGTGAGTTTTTGACATTTTTTATTAGCACCTTTATGTAGACATAGCTCCACCCACATTCGTTCCAGGCATCGAATGGGGTTGGAGTTGAACAATGTGCATTTCATGAATAGTGTACATAAAACGCATTTAAAACGTCTGTAAAGCCACAATGAGCACATCGACTCACCGAGCAAGTTTTCATAAATCATTGGGTACAGTGCAAGAAAAACGTCAGAGTAATCTGAAATAGGGGACATTAATTCATGTTTACATTTACAACATGTATTTCATCATTAAGACCTTTTGGGAAATGTCTGGAGGGTGAACATCCAAAGACATTCTATTTTGCTCCGAGTATTATTTACATCACCTCCCCTGTCTGATATCTTAACTTTCACTACGCCACAAAATCTAAAAAAAAGGTAGAAATGTCATTTTATTTAGGTCATTAAAAATGCACCGCGACTGGATAGTCCCTGTCGTTTCTCCTGATTGAACGTGTATGAACTTGTATGTTCACTAATTCTCTGTTTGAGAGAACGAGAGGTTTTGCCTACAGAACAGCCCACTGTGCAGACGGAACAGCCTCTGTTCTACTCATTATACTTGTACAGCACAGAATACCTGCTCAGCACAGTGCATTTCTACTGTGTGCCTCTGCTTGGTACAGTCTACGAGAGCAATGTGCAGTTTCTGCTGTCGTGGATTTGCATACCTCAGCACAGCTCTTCAGCCACAAGAGATAACCAATCACAGTTGAAATAAGGTAGAAGAACAGGACTGACACAGCAGAACCTCATAAAACCATGCCACAGAGCTCAGCGTTACATAAACCATTACGGAAGAAGAAGTGTTTTAATATGGCTTTAAATCGCTCGCATAGGAATCATAGCGCTTAGTCATAATTTACTCATACTTTTGCTTTCTCTTAAAGATCTTAGAGAAAAACAAACTGAATAGGTTCCTATTGTTTTCCCACTCTGTCTCTTTCCCAGATCACATGGTTACATTTGGGATATTTTGGGATAACTGCCATTTCACTCAGCCTCCGCAATGACTCACTGTAACTGCACACACTTCCATCAAATGTTCAATTAACACTGATTCATAGAGCGGATTCATACCAATTCCCTTCAATCAAACTAATACACAAAAACAATTCTCTGCAGACTTCGCAAATTTGCCTAAGCATTCAAATCCCCATTCAAAAGAGCAATAGGCAATGTTATGTGCTTGTCATCATGCGTTTTTATAACAGGAGGAACATAATTGGCAATGCATTGAAATCAACTCGTTGCTTCATTGCATAGCTGTGTCCTTTCACGACATGTAAATCCTTCTGAACGTGTCCTCCGTCACGCAGGGATCCAAACACACATCTATCCATAGCGTAAACAACAAGCTGGTCTAATTGGACTCACATGACACTTCCCCCTGTCCCTCTCCACTCTGTCTGATAGTCCACATCCTCCGGGATGCAAAGATAGGATCCATCTGACTACAGACCGTAAACTATCAGAGATCACAGGCAACAAGGTCCATTAAATAACTCAAATGTAGTATAAACCACAATGTCTAAGACACAATCAGAGAAAATCACAGATTCAGAGAACCGAGCAACTTGTCTCACAGAGGGTCACTTATCCCAGAAATGTTCTCACTGATTTAAATTGAAAATGTTCACTATTATAGCATTCAGTCAGGAGGATCTAAGGCTGCGTTTACACAGGCAGTACAATTCGGCTAAAAAAATGTTTTATACTAATAGTTTTTTAAAACCAAAATCAGCCTAACTAAACCACTAAATTAAAACATATTGGTCCATACTGGTCCCCAGCATCCCAGTGAGCAGCCCAGATTGGATCCTGGGGATTAGGCTGATCTGTGTGTTAATCTGAGACGCAGGTCTTTCCTGGTTAAAGCCTCATCAGATTGAGATGGTAGGGGGGCGGTGTTATGGGTTAGCCCTGATGAGTCCAGTAGACACCACACGCCGTCCCTTAGCTGCCTTTCTCTAAAACCCCAACCAGGACAATAGAAAGACATCATGGGGAATTAACAGATTAACTAACACTATTTGGGCTGGGTGTGTCCTTCCTCATCTCCCGTCATGTTTTTGTTTGTAGGTATCAATATTTGACCATTTATCCTGTGAAATGTAACGATATCTCTCAATGATTTCTACACTTCTGTTTTATCACTCACTATGTAATCCACAATATCACATCCAATGAAAGATTTCATGATTTATCAGTATCTATGATGTATTAGTATACTATATCAGTATGATATAGTGTCTTGTCTCTATGGCTCATCTAGCCTGGTGTGTTCCTTATTACACAGCCTGTGATGCTGTGTGAGATCAGCTGACTGAGATATTTAAAAGACTGAAGAGCAAACAACTGCCCCAGGCAGACAGGCCACAATGCACAGTGGCAATGAGAAAACGTACTAATGGGCAGCCTACTGCCTACAACAGCAGCTTCAGGCAACTTCTCCAGCATCAAGCTATTGTCTGAGTAACATCACATCAGAAGGTCTATATAATTACATTTTCCATAAACTCCAAAATAATCGAAAATAGATGGAAATGGATCTTGTTTGATCTTAATCCAAATGTCATGTTGTATAATATATCTTTATCTTCTTTGAAGAAAAAACATCCGATGTAGGCCAATCATTGGACAGCCTTTTTGCACATTGTGTCTGTGATGCTGACTTATTTTCTCTCCTCCAGACATTAAGTTGCTCATGGTCGGGTCAAAAAAAGTTTTTTTTTTTTTTTTTGAAACTCCTGTGATTCATTCATCCACACACCTCACTGAACTCATAGTGGAGAAAACGAAATGTGGCTTTCTTTACATTGTAATTAATCTAGTCAGCCAGACACGTCCCATGCACAATTAGCCTGGGGATGTGGTTACTTTGCCATTATTTCACCTGAAACTACAGCAGACACCTTTGAACTGACGATGTCAAGTCACAATCTTGGCCTGATGACTTAATACATCCGTTTTCCATATCACTGTGTTATGTAAATCACTGTGAAAGATGTGTTAATAATGTAAGTTGTTCTTGGCTAATAAAATTCTCTGTCTTCACTCACAAAGCAGAGCCAATCCATCAATATTTTATCTGTTCTTCCTTTAGAACCTTATCAGGGACATTTACATACAATGGCAAGTGCTTTCAAAAGATCGATTATGAACGGCGCTGAGGAGTACATGAATAAAACCATCAATAACCATGCATCCTTGATCATCTTTACACCCCTATACCAGATCCCTGGACACTTCATAGGGTTTTACTGTAAAGAGGCGAGATATTCTCCATGATGTTGCTTGCTTCCATTCCATCTAGGCTACACCAGTACCAAGGCAAAACGATCTCACATGAGAGCCACCGACCTGCCGTATGTTTGAGGGTTTTATGGCAATAGGCAGCCTGAATACGCATGAGAGTGCACATGCACATCACTGTTCATTCGGTAACGTGGTTTTATTTTTATATTCATTATGGAGCCGAATGTAATCCCGAAGAGGGATCATCAGAATAATGCGCAGCTAAACTCCGGATTTGCTGACCGCCCGCAATAAAAAATAAATAATTAAATGGATATATGCGCGGTTTAACCCAATTAGCAACTTCATCATACAAATTTGGCATAACGTCGGATTGGGAGAATTACCTCGTGCAATTTTACAATCATCAAGATTGGATGTTAAAACCTTGATGGATGATTAAAAAGACAAACGGAACCGCTCATCAGACCATTATTCTATGTCTACTAAATAACGATAAAAAAAATTGATTGTAACTGCTAATGCTGATAAAGTGAAACAGGAAATGTAGCTAGGCGTACTGTGCATTTGTGGGATACGGGTGTCGCCGACGTCCTCTCAGTGCGTTACACAGGCAGTCATTTGTATATGGCACTTCGCTAATGTACTTTGCACACAAAGTATTGCAGCAGAAAAAAACTCTAACAGTATTGCTAAACGTCTACTTCCAATTTAATTCATTAGAGCTTGTTAATGCGCATCAAAAGAAACTGAAACTGGACGGTTAACTGCAGTAATTTTATTTTTTCCTCATTCAAAGATTTTACATGCAGTTTTTTACACACCAAAACCCGCCATGTTGAAAGTGGTTTGACATATTGGCAATGTCCGGTATTTTCCGATGCCTTTGCGCACCTATGTGTGGGGGAAAATGTGACACACCTACACGTTTAAACTGTAAATATGAACATTTAAAATGAAGTCAGGGGTGTGAATTTATGAGCATTTCACTATTTTATCGTTTTTAGTGGAAAGCAGACCGTTAGATAGAAATTCATTTATCAGGCTTATTGAAATGTGTTTTTCCTACGCACGGCAAGCATTAAAATAAATGTTTATGTAACCAATTTATTTTCGCATCAAGGTTTATATTAAATAAAGAAAAACAATCATACTAACTAAATTGAAAGTGCCACGAAGCGACGTTCTAACCGCATGTGAAAGCTATAATTACGCACGTAAAAACACTTTGAACAACTTGGCTCCTGAATGCGCCAGTATTTATGTTTCTAGAGAAACAGCCTCGAGTAGGAATGGTTAAAGGTTTTAGCCAGGAAAAACCTTTCACGGTAGATATTTCGTCGAGAAAACGACGGCTCTGGATTAGTAACCTACATAAATATTTAAAGAAGCGTCAACCTGTCACCTGTCTTACCTTAATGATGTTTTTTTCGCGTCTAATTTGCGAGCCTTTTTCGTTCGGTGGAAGCCAGCGAGCGACGTCTTCCAACTGCACAGCACAGAGATCGTTCCAATATGGCATCCCACATCTGCGCATGTCCAAAAAATCTTCAGATTATTTTCAAGCCAACTCCTTCAATGACCTTTAGTGCAGTTACGAATTTTTTTCTGCCAATTATAAATAGAATGTCGAAGTAGACTACCCACCCCCAGATTTTAACCACTCGGTCTTTCATAGCTGAAATACACAACACATAGATATTGTTACCAGTGTGTTTACACAATGATGAAGCCACTATTTTTACACTTCTGAACCAATTTTTTTTATTTTATCTTTATTTAACTAGGCAAGTCAGTTAAGAACAAAATCGTAATTACAATGACGGCCTACCACGGCCAAACCCTAACCAGGAAGACGCTGGGCCAATTGTGCGCCTCCTTATGGGAATCCCAATCACGGCCGGTTGTGATACAGCCTGGAATCGAACCAGGGTCTGTAGTGACCCCTCTAGCACTGAGATGCAGTGCCTTCATCTGCGCCACTCGGGAGCCCAATTCATGATAGATGTAATGACATTTCCGAATAAGTGTTTTTATTGTCGAGACTAATTGTTTCATTGTTTTAAAAATGGGAATATAGGCTATATTATATTAAGGTTGTTTTTACATGTGAAATATAAGTGTCCAATACACAAATCCCAACAGAAGTCAATAGGCATACTGTATAGTCAAAGATAAAAACCTGTTTAAGCCTGGAGCCAAAAATGCTTGTCTAACAACTATTTAACTTTAAAATAAATGAACGAATGTATAGGCCTATGCATGTGCTACCCCCTTCTTTGAGAATTCCATTGGCACTGTATCGGACTGTTACAGTCGTGTCTTGACATACTAACCTTTTCTTTCGGTTAATTGTGTGCTTTTATTACAAATTATACTATTCAACATATAATGAAACGTAACTCAAAGTTTAGTGTGCACGAGAGACAGAATGTCTTACCGATTACAAGGGAATTCAGTGTCACATACTGCACAGAAGTAGTATTTATTTCATGGTATTCATTTAAAAGATAAGTCAAAAATGTATAGTTTTTTAACAGCTCTGTTTGTGTTGTTTTTGTAATGTTAGTGCATAAAGTCGAAACTGTTTCCGCTTGACTGAAAACTGAAAACGTTTATGCACTTTATTAAAACACTTAGAGTAGCATACATGAGATAAAAAAACATTGACATTCATTGATAAGCAATGCATTGATAAAAGTGAGTATCTCATGATCATTCTGTCAGTCAACCAAACCCTTGTATTCATGTGGTCCAGAAGCAAATTGGGGTACAAGGGCTTCATATGGTCCCAGTTCGGCCCATGTGTCCAAAGTCCCGAATTGAAGGCAACTCAGCAAGGCATGAACATTTTAAGTTTAAGTCATAATATGACCAGGGTTTCTTCCTGACTATGTAACAAACGCATTGCATTCAATGGATATTGCATTAGAAGCAGGCCTATTGTCCTGTTACATTTTTTTGGAAATGCCTGATGTACTGAAGTGACTGTCATCATTTTATTGCTCTCACTTATTGACACATATTTACCATGGCTACTCTATTCGGAAGATGAACCCTTTCATCAAATAATTGTTATAGCGTTCAAATATTACTGTAGTCAATACTATCCTCTAGTGGTAGAGCGTGTGTAGGCCCACTCGCCAACTGAATGGGAATAGACAGACATGATAAGGGTATAAAATAGAACACATTTTAAACTGTCTTGAACTGGGTATCATATCTTATGAGGATATTCTTTTTGACTAAATAAATGTACATTAAAACTATGTATGATTGTTTGAAAACTATAGCTTCAACAGTGTATGGTGGAGGTTTTAGGCCAGACTGTGAGTAAATCATTTGTTTTAAATTGCGGAACAATAATGCAAAATCTAAATTGCGCAATATAGACCTACTTGTTGGATCATGATTTTGGGAATTCCTGCAACCTCCTTCGGCTGTCATCATCCCATAACAGTGTTAGAATGAATGAGCATCATCTTCCACTTGCAACTCAAACAAAAAAATAGGCCTACCGAATAGTCTGAGTTGCCTAGCCACCACCGGCCTCATCCGCACCCCTCTGGTGAAGCGAATGCCTCTCCGCGGCTTCGCGCCTCCGGGTCCATCCCAGTGGAGGGAAGTGTGCGTGTGCACGTGGTGGTGAGGTGCTGGTGACAGATGGTTGGTTTGTAGCGCGCGGTTTAATCTGCCAGAGAAGAGGTTTTAACAAGTGCGCGGGGGAACGGATTATCCCCCACGTGCGACGCATGCATTGCACGGGCCACTGCCCTTTGTCTGTGTGCCAGTCAGAAGAAAAGTGATGGTTTGTCTCTATATCTCAATAACTCCCAAATTCATCTAGCCTGCCTTGACAATGACCATGGAGTAGGCCTATCATAAACCATTGGATTGAATGAAATACCATAGGCCTATTGCAAACCCACAGGCTATGGCATTTGATTGAATAAGTAATTAATCAGTAATTAATTAGATGCCAACTTCCTCATCATTCCATAACTGGACAATAGTGGCTTCATGACAAGGCACTAATGCACACAGCCCCTTAATCTCCAACTAAAGGCCATTCAAAATCCGTGTTGCTTATTAACACTTGAAAGGCTTTGGGGATTCCACTTTGAGCCAATGAGTAGTTATTCTGACTGCAAAATAACAGTCTTATAAATACATTTCATATACTATTGCACAAATAATCATTTGGTTGTGTTTTATGAAGGTTTGGGTAACATTAGAATATGTTACCCAATAAAACAAATGAAAGAGCATTTTCATTGGTTTATGTTAGTGTAGGCTATCTGTGGTGCACATGGAACAGTTATTCTTGGAAAAGGTGACATTTTGAAATAGAGATAATCTCTTATATTTTTTTTATTATTTGGCAAAGGTAAGTGTTTTGGAAACCTCAGAATCTGCTCTTTCTGATAGTGTATAGACGTCAAAGGGTCTTACCTGCATGTAACTCTGTATGAGCCTCAGAGGATTTGAAAAAGTCACTTTTTGGTGCTCTGTTTCCCTGCCTCTGTGTCAATTTCCAACTAAACTGCAATGTCTCTTCATATTCAACTTGACAATTGACAATATTGTCACCCATCAGATTATTGCCAATTTAATTTTGTATTTAGACCAACTCTATTATTAGATTTGTGAAATAATGTTCAATATAGTTTAGGTGTAGTTTAGATGGGCCATCATCAACTGAGCAGGCTGACTGCTGGTGAATGAGAAGAAGAAAGAAATACATGTCCGTATTGGATAACTGGATATGACACAAATTCTGTTTCTGATCTCGAAATTCTAAAAACAAATGCATGTGATAAATATACTTACGTAGGAAAAGTAAATGACGTAGGGTGGCATTCGTTTAAAAACCGCAGAGATATTTAAATATAATTAACTTGCACTCAAAATGACTACCTCAACGCTTAAGTGTTAAATCCACTATTGTTGTCTCTCATCGTGTGTAGGACACATCATCTGACTGCTGTATTATAGATAATTCATATTACAAAGGTTGTCCATTTAGATTAAATTATAGCCCAAAACTCTATAGCCTACATGTGATTAGAACGTGGTAACTGATAAAGAGTATTTCAAATGGGGCTTGGGACATTGGATGGCCCCCTACTGCGGAGACAGGGGCGTGTGACTGCATTAACAAAAGGAACAAAGACCGCCTGAGCTCGCAGAGAGAGATCCAAGGAATTCAACAGCAGGAGGTGACGTCAGAATCACTCATTTTGCGGTGTTGTCGCTCTCAAAAACATTTGATATGGAGTAGAACAATTACCCCTGTTCCGAACTTTAGTTTTCACATTTTCGAGGACTTTTTTTAGTTCGAAAAATACTTTTGTATTAACTTCACGAGAGAGACATTGAGCAGTGATAGCATGGCAAATTCGTTGTTTTGTTTTTCTTGAGGATATTACGGAATTTCTCCTCGCAAACAACAGGGGAAGTGCCCCCTGTCCTTTGTCTGACACGGGTGTTTTTAAAGTATTCGACATGGACATTTACGGATACAATGGTGTTTTTCTGGTCAAAAGACTATTTAATAATGCAGCTTTTGAGATTTCGAACATGTCAGACATTACGAAGACGAATCCTCAGGGATGCGATAACGGGGCTTTGACAAACAGATTCGGAGTCTTGATTCAAGGGTTGCTGGCCATAGTTGCCTTCAGCACATTGATGGGTGAGTATCTTTCAGAAGAGAACGTAACAATGTTTCAATAGTTTATAATTGTATAGGCTAACTTATTGTTTCGAAATAGAAGATCATGTTTCAAATAAAATACTTAAAAATCACTTCTAAAGGGAACATCAAGGGTCTGCTCAGCCAAGCACCGCACTGTTATCTACTGCAGAGCTACACTCCATCTATGAGCACGTGGCAGTTTGTTTGTTTATGCTATTTGACGTTTCTATCTGATTGGCTGCTGTTGCACTTTATAAGACTGATAATGCATATATAATTATATTATAATTCCATTTAAATAGTGTATTATAAGAATGTTTCCCATATCCTTTTATGTGCCAGGTTTAAAATATTCAACGCCGCTGGTAGCCGTCATCAGTGGCATATCAACACACATGTAAACGATCTCGAATGTATCCTATAACTATTAGACTATTCTTTACAAGTAGTTTATAAGTCTACAATCTATAAACCCGTTTTATTTGTATTATTCTTATTATTGAAATGCCTCTTCAAGACAGGGGTGAACGTTTTATGCTGTATGATGTGAAAAAAAAAACAGTTTTGAGAGGGTTGTCATAGAATCCTACAGAATATATAAATGTCTTTTTGAATATAAGAGGCTCTGTCTATATCTCTGTCTACAGTGAGATGACATTTTGTAGTCATGTACTTTACAACAGAGTGATTTATGACAGAAAGGGGTCAGACTCTAAAGGTGAGTGGAGGATCAATTAGCTTTGACCTCCTCGCAGTTACTTATTAGTAAGAATATCCATATTTAGCCAGCATGTAAGTACTTTACCAGCCAGAGTACCCAAGTCTGAAAATCAAGGGTCTACTCAGCCAAGCGCTGCACTGGTATGCACTGCAGAGCTACATTGTCCATCTCAATGCCTCTCCTCTGCTTGGCAAGATGCGTCCATCTTTGTTTAGAGTCCTCTTCCTCTTGGCTATTTTGGTGACTTCCTCCCATTGACAGACCACTGGCCACACCTTTTGTGTGCCAGAGTTCTAGGATACAGTTGCTATCATTTTATGCCAGGCACCAATTCTGGCTTTGCATTCTAACCTTCAGATAGTTTTTGGGTGATAATGAGTCCAACTGCAGCCACAACATGATGATTGGTATGTGAACAGTCACACACTCAGACCTTGTGTTAGCTGGGGAGAGAGGAACAGTGGGTTCCTGTTAGACACGTAGCCCTGAGCTACCAGTGTCCTGATGGGGATGGGTGGACTAAGGGAGCATGTGGTTCTGACTGTGCCTTTCTTTATCCATCTCTCCTGGACCCACAGAGGACATGTACACACACACACACACACACAAATATAGCGTTTTTCACTCTTCTATGGCTGTCTCTCTCTCACTGCGTCTCTCTCTGTCTACAGTGAAGAGGTTCCATGAGCCCGTAGGGGTCAGAAGACCATGGAGGATCTGGTGAGAGTGGTGTTTTTATGACTATTTCTTATCAGAGTCTGTATCAAACCCCCAGGAAAGAACAGGAGACCGTCGGTTGATCACATGGCTGAGGATCATATATTCTATTAGATTCAGAGATGTCAATGTTTGTTGCTTGACTCTTATGTATCTGGCTATTACAAGTCACCATGGTGATGCCCATCCTACATTTCACCCCATCTCTACAGGTTTTATGACACGTCCAAGCAGGCCATTGGCGCTCTCTTCATCCACTTCGCCAATGTGTTCCTCTCCAACCTCACAGAAATGGACCCCTGTTCCCTGTGAGTCCATAGCTGTGATTGGACAGGTTGGCAGAAACCACCTGCCAATCTAAAGTCTCAACCAATCATTATGATAAATAAATAAGGTGTTCTGTTGTCACATACCGCAGATGGGTGCAGTGAAATGTGTTGTTTTACACGGTCAACCATAGTAGTATGTGTAGCAAGTGCCTTGCTCAAGGACACATTGACAGATTTTTCACCTTGTCGACTCGGGTATTCCAACCACTGACCTTTCGGTTACTTTCCCAACGCTCTATCCGCTAGGCTACCTTTTGCCCCATGTCAAATAATTGACCGGCTTCCTGGTGGGTTTCCACAGGTATCTGATTAACTTCCTGCTCGATGCCACGCTAGGCATGCTGGTCATCTGGGCGGGGGTCAAGGTTGTCTCCAGGATCGTGGAGTACAAGCAGTTCACACTGCTCACCTTTGGAGAATACGGTGAGTCTCCTAGACATCTGTTTAGGTCTTGTCAAATGTTTGGAGGTTGGCCAAAGCAGTGACTTCTACTGCTCTTTGACTGTGTCATTGGAGAGGGTTGTGCCAGTTAATTTTCGGAATATGTCATGAAGGTTGACTCTTCTTCCTTTCACCACTGGAGGCCGCTGTAGGCTCATGAGAATATTGCATGAAAAACATCCTCCGAAGGGCGAGGGTGGCAATAGTGTGGGATTAAGTTCTCGCCAATTGCTGCACTCGTTCCGTCCATAAATTTGAATCGGAATACAGAACCAAAATAAGATTTTAAATGTTAGTCTGTTAATCTACTGTATTCCACGAGGTCATTTTTCTCCTGTATCTGCACATGGTTCTGTTTCATGCTGGTTTTTCCATTGACTATTATGATCCAACGGATTGTAAATGCAGCTGTGCCTTGACCACTGGCCAAATATTTTAGTGGGCTTTTAGTTTCCATCTGATCTGTATCACGCTCCCTCTGTGTGCTGACCTTTCCCCCAAAAGCTTGCTAGAAATACTGTCTCTGTCATAACTATTAGTCCTGAGAACTAAACAAATAGTAAGACATTTAGCTGTTTGTGTAAACCCACTCTGTCCTCTTAAAGAGTTGGACAACATGCAATCATGGCAGGCGTTGTCTTTTGCCTTCTTTTTTTTTCTCGCAATTTCTCGCATACCTTTCTCTCTGCTGTCTCACTTCTCTTTCTCTCTTGTTTTGTGTCGCTCTCGTCTGTCTGTTTCTGCGGTGTTCCCAGGCTTGGAGAGGGTTTGTTAATGACAGAGACATGTCCCTGTCTGTGTACACTGAGATGAAAGAGAGATGCAAATAGTACACGTGGGGACGTGTTTAGACCAGAACACTGAGTTTGTGGGTTTTTGTGTGTCTCTGTGTGTATGAATGCCAATGTGTGGCTGTGGCAGTCTGGCGTCATCCTCTCTATGGCTGATCTTCCCCAGGTGACGATCTGAGTCCGTTGGTCAGTGTATGTAGTTGCAGTGTGGTCATTAAGTAATGGTCTGTTCTGTCTCACCAGGTGACCCTCCCCAGGCTGCAGCATGGCTCGGTCAGTGTGGTGTCTACCTTCTCATCATGGTCCTGGAGAAGAGTGTAGTCAGCTTGGTCCTGCTCATTCCTGGATGGACCAACGTGAGTAGGCCCACCATACCCACAATCACCTGCTCCAGGGACATGGGCTAACCCAGATCCTGAGAAAACTGAGAGACTACCCACTTGAGGGAGAGAGCGGAAGTGTCAGCCATGTTCTTTCTTCTCTGTGCTGTGTTTGAAATCTCTGGTGACAATTTAAAGTCAACAAAAAGTCAAGCCTGAAAAACAAAGGGAGGATGAAAGGTTTTGGAGAGAACAAAGAGAAAGAGTTGTCCTTTGAACAGAATGGGAACATTGACCTTCAGCCAAATGAATATCATCCGGCCTCTGGGACTAGGGTCTTGTTTGGTTGATTATTTGTTTGAGGCTGTGGATCACCTTTGTGTTTTAGGGTCATTGTTGCTATGTTCACTGCTCCTCTCTTGAAGAGTTGTTTAGCTTTTTTCAGTACAAGTGTGTGTGAAAGTGTGTGTGTTGTGACGCTGTGTTTCTCTGCGCGCTGATGTTCCAGCTGCAGTCTGTGTTGCTGGACTACATCCCTAACCCTCAGGTGGAGCTTGTGTTGGTCATGCTCATCGTGCCCTTCATTGTCAACGTGAGTCTCACCTTCAGTCTCAACGCTCTGCATAATGTTGTGTATACGTCACAGGACGCTGCTGAGGGGAGGACGGCTCATAATAATGGCTGGATTGGAGTGAATGGAATGGTATCAAACGCATGGAAACCATGAGTTTGAGTTCTTTTCATTCCATTCCTGCCATTACTATGAGCCGTCCTCCCCAATTTAAGGCACCACAAACCTCCTGTGGTATATGTAGTGTCCCAGACAGTGCATAAAGCTTCTATTTCTGGATAGAAAACCTGCATAAAGTTTACAGAATACAGTATGCAGGCTTACTAGGCTACAGTGATCATTCTGCGTCCACCACTGCACCGGTTCTACTGACTGAGTTTGTTCTCTGTGTGACCCTCTGTAGTCCATCATGTTCTGGGTGGTGGACAGTCTGATGATGAGGAAGTACAAGACTCTGAAGAGCCTGGTCGACTCCTGCGACTCCTCGACCAAGGTCGACTCCACGGCACCGTGGGTTACCGGCGACGAGTCACGGGTGAGAGTCAGTTAACTAGAGATGTCCCCGACTAAAAAAAAAAAAAAAAAATCTTGGTCGACCGAAAGCCATCTGTTCTTTCGACCAATTTTAAAACGTGTATTTTTCCATGTATAGAAACACCATATGTGTTTTTAATAAAATCAGATCTATATGCATTGAGCTTGTCTGATACTTTAAGATCACTGTTTGATGAAATAAGACACAAATGACTGAAGAGGGGGCCAGAGATCACGATAACCAGAAGAAAAAAACCTTAACCTGTCCCGACCCTCCTCCTCCCGCTCCTAATGGTTTTAGCAGATTCTGCCGTTACTCTCCTGAAGTTGCCGGTAATAGGCTACACAAGGAGTCGGCAACATTTTTCATGTGGAATGCCAATTTATCCTACCATTTCTACCGATCTGCGTGCCAGTTATGGTTTTCATATGCACCTTTTTGTGGAACATTTTCATTTATAAAAACGTCTTCGTACCTCAAAATCATTGTCATGTGGTTAATCAAAATTCCACCTAAAAGAAAATGATACAAACCTAAAAAGTCAATTTTTTGCCATTGCCAACTATGTAAAAATAGCCTATAGAGCCAACAAATAAAAACATTGCTGCCCGCAGGTAGAAAATGTCCTGATTTTAAAAATGAATATCCTATAAATCACATTGGCTACGCATGGCCTGTCTGCAGCGAACTTGAAACATTGTATAAACTATTTAACTTGGGTCTGGACTGAAACTCCTTGCAACATTGTATAAAATATTTTGGGCCCTCAAAGTCGTCCATGCTAGTGAGCTCGGAACAGACACAGCAGTAGGCTATTTGCGTAAGGGATAAGAAGTAATCAGGTTGGCCTATTTTTATGATGTTTCCACTGGGTCAGAGCATGACATTTTTCCCTTTCACGCTGAGTGGTTATTGAAAGGGAGAGAGCTGGAAAGATGTTCTTTTAAATACATTGGGGAATTGTCATTTTCAATTCATGTAAAAACAATTTGTTTGCTTGCTGTTTGAGGTGGGGAAAAAAATTACGCTGAGAAGCTCTGCAGCTCATTAGTGATTGGTTTAATGCACAATCAGAAATACTATCAGATCTCCAAATGGGCACATTTATATGCCTACGTTTGCACACAGACCAGGTAGCCTATAGACCTACTTCTATGTGTAATCAGGTGCAGCCACACTCCTCCTCTTAGACTGTGCCACCCCGCGGCCTCCGCAATGGATTAGTCTCGGCCTCCGTAATGGATTAGTTCACTGGGATGGGCACGAATAAGACCGGTGTCTCGTGTGCCATTCATTTTAATTTTTTTTATATATGTGTGGATTCGGCTATTTCAGCCACACTTGTTCGAGCACACAGCTATGCAATCTCAATAGACCCGTAGTGAAGAGTTCAGTGACTTTCAACGTGGCGCCGTCATAGGATTCCACCTTTCCAACAAGTCAGTTTGTAACATTTCTACCCTGCTAGAGCTGCCCTGGTCAACTTTAAGTGCTGTTATTGTGAAGTGGAAACTAGGCGCAACAACAGCTCAGCCGCGAGATGGTAGGCCACAAAAACTCACAGAACGGAACCGCCTGATTGCTGTAGTGTGTAAAAATCGTCTTTCCTCTGTTGCAACACTCAATTCCAAGTTCCAAACTGCCTTTGGAAGCAACGTCAGCACATAACTGTTAGTCGGGAGCTTCATGAAATGGGTTTACATGGCGCGCACAAGCCTAAGATCACCATGCGCAATGCCCAAGCGTCTGTCGGCTGGAGTGGTGTAAAGCTCGCCGCCATTGGACTCCATCTTGCAGTGCGACAAAATAATCTGGGTTTGGCGGATGTCATGAGAACGCTACCTGCCCCAATGCATAGTGCCAACTGTAAAGTTTGGTGGAGGAGGAATAATGGTCTGGGGCTGTTTTTCATGGTTCGGGCTAGGCCCCTTAGTTCCAGTGAACGGAAATTTTAACACAACATACAATAATATTCTAGATGATTCTGTGCTTCCAACTTTGTGGCAACAGTTTGGGGAAGGCCCTTTCCTGTTTCAGCATGACAATGCCCCCGTGCACAAAGCGAGGTCCATACAGAAATGGTGTGGAAGAACTTGACTGGCCTGCACAGAGCCCTGGCCTCAACTACATCAAACACCTTTGGGATGATTTGGAACGCTGACTGTGAGCCAGGGCTAATTGCCCAACATCAGTGCCCGACCTCACTAATGCTCTTGAGGCTACTGCGGGTACTTGCTTCCATTCAATGTTCCAACGTCTAGCGGAAAGCCTTCCCAGAAGAGTGAGGGCTGTTATAGCAGCAAAGGAGGGACCAACTCCATTTAATGCCCATGATTTTGGAATGAGATGTTTGACTAGCAGGTGTCCATATACTTTTGGTCATGTAGTGTATATTTGCTACTGTTCGACTAAATAATCTTGGTTGCCAGCCTATCTCCCAAACAATCGACCAGTCAAAGAATTGGGGCCAGCCCTACAGTTAACCATAAGAGGGGACTGCAGATCTCTGAGTGCTACTGCTCTGTGGGATCATGAAGGGATGCCGTTTGATGATAAAACATTAAAGCCCATGGGTGTAAGAGAGACTTTCCCACCAAAAATGACAACACTCCACATCCCCATGGGACAGTGGCTCATGACGTCTGTGTTTGTTGAGAAAGAAAAGAAACGGAGTGTGTGTGTGTGAGTTATGATAGATGTCCGTCACAGTGATTTAGCCTGTCTGCACCTGTTTTATGGGGGCTTCCACCCCACACACACACACACACACACTGCTTTCTGGGTCGGTCTAAAGGGCAACTGGCCCACATAGTTACTGTCAAGGAAAGACTGAGTCAGGGAACCCCCCCCCCTCAACCTCCTCTCCCCCTTTCACTCCATTTTTGTTTGTCTCCGTTTTGTCCCGTCAATTTGTGGTGTTGTTTCTCTGTGGGTCCGTTACCCGAGTTGGATCGTGTGAAATGGAGTCCATGTCCTGCTTGTCCCTGTTGTTCTGGAAAATAAGAGTCTGATTATCACAGCAATGTTATTGGCATTCCTTGTTTGGTAAGACACGAGTGATGGATGTATGGAGCTAGATCGGCCAGACCATTGTCACATCGTTGAGTCAAGTGTCTTCTGTGTTGTAGAGTTGCTCCTAATCTGTTGATGTAGTCTACCGTAAGTGTGTGATCACATTGTTTCATTTGATCCATTGTGAGAATTGTATTTGGTGGGAGAACAGTTAGTAGGTGGTGAATAGTGATGTCATTATGATATTAGTTAACTGTCTCCAGTGGGTGTATAGTGTTCCATTTGAGTGGCTGTGAAATCATGTACTGTATATTGGAGTAGTGAGACTGTCGACAGAAGCCTTCTGTGTTGGGTAATCGGACAGAATTGCCCTCCTCCAGCGCATTCAATGTGTTACTGTACACTCTCTCTGTCCTCTCTCTCTTTCTAACCCTCCCTCTGGAGTCACAATGATGATGACAGACTGGCAGTGTTTCTCTCTCCCTCCTCGTCCCTGGTACTCTGCCAAGCAGCAACAAATCATCCCTTCATCCCGGGAATAAAAGTGACATTTGGAATTAATTTCCATTCGTTGATGTCATGAAAAGAGGAGGGGAAGATAGTTCTCTCCCTCTATATCCATGGGAGAGAGGAGGGCATTGATTAGGGAGAACTGTTGGAGTTTGGTTGGGCTGTGTGTCTGTGTGCAACGAGTTTGATTTCAGTTCCCGACACGGTCTGTAGGATAGTGTTTGGAAAGGATTTCATCCATGGTCAGCTGTGGCCATATGGTGTTCAGAGTAGGCTGTTTTACTTTTATCACAACAAAATGTTTGAGAAACACAGACACAGGATCGATAGTCTGGCCTCTTGGTTTGAGTGTAACTGAATGAAGATTTATTTGGGATTGACCTCATATTGGGGAGAGAGGAAGGCTGGGCAAGCCCCCTTTCTGCCTCTGCTTCTCCCATTACTATAATCTCATCCAAGATGTCTGCATTGTGCACACACACTCGCACACATGCATGCACACACTACCATCATCTCATCCAAGATGTCTCTGTATCCCGCATACAGTGCATTCGGAAAATATTCAAACCCCATGACTTTTTCCACATTTTGTTACGTTATAGCCTTATTCTAAAATGGATTTACTTATTTTTTTCCCTCATCAATCTACGCTAGGGTTGCAAAGTGTCAGAAGCTTTCCGGTAAATTTCTGGAATTTTTCCAGAAATTTTCCATGGGAAGTTAAGCCTGGGAATTTTGCTCAAATTCATCAAAGAAGTTAGCTTATGAACCTTTTTTTATGTGGAATACACAAGGAAATTCTAGGTCTTGTGGCATATTTTGGTTAAACTATTCCCAATTCAATGGAATTGCAACCCTCTGCATGCACAGTGCATTCTTCCATCACAGCTGATTCTCAAGATCTTGCACACTAATGAGATGCTATTGAGCCCACACTACTACACCGTCTAAGCCAAGGACTACATACTTTCTGGTAAGTTTTGATTATAATACTGGGTGGGGTGAATATATTTTATGACATACATTATTTTTTTTGTTAACTAGTAAATAGTAGCCTACAGCAAAGAGTGTTTTTAAATCATTTGTAACTTGTTAACAATTTCTGCTAGTTAGTTTTTGCTACCATGTGGGTTTCAGCTTGCTTAAGCCTGCTAACTGAGTGTTAATTCACCTGTTTCCATACATGTTACATTTTAAAACATTTATCTTACAAAGGGGTTGTTAAATCTAACTGCTTAACTATTTATCTGTACATGGAATAGCATTTTTATTTATTTTCTACACTTTTTTTACAGGAAAATGCCACGGGCACTATCTGATGTGTGGAGACATTTCACTGCAGCTAATGTAGATGGAAAAGCTGTGAACATTTGCAAATACTGTGCCAAATCATATGGGAAGAATGCAACAAAGATGGAGAATCATCTGGCCAAGTGCATAAAGTTCTCTCAGCACTCACAACAAGCAACCTCTGACAAAAATCCCTCTACTTCTATTCAAGGCGAAAATTATTAACCAGACACCTTATCGATAGCAACAGCTCATGGTCCTCCTGGAATCAGAAGTTGTTTTGTCTCAATGGAGGAACATAGTCAGGGATGTTGATGAATGTCTTGCTCGAGCTGTGTATGCAACTGGTTCACCTCTGATGCTCACAGGCAATGTGTATTGGAAGATATTTCTGAATGTTCTTTGCCCAGCATGCACACCTCCAACCAGACATGCTTTATCTACTCACAGTCATCAATGACCTTGGACCACAGAAGGTATTTGCACTGGTGACAGACAATGCTGCGAACATGAAGGCTGCTTGGTCTAAAGTGGAGAAGTCTTACCGTCACATCACACTCATTGGCTGTGCTGCTCATGCATTGAATCTGCACCTCAAGGACATCATGGAACTGAAAACAATGGATACAATCTACAAGAGATCTAAGGAAATGGTTAGGTATGTGAAGGGTCATCAAGTTTTATAGTAGCAATCTACCTCACCAAGCAAAGTGAGAAGAATAAGAGCACCACATTGAAGCTGCCCAACAACACCTGTTGGGGTGGTGTTGTCATCATGTTTGACAGTCTCATGAAGGGGACGGAATCTTTCTAAGAAATGGCCATATCACAATCTGCCGATATGGACATCGCCCCATCAAGAGGATCATCCTGGATGATGTATTTTGGGAGAGCGTGGTAAGCAGCCTGAAACTCCTGAAACTTATAGCAGTAGCCATTGCACGAATTGAGGGAGACCATGCCATCCTGTCTGATGTTCAGACTCTGCTTGCAGATGTAGGGGAAGAAATCCGTACTGCCCTGCCCACTTCACTGTTGCTCCAAGCAGAGGAAACTGCAGTTCTGAAATGCATCAAAGCGTGAAGACTTCTGCCTGAATCCCATACACTCCGCAGCATACATGTTGGACCCCCAAGTATGCTGGCAAGAGTATCCTGTCTGGTGCAGAGATCAACAAGGGCTATGTCATCACTACTGTGTCTCGCCACCTTGGCCTGGATGAGGGCAAGCTTCTTGGCAGTCTGGCGAAGGACACTTCCAAGCAAGGGCTTTGGGATGGAGATATGGCAGTCGTGCCAACATATCTCATCAGACACCTGGTGGAAGGGACTTTGTGGATCTGAGGCTCTTTCCCCTGTTGCCTCCATCATCGGGCGGCAGGTGGTTAGAGCGTTGGGCCAGTAATAGAAAGGTTGCTAGGTTGAATCCACGAGCTGACAAGGTAAAAATCTGTCGTTCTGCCCCTGAACAAGGCAGTTAACCCACTGTTCCTAGGCCTTCATTGTAAATAAGAATTTGTTCTTAACTTACTTGCCTAGTTAAATAAAAAATCCTCCAAATCCCACCAACATCAGCCGCCTCAGAGCGCAACTTGTCTTTGTTTGGGAACACACACACCAAAGCACGTAACAGGCTGACCAATACAAGGGTTGAAAAAATGTTGGCCATCCGGGAAAATTTGAAGCTTTTTGAGCCTGACAACGAGCCATCCTCAACAAGGTTGGAAAGTGACAGTGAAGATTAGGCCTCAGAGTCTGTTCAAGAGGTGAACATTGAGGAGGTCCAGGGAGAAGACACGGAAGCCTGAGAGGAAGACAACCAAAGCTTTAGTTTCTAGACTACCATTTTACAGATGTATGTTGAGAATGTTTTTGGGGGATGCAATTCAATATTCCATTTCTTTTGTTGTTTAGTGAAATCATCCCATTTTAATTTAATCATTTGCAATTGTCTACATATGTTAAGGTAAAATGTTTGTTTCTGTCTACAAATTATATGGTAAATACAGTAGCAAGAAAAAGTATGTGAACCCTTTGGAATGACCTGGATTTCTGCATAAATTGGTCATCAAATTGGATCTTCATCTTAGTCACAACAATAGACAAACATAGTGTGCCTAAACTAATAATACACAAATTATTGTATTTTTCTTGCCTATATTGAATGCATAATTTAAACATTCGCAGTGTAGGTTGGAAAAGGTATGTGAACCCCTAAGGCTTCTCCAAAAGCTAATTTGATTCAGGAGTCAGCTAACCTTGAGACGAGATTGGAGATGTTGGTTAGAGCTGCATTGCCCTTTAATAAACACTCACAACATTTGAGTTTGCTATTCACAAGAAGCATTTCCTGATGTGATGCAGTTAACCCACTGTTAACAAAAGAACAAAAGAGATCTCAGAAGACCTAGAAGATTAAGATTTTAAATTTTTTTTTAAATTTTACCCCCTTTTTTCTCCCCAATTTCGTGGTAGTAGCTACTATCTTGTCTCATCGCTACAACTCCCGTACGGGCTCGGGAGAGACGAAGGTTGAAAGTCATGCGTCCTCCGATACACAACCCAACCGCGCTGCTTCTTAACACAGCACGCATCCAACCCGGAAGCCAGCCGCACCAATGCGCCGGAGGAAACACCGTGCACCCGGCCACCTTGGTTAGCGCACACTGCGCCCAGCCTGCCACAGGAGTCGCTGGTGCGCGATGAGACAAGGACACCCCTACCGACCAAGCCCTCCCTAACCCGTGCGACGCTAGGCCAATTGTGCGTCGCCCCACGGACCTCCCGGTCGCGGCCGGTTACGACAGAGCCTGGGCGCGAACCCAGGGACTCTGATGGCACAACTGGCGCTGCAGTACAGCGCCCTTAACCACTGCGCCACCCGGGAGGCAAAGATTAAGAATTGTTGACTTGCATAAAGCTGGAAAGGGTTGCAAAAGTATCTCTAAATGCCTTGATGTTCATCAGTCCACAGTAAGACACATTTTCTATAAATGGAGAAAGTTCAGCACTGTTGCTACCATCCCTAGAAGTGGCCGTCCTGCAAAGATGACTGCAAAAGCACAGCGCAGAATGCTCAATGAGGAAGAATCCTAGAGTGTCAGCTAAAGACTTACAGAAATCTCTGTAACATGCTAACATCTCTGTTGACGAGTTTACGATACGTAAAACACTAAACAAGAATGGTGTTCATGGGAAGACACCACGGAAGAAGCCACTGCTGTCCAAAAAAAAACATTGCTGCACGTCTGAAGTTGGCAAAGGTACACCTGGATGTTCCATAGCGCTACTGGCAAAATATTCTGTGGACAGATGAAACTACAGTTGAGTTGTTTGGAAGGAAGGAACACACAACACTATGTGTGGAGAGCAAAAGGCACAGCACACCAACATCAAAACCTCATCACAACTGTAAACTATGGTTGAGGGAGCATCATGGTTTGGGGCTGCTTTGCTGCCTCAGGGCCTGGACTGCTTGCTATCATCAACGGAAAAATGAATTCCCAGGTTCATCAAGACATTTTGCAGCATAATGTTAGACTATCTGTCCGCCAATTGAAGCTCTTCCGAAGTTGGGTGATGCAACAGAACAACGACCCAAAACACAGAAGTAAATCAACAACAGAGAATGGCTTCAACAGAAGAGTGGCCCAGTCAGAGTCCTGACCTCAACCCGATTTGAGATGCTGTGGCATGACGTCGAGAGCAATTCACACCAGACATCCCAAGAATATTGCTGAACTGAATCAGTTTTGTAAAGAGGAATGGTCCAAAATTCCTCCAGACCATTGTGCAGGTCTGATCCCCAACTACAGAAAATGTTTGGTTGAGGTTATTGTTGCAAAAGGAGGGTCAACCAGTTATTAAATCCAAGGGTTCACATACTTTTTTCACCCTGCACTGTGAATGTTTACACGGTATGTTCAATAAAGACAAACGTATAATTGTTTGTGTGTTATTAGTTTAAGCAGACTGTGTTTTGTCTATTGTTGTGACCTAGATGAAGTTCAGATACAATTTTATGACCAATTTATGCAAAAATTCAGGTATTTCCGAAGGGTTCACATATTTTTTCTTGCCACTGTATATCCAATGCAAAAAACATCTACACTTAAATGGTATTAATATTAATTTGCATATATTTCCATTAATTCTCATATATTCCCATGGAAAGATTCCACCTCTGAATATTCCCCAAAATGTGCAACCCTAATCTACACACCATACCCCATAATGACATACAGTGCCTTGCGAAAGTATTCGGCCCCCTTGAACTTTGCGACCTTTTGCCACATTTCAGGCTTCAAACATAAAGATATAAAACTGTATTTTTTTGTGAAGAATCAACAACAAGTGGGACACAATCATGAAGTGGAACGACATTTGGTTTGGGCCTGCTTTTCTTCAGCAGGGACAGGGAAGATGGTTAAAATTGATGGGAAGATGGATGGAGCCAAATACAGGACCATTCTGGAAGAAAACCTGATGGAGTCTGCAAAAGACCTGAGACTGGGACGGAGATTTGTCTTCCAACAAGACAATGATCCAAAACATAAAGCAAAATCTACAATGGAATGGTTCAAAAATAAACATATCCAGGTGTTAGAATGGCCAAGTCAAAGTCCAGACCTGAATCCAATCGAGAATCTGTGGAAAGAACTGAAAACTGCTGTTCACAAATGCTCTCCATCCAACCTCACTGAGCTCGAGCTGTTTTGCAAGGAGGAATGGGAAAACATTTCAGTCTCTTGATGTGCAAAACTGATAGAGACATACCCCAAGCGACTTACAGCTGTAATTGCAGCAAAAGGTGGCGCTACAAAGTATTAACTTAAGGGGGCTGAATAATTTTGCACGCCCAATTTTTCAGTTTTTGATTTGTTAAAAAAGTTTGAAATATCCAATAAATGTCGTTCCACTTCATGATTGTGTCCCACTTGTTGTTGATTCTTCACAAAAAAATACAGTTTTATATCTTTATGTTTGAAGCCTGAAATGTGGCAAAAGGTCGCAAAGTTCAAGGGGGCCGAATACTTTCGCAAGGCACTGTAAGTATGCAGAACCTTTACTCAGTACTTTGTTGAAGCACCTTTTGGCAGTGATTACAGCCTCGAGTCTTCTTGGGTATGACGCTACAAGCTTGGCCCACCTTTATTTGGGGAGTTTCTCCCATTTTCTCTGCAGACCCTCTCAAACTATGTCAGGTTGGATTGGGAGGGTCGCTGCACAGCTATGATCAGATCTCTCCTGAGATGTTCAATCAGGTTCAAGTCCGGTCTCTGGCTGGGCCACTCAAGGACATTCACTTGTTCCGAAGCCACTCCTGTCTTGTCTTGGCTGTGTGCTTAGGGTTGTTGTCCTGTTAGAAGGTGAACCTTTGCCTCATTCCTGAGGTCCTGAGTGCTCTGGAGCAGGTTTTCACCAAGGATCTCTCTGTACTTTGCTCCATACATCTTTCTCTCGATCCTGACTAGTCTCCCAGTCCCTGCCACTGAAAAACATCCCCACAGCAAGATGCTGCCACCACCATGCTTCGCCAGGTTTCCTCCAGATGTAACGCTTGGCATTCAAACCAAAAGAGTTCAATCTTGGTTTCAGCCGACCAGAGAATCTGGTTTCTCATGGTCTGAGAGTCCTTTAGGTGCCTTTTGGAATTTCCAAGTGGGCCATCGTGCCTTTTACTGAAGAGTGGTTTCCATCTGGCCACTACCATAAAGGCCTGATTGGTGGAGTGCTGCAGAGATGTTCCACAGAGGAACTATGGAGCTCTGTCAGAGTTACCGTCTGGTTCTTGGTGACATCCCTGACCAAGGCCCTTCTCCCCGATTGCTCAGTTTGGCCTTCAATGCTGCAGACATTTTTGGTATCCTTCCCCAGATCTGTGCCTCGACAGGATCCTGTCTCGGAGCTCTACGGACAATTCCTTTGACCTCATGGCTTGGTTTTTGCTCTGATAGGCACCGTCAACTGTGGGACCTTACATAGAGAGGTGTGTGCCTTTCCAAATCACGTTCAATCAATTGAATTTACCACAAGTTGACTTGGGTAAAGTTGTAGAAACATCTCAAGGATGATAAATGGAAACAGGATGCACTTGAGATCAATTTCGAGTTTCATAGCAATACTTATGAATACGTATGTAAATAAGATATTTGTTTTATTTGTAATAAATGTGCAAAAATGTTTAAACCTGTTTTCGCTTTGTCATTAAGGGGTATTGTGTGTAGATTGATTTGAAAAAAAATAATTGAATCCATTTTAGAATATGGCTGTAATGTAACAAAATGTGGAAAAAGTCAAGGGGTCTCAATACTTTCTGTTTGTGGAATTATTATGCCATAAAGGCCTTTCCAGAAACTGTATGAAATTGGAATTCCACTCTGTTGGGATTATATGTGGTGGAGCACTGGTCTGGACAATATTCCAGACAGGGAATAAAGTGGGATTTTATAGTCTTGGAGTGGGAATAACAGCACACCAGACCTGGACACATCACCTCATCTTGGCCGACAGCTGCTCACGTGTTTGTGTATCTATTCTCTGACGTGTTTCTCCCTCATCCAGGTCCTGTTGACAGTCGAAACAGACACTGAGGAGGAGGATAGTTCAACAATGGTGCGAGGAGGGTCCCGCTCTAGCCTCCCAGTAGTGGGCATAATACCTAGCTGGGTGGAGGTGTAGCTCTGGTATCCTTCTCTACAAGACCCTGACACATACGCTGACCCGTACGCTCCTTCCAGAACACACAGATTTGCTTTTTTTTCATTGTACACATCCCAATGATGTCTTTGATGACTTGGCTGTTATGAGGATGTTGAATGTTATATGAACTATGCTTGATGAAGAAGAGAGAAAAAAAGTCCTTCGCCCTTGCAGTCCCTGTTTACCGAAACAACAAGCTCGGTGTGGCTATAAAGTGTCTCTTAATGGAGATAATTAGAGAGCACAGTGTGAGCTTGAGGGAACACGACAGTGGTGATGAAAGAGTAAATCTGTCCTCTCTCTCTCAGGGGGATTTTGTGAAAAGGGTGTTTGTTGATCTCCAAAGAGCTCTTTGACATCATACAGATTACTGCTTGGTTCAAACCTTGACATACAGCGTCTAATAGTCTGTAATTAAATACCTGTAGTATTTAGTAGAATTCACTACTAGTGTCCTTGTCTCCTTTCCTCCTTCGCCACTAACAGGTGGAAGGGCTGGATAGTTTCAATCATTGATTTCACCTATCACGGCCACTCAGATCAGTTGTTTGACTATTGTAACTCAGCTGGAGGAGTTGGACCTTAACGTTGGAAATGTTTTATCTCTGAGTTGGACTGTAGTGGTCTGGTCTGGAACAGTTCTTCACACTGTCTCCAGAAGATGTTTAACAAGGCGGAAAATGGTATTCTATGTGGAAAATGGACCAGATCATTTTATATTCCTCACGGATGTCCATTTGGGATTGATTTGGACTTATACAAATATTTGCAATGTTTCTACTATGAACTAAAGAGCTTAGTGATATGGAGTGATTTTGAACATTCTAATGTATTTTCTTATTTCTTTTGTCTATTTTACATATTTGACTGTATTCATATTACTTGGAGTTAAACCTGTGGTAATGACATGTAATGGGAGATTTCGAAGTGGTATGACCGAAATGATCAGAGTCTATTCAGAGATTACCTGAGATACCAAAATAGTGTTCAGGTTACCATTTTAATGTTCATTCTTATAGACCACATTTCTCAATCATTGAGCTGTTAACTCTAACATGAAAATACAGTACTGCCATTTTTTGTAATGATTTAATGATGTTCCTGGAACCATTTCATGTCTTAGTGATGTGAACGATTCTGATTGTTGAGACTGTCATTTCACGTGACCTCAAATGTGTAGAACAGCTACTGTGAGGACCTGCGACACTACATTTATGCTAATTATTCACTGTAAAAAAGAAAATGACTCATGCTCTGTCTATAACATATATTTTATTTAGCGTTACTCCAATCCATCATGTATGTGTTTTGTGGAAACAGAATTTTGAATTGTGACTGAATGTTTAATGGATATCCACTTGAAAGTGCCATGTTTGCTATAATATATTCATGATTCATTTATGATACAACAAGAAACGTCTTTGTCTTAACTGTTGTCACTATTGTTTGTATTATAATTTAAATTAAAATAAAAATTGTATAATAAAAAAACCACCAGTGTTGAATACCTTTGGTGGCTCGGGTCAGCCCGGTGGCTGCTGAGCTCGATGACAGACACCTGAGCGGGACGCAGAGTAGTACACCTGTGTGGGGGGGCCCAACGGGCCTTTGACCCCAAACTGATGACAGGAGGGGTGAGGGGGGTGGTTAGAGGGGGAGATAGTCATTGGCACAGGGACTGGTAGAGGAGAGAGTTAGTTAGGGGGGTGTCCGGTGTGATCCTAAGCAGAGTGTCGCCACTTGAGCTTGATCAGGTTTACATGTTTGCTCTCCCAGTGAGCACCTAAACCTAGCATGCAAAGAGCCTGCCTTCCTGCAATGACTAAGGCCTGGGTTCAGTCCCAATACGATTTGTAGACAATGCGGCTGTTAAACGCAATTCCGATTGAGCAGCGTTTACCGTGAATATGAGCTCTAAGAACATGAGGACATTGCCTTTAAAGCCCTGATGGGATTAACTCAGTAGGATGGAGCACAGTACTAGTTTTGGGTGTGATTCCTGCTTGGGCCACATACAGCACATACTTATACTAAATGTTTGTGTTAACTGTTAGTTACTTTCATAGAACTGTTTACTTGGTAATGTTAGTATTATGCTTCAAGTGTTCTCACAATCTAGAGCTGTTCAGAAAAAAGTTGATCTTTACAAATAAATATTGTTTTTATGTTTTACTTCCTTTACACACAAAAAGTTCATCCGGTTCAATAAAGGTTATATTTACATGTACAAAATGACAGTATAAAACGATACACGTCAAACAATGTCCTTATTACATTTATATTAAAAATAGTAAAAAAATATATTCAAGAATATTGATGGTTGGTTATTCAGTGCAGATACCCCTGAGGAAAAAACTACAGGAAGTAGGCAACAGGAATTGGATTGAAAGACATGGTTGGAGGGGGATGGGTAGATGGGTTAGTAGCATAGAAAATGATAGAGGCCTCTAGTAGCCAAAAGGCTGTGTTAGAATGGGCTGTGCTATTGAGGGCATCCACCTATTTAATGAAGTCAACTGGGTGGGACTTCCAACTTCGTTAACTGATTCCTCCTGGTGACCCAGTTGGAGTCATGTCCTACTGGGTCATTAGGAGGGATCAGCCAATTGTGAAGAAGAAAATTGACTACTTTAAAATGGAGATAGCCTCAATGGCACTGCCCATGATGTCACAGACGCTATAGTTGAAGTCGGAAGTTTACATACACCTTAGCCAAATACATTTAAACTCAGTTTTTCACAATTCCTGACATTTAATCCTAGTAAAAAATTCCCTGTCTTAGGTCAGTTAGGATCACCACTTTATTTTAAGAATGTGAAATTACATAATAATAGTAGAGAGAATGATTTATTTCAGCTTTCATTTCTTTCATCACATTCCCAGTGGGTCAGAAGTTTACATACACTCAATTAGTATTTGGTAGCATTGCCTTTAAATTGTTGAACTTGATTAAACATTTCAGGTAGCCTTCCACAAGCTTCCCACAATAAGTTGGGTGAATTTTGGCCCATTCCTCCTGACAGAGCTGGTGTAACTGAGTCAGTTTTATAGGCCTCCTTGTTCGCGCACGCCTTTTCAGTTCTGCCCACAAATTTTCTATAGTATTGAGGTCAGGGCTTTGTGATGGCCACTCCAATACCTTGACTTTTTTGTTGTTGTTTTTTTGCCACAACTTTGTAAGTATGCTTGGGGTCATTGTCCATTTGGAAGACCCATTTGCAACCAATCTTTAACTTTGGCTTGCAAGCCTCCCCTTTCTCCTCCAAACATAACGATGGTTATTATGGCCAAACAGTTCTATTTTTGTTTCATCAGACCAGAGGACATTTCTCCAAAAAGTACGACCTTTGTCCCCATGTGCAGTTGCAAACCGTAGTCTGGCTTTTTTATGGCGGTTTTGGAGCAGTGGCTTCTTCCTTGCTGAGCGGCCTTTAGGTTATGTCGATATAGGACTCGTTTTACTGTGGATATAGATACTTTTGTACCGGTTTCCTCTAGCATCTTCACAAGGTCCTTTGTTGTTGTTCTGGGATTGATTTGCATTTTTCGCACCAAAGTACGTTCATCTTTAGGAGACAGAACGCATCACCTTCCTGAGATGTATGACGGCTGCGTGGTTCCATGGTGTTTATACTTGCGTACTATTGTTTGTACAGATGAACGTGGTACCTTCAGGCGTTGGGAAATTGCTCCCAAGGATGAACCAGACTTTTTTATCTGAAGTCTTGGCTGATTTCTTTTGATTTTGCCTGATGTCAAGCAAAGAGGCACTGAGATTGATGGTAGGCCTTGAAATACATCCACAGGTACACCTCCAATTGACTCAAATTATGTCAATTAGCCTATCAAGCTTCTAAAGCCATGACATCATTTTCTGGAATTTTCCAAGCTGTTTAAAGGCACAGTCAACTTAGTGTATGTAAACCTCTGACCCACTGGAATTGAGATACAGTGAATTTTAAGTGAAATAATCTGTCTGTAAACAATTGTTGGAAAAATGACTTGTGTCATGCACAAAGTAGATGTCCCAACCAACTTGCCAAAACTGTAGTTTGTTAACAAGAAATTTGTGGAGTGGTTGAAAAACGAGTTTTAATGACTCCAACATTAGTGTATGTAAACCTCCGACTCCAACTGTATTTGGCACAGATCGAAAGATGAGTCTTCTATGTGACTATGGGTAGTTGAGTAGTGTTTGGAGTGTGAGTATGTGGGTCAAAAAGAAAGCTGATTTAGAGGTTTAGCATCAGAGGGTATGAAAAGAGCCTGTTGGCTACTATAGCTGTACCTGGGGTTATAGTTTCTGTGTGCGCGGGACAAGTTCATTGCTGGCTCCTTATTGGCCCCTGTCTCAGGCTCCGTTACTTCCGTGGGGCCAATCGCCTGTGTCGAATAGGTGTGACACCACATAATCTTCATACTGTCCGTCGATCAGCTTGGCTGCGTTGTTCCTGGCGAACCAGCAGTCCACGCTCTGACGTCCGCTGTAGATACGCCGGGTCTTCTGGACCACCGGCACTGAACGCCCTTTGACCTTCAGGATGGGTGACCGTGCAGACGTGCTGTTGTCTCCTGTTGCCATGACATTGCCAGGAAGCTCTGCGAGTCCCACTTCCTCATACAGAAACTGACCTGGAAGTAGAATCACAGAGGGTCAGAATGGAAAGGAACCACAGAGCTATAGGCAAACCAATGGTAATCCTCACTAGGGCCTAATTCCATGTCGGCTCAAGACCTCTTCCCCGACATCCCACTAGTAGTTTCTGATACCTACCCAGTAGTCCATGACAGTCATGTGACAGCCCTTTGCTGTTGGAGATGTAAAATCCCAGGTGGTTTCTCTGATAGGGAGCAGGGTTCTTGTACTGATGCACCAGTATGACGAAACAAATGGTTCCTCCTATGGTTACGGTCACGGTGGACTTTCCCACTATCGTCACCGCAAGCCCGCCACTCTCCACGGAGACTGTGGTGTCGCAGGGCAGGACCAGGCGGTCACGTCCATCCAGAATGACCTTCTTGGGGGTGACCTCGATGTAGGAACGTTTGGGTCGGTTCACCACGATGGTAATGGTGCTGAAGTATGTCCTGTGCTGTTTGTGGCTGCCCGCTGGTGCCGGGGCGCCTATCAGCTTACCGTTTACTGTCACACCTAGACTCACATACACACGCACGATCACATACACAAATAGACCACACGAATCATATGAAAACACATAACCAAACATCAAACATAAAGTCAGAATCTATTGAGAGGACAGTCTTACCAGAGTGCTTGTGGTCAGATACCATTCTGAGAATGTGTCCTGGCTCTCCGTTGATGTTGAAACACACAGTCAGTTTACTGAGGGGGAACTCAACCACAAAGTGGGGATCGCCGTCCGCTGTGGCAAGGGGGTTGGTGTGAGAGAGACGGGATAGGGAGACACTGGTATTGAATATGAGGGAATATGAGGAGATAGTACATCTATGCATACCTGGATTCAAATACATGTGGATCGCAGTATTTGAAATGTATAAAATTTTCAAATACACAGCCAAAACAAGTACTTTTATTTGAGTATCTGAATGATTTTTTGTAAAAATCAAATAGTCGACCAAATTGTATTTGAAAGTTTTTTTTAAATACCTGGGTTAAATGCATGGGAGTATTTGAGGATATGAATACTTGTTTGGAAATAGTAGTTGAAATACATTAAATAGTATTTGAACCCAGGTCTGATAAATACACTTTTCTGTATATATCTGTGGGTCTGAAGCACAAATGACTATACTGTATACCGTATGTATAATCAGATATCACCAGATACCAGTGTAGGCTGTAAATTGTAGGCAGTTAGTTGTAGGCAGTTAGCTGTTGGTTGTCAATTGTAGGCAGTTAGTTGTAGGCAGTTAGCTGTTGGCTGTAAATTGTAGGCAGTTAGTTGTAGGCAGTTAGTTGTAGGCAGTTAGTTGTAGGCAATTAGCTGTAGGCAGTTAGTTGTAGGCAGTTAGTTGTAGGCAGTTAGCTGTAGGCAGTTAGTTGTAGGCAGTTAGCTGTAGGCAGTTAGTTGTAGGCAGTTAGCTGTTGGCTGTTAGTTGTAGGCAGTTAGTTGTAGGCAGTTAGTTGTAGGCAGTTAGTTGTAGGCAGTTAGCTGTTGGCTGTTAGTTGTAGGCAGTTAGTTGTAGGCAGTTAGTTGTAGGCAGTTAGTTGTAGGCAGTTAGTTGTAGGCTGTTAGTTGTAGGCAGTTAGCTGTTGGCTGTTAGTTGTAGGCAGTTAGCTGTAGGCAGTTAGCTGTTGGCTGTTAGTTGTAGGCAGTTAGCTGTAGGCAGTTAGCTGTAGGTAGTTAGCTGTTGGCTGTTAGTTGTAGGCAGTTAGCTGTAGGCAGTTAGCTGTTGGCTGTTAGTTGTAGGCTGTTAGTTGTAGGCAGTTAGCTGTTGGCTGTTAGTTGTAGGCTGTTAGTTGTAGGCAGTTAGCTGTTGGCTGTTAGTTGTAGGCTGTTAGTTGTAGGCAGTTAGCTGTTGGCTGTTAGTTGTAGGCAGTTAGTTGTAGGCAGTTAGTTGTAGGCTGTTAGTTGTAGGCAGTTAGCTGTAGGTTGTTAGTTGTTTCCTGCTTTGAATGGGCCTGTGAGACCTGAGCTAAGTTCAAATTCATGAGATGAGAGAGCAGCAGTAATGACAGGGTCATTGATGTCATCTCACGTATCTTCTTCAGTCTACTGACCTCTCTCTCAGTCTCAGTGTGTGTGAGGTTTGGTGTGTGTGTGTGTGCACACACGTGTGTGTATTCCCGTGACTGTGTGTGTGTGTGTGTGTGTTTGTGAGTACTTCCCAGTACCAATCCCAGGCCCAGTGCAGATACTTCAATTAGCCCCTGTAAACATTCTGTAGTTTCAGAGTAAATAGACATCTCCGACCCCTTGACTGTCTGTAATGATTGCTGTGTGTCTGACTGGGTTCCTAACTTAAAGTCGGCCCACACAGAGAGTAGAGAGAGTCTACTGTACCGGTCTCCAGTCCCCCTCCCTCTAACAGAGCCTCAGAACCACTAACCTGATGTTTTGGAGATGGTTATGGATTTTTGGGCTGGCCTCTTCAAAACTTTACCTATAGACAAAACAGACTTTGATTTGTACAGGTCATATGTTTTCAATAGTCCAATACTTCCTCTCAGTTTCTATTTGTTGGCATTGGCATCGATAACAGGAAGCATTTGATCAAACGGATTAAGTCAGAAACAAAAGCCTCAAGCCTGCTAACCCGTTGTCTTGGTAACTGTGGAACTCTGTCCACCCGGCTGGTCTTTCTTCAAGTGCAGGCTCTGGGCTGTGTCTTCCTCCCCTTCCATCTCATCCGACAGCTCATTGGCTGAAACAGCCTTCTTATTTGTCTCTGTGGGTACAGGGGTGGGGGTGGGTGTATCCTCGGCCATGGTTCCGTCGGCCAGCACCTGAGGTTTTTCCACCACCAGGGAGGTGAGGGGCGTGAGGAAGTGGTATGTCAGGGAGAGGTTAGTCACCTGCTGGGTATGTCCCTCTCTCTCCCTACTGGTCTGGCTCTTCAGCCTGGACCTCAGCCCCTCCTTCACACTCAGGAAACCCCATACACGCTCCACGAAATCATCCGCCACTGACCCTGTCGTGCCCGCCCCTGTAACCCCTGACCCCACCCCGGCCGCCGCCTCCTTCACATGCCTCTCCGTCTCCACCTCCCTTTGCCGTAACGCCACGTCTGTCTCCAGGACGATGCTCTTGTCGCTGTTGCTGGCGGTGACCTGGACGTGCAGGGAGTCTGCACTTTGATTGGTCAATTTGCCGGCGATGACGATCTCTGAGCCGTTGAAATAGTTGGTGAAGAGGTGCTGGGTGACGTACTGGACCGAGTCCTCTGTGTAATTCACCCTGATGTCAGAGAGCAGTGGAGTGCCTATCTCATCATAAAACCTAGAGGAAGAGAGAGGGAGGGAGGGACATGGAAGGAGGGAGAGAGAGAGAGAGAGATATATGGACAAGTGAAAGAGGGAATAGAAGTAAAGTCCAATGTTATAATATGTGTTACCATGTTATAACATGTTGAGAATCTAGCGCCCAGTAGAGGTCTAGACCTCAGCTACTTCACTGTATCATGGACACAAGAATCAAGACATTGTGTGTGCTACTCTCTTATATGCTCTAGGGGCCTGAAATGTCTGTGTGACTGTGTACACACACTCACCCCCCCCCCCCCCCCCCCCCCCCCCCAGAGATCCGGTTAGGGACAGTGATGTATTACGGAGAGTATGCCTGCATCCCAAATGTCACCCTGTGGTTCCTGGTCATAAGGAGTGCACTATGTAGGGATTAGGGAATGGGGTGCCATTTTGGACACAACCAGTGTGTGTTTGTAATATGTTGGTTTTCCAGCCAGGCCTTGGACCGTAGCACAGTAAACCTCCTCACCTCTTTAACTGTGTGTTGACTCAGCTAGGTCTCTCCTCTGTTATTATCTCAGGATGCTATCAATTAACCCCTGAGACATACCCAGACTGCCCTTTCACAACACACAGTCACACACATTCCTCCCCTCACTCCTAAACTAACACTTCAGAAAAGTGTCCAGGAAGACTGTCGCCGAGGGTGTGTGTGTTTGGTTTGGTTTGAAAGATTGCAGTTCAAGAAGAGCCTTCTCTCAGTACATGTATCATTAGTTATTCTTTCACTCATTCCTATTCCTTTATCTCACCCCCTGACCTTCTCTATACCATTTGACTATAATGGATTATAATGAATCAATTCTAACCACCTCTGCCTTCTCCTCTGTACTAGCTGTCTACTGAACATCGCTTTTTCTTTCTCTTTTTCTTTCTCACTCTCTCTCGCTCTCTCGCTCTCTCATTCTCACTCTCTCTCTCTCACCCCCATACCCTTTGAGCATGGTGCTGGCGTCTGAATCCTCATGTATCCTCCTCATCATCCCACAGTTCTCCAGGGCCATGCGTTCCAGAAGCCTGTAGTCCACATCGTTCCCCATCCCGATGGTGAACACGCAGAACTGCTCCTTCACTGCCGCCCGCGCGTTGCTGAGGATGCTGGGAGACTGCAGCTCGCCCACCGTGGGCCGCCCGTCTGTCAGGAAGATGATGAGAGACACACTGTTGTGGTTGGCGTCTGGGTCGGCGTTCAGATAGCCGCTTAGCAATGAGGAGCCCGTCTGTATGCCACCGTTGATGTCAGTGCCTGGTAGAGGAGAGATGGAGAGAGAGATTGATCTTGGGAAATAGTGGTTAGTAGTGATTCAAAAATGGGGGTTGAGTAAGAGAAAGAACTCCATAGGGGCGGCAGGAAATCTTGAGGTTAGAGCGCTGCTACACACTTGTACAAGTGTATCAGTGAAATAACTAATCTTCCTCTATCCCAGAATGCACTGCTGTGTCTCTATCTCTCTCACCTCCAGTGGGTTGGAGCATATAGATGAACTTCTTGGCGTCTCGGACGTTGAGAGGCGTGACGGGGACCAGGCGGTTGGGCTGCCACACCTTGATACGGTTGGAGAAGCTGACAAAGTTAAACCGGTCGCCTGGACGCAGGTCCCTCAGGATAGTGAACAGGGCATCCTTAGTCTGAGAGAGAGGGAGGGAGAGGGGCGAGAGAGAGAGAGAGAGAGAGAGCATTTTGTTTTGCTTTCATCAATAAATCAAATGACATCATTGTAATACCTTTGTCTTCGTGCAAAATCATTCTATTCAGTTGTGTTCACGCGAGAGAACCAAACAGGTCTGGAAAACTTTGCCCCAACAGGAAGAGACACCTTGTCACACAAAAGGCTATTATAACACACATGGTCATGGTTTATGTTAGCACCAATACCGTGGTAATGACCTAGATGTAATGTTTTAGTCATGGTTTTTGTGAGCAGTATTGTTGTCATGCCAACTCTGTAATGGTTGGGTTTAACCTGACACTGCCATTGAAAGACCCAGCCCTTTGAAACAGCTGTGAGATTCCGTTCCTTAGTTCAGAAACGGTTTCTCTCACCCCCTCACACACACACACACACACACACACACACATGCACGTAAACACACACACACCACAACTATTTACCGTATCCATGCTACAGCTTGTTTCTCAACTGTACTGGGGTTTAGAAGTTGCGCAGAACGAAAAGCCTACCAAATGAATAGTGAATATGAAATCTGTAGTTGAGTGGGTGTGATAGAGTTAGATGGGTTACCAAATGCCTATAGACTGTAGGGGGCAAGGGTCAGAGCCATAGACAGACTGAGTGCTCTATTGTAGGGAGAGATCAAAGCCCACTTGTTCACTACAGAGTGGTCCACTGGGGGTGGAGGGAAAAGGGGAAGGGATCACTCCAGATGATGGTGTCATCTGGAGGGTTTAAATTATGCCAAAGACAATGACGCCTCTCCTCCATAGCATTCAATTCAATTCAATACAACTACAATAGTGAACTTTGAGCATGTTTCCAGTTTTTCAGAGTGTGCATGAATCAGTTTCTCTTTTCTGTTTTTGCCACTCTAAGTCTTTGGGTTTCTGGATCTGCAGTGGAGCAGCTGCTCAGATGAAGTATCAGATGATACCAGAGGGATTATAACGCAATCTCCCAGAAGGAAGGATCTGATTTTGATATTACCAGACCAGTGTGGGAGTGTTGCGCCAGAGACCGGAGAGGGGGCGGACTGGGGGTCGTATTCATCATCCGCTGCTACACTAACTCGGGATCTCTCAGGATCGTTAAGGCTTGATCACAGAGATGTGAAGGACCAAAGTAAAACTAATGTTGACTCCACCTGGAATTGATTAAAACCCAAAGATTCCCCATAAGCTATACAGTATACAGTGCCTTGCGAAAGTATTCGGCCCCCTTGAACTTTGCGACCTTTTGCCACATTTCAGGCTTCAAACATGAAGATATAAAACTGCATTTTTTTGTGAAGAATCAACAACAAGTGGGACACAATCATGAAGTGGAACGACATTTATTGGATATTTCAAACTTTTTTAACAAATCAAAAACTGAAAAATTGGGCGTGCAAAATTATTCAGCCCCTTTACTTTCAGTGCAGCAAACTCTCTCCAAAGGTTCAGTGAGGATCTCTGAATGATCCAATGTTGACCTAAATGACTAATGATGATAAATACAATCCACCTGTGTGTAATCAAGTCTCCATATAAATGCACCTGCACTGTGATAGTCTCAGAGGTCCGTTAAAAGCGCAGAGAGCATCATGAAGAACAAGGAACACACCAGGCAGGTCCGAGATACTGTTGTGAAGAAGTTTAAAGCCGGATTTGGATACAAAAAGATTTCCCAAGCTTTAAACATCCCAATGAGCACTGTGCAAGTGATAATATTGAAATGGAAGGAGTATCAGACCACTGCAAATCTACCAAGACCTGGCCGTCCCTCTAAACTTTCAGCTCATACAAGGAGAAGACTGATCAGAGATGCAGCCAAGAGGCCCATGATCACTCTGGATGAACTGCAGAGATCTACAGCTGAGGTGGGAGACTCTGTCCATAGGACAACAATCAGTCGTATATTGCACAAATCTGGCCTTTATGGAGGAGTGGCAAGAAGAAAGACATTTCTTAAAGATATCCATAAAAAGTGTTGTTTAAAGTTTGCCACAAGCCACCTGCGAGACACACCAAACATGTGGAAGAAGGTGCTCTGGTCAGATGAAACCAAAATTGAACTTTTTGGCAACAATGCAAAACGTTATGTTTGGCGTAAAAGCAACACAGCTCATCACACTGAACACACCATCCCCACTGTCAAACATGCTGGTGGCAGCATCATGGTTTGGGCCTGCTTTTCTTCAGCAGGGAGAGGGAAGATGGTTAAAATTGATGGGAAGATGGATGGAGCCAAATACAGGACCATTCTGGAAGAAAACCTGATGGAGTCTGCAAAAGACCTGAGACTGGGACGGAGATTTGTCTTCCAACAAGACAATGATCCAAAACATAAAGCAAAACCTACAATGGAATGGTTCAAAAATAAACATATCCAGGTGTTAGAATGGCCAAGTCAATGTCCAGACCTGAATCCAATCGAGAATCTGTGGAAAGAACTGAAAACTGCTGTTCACAAATGCTCTCCATCCAACCTCACTGAGCTCGAGCTGTTTTGCAAGGAGGAATGGGAAAAAATGTCAGTCTCTCGATGCGCAAAACTGATAGAGACATACCCCAAGCGACTTACAGCTGTAATCGCAGCAAAAGGTGGCGCTACAAAGTATTAACTTAAGGGGGCTGAATAATTTTGCCCGCCCAATTTTTCAGTTTTTGATTTGTTAAAAAAGTTTGAAATATCCAATACATGTCGTTCCACTTCATGATTGTGTCCCACTTGTTGTTGATTCTTCACAAAAAAAATACAGTTGTATATCTTTATGTTTGAAGCCTGAAATGTGGCAAAAGGTCGCAAAGTTCAAGGGGGCCGAATACTTTCGCAAGGCACTGTACGTGTGTGATCATTGTATACAGAAGGAAACCATGTTTAACAACAACAACAAAAAAGGAGAAGGAGAGAACAAGATATCTTGACCCTATCTAGTAAGCAGTGGACACTGGTGTGACGAGAAGGGTTTGACCGTAACCGGCTACCTGTCTGATCTTGGTGCCCAGCATAGAGGCGCTGGTGTCGATCACGAACACCACGTTCTTGGGCACCACCGGCAGATCCTTGGGGGCGAAGTAGTGCACAAAATGGCCGTTCAGAACCTGAGAGAGAACAAGAGAAAGGTTAGACAGTTCTCAGTAGCCATGAGCAGTAAAACAGAGCCCACCAACATAGTGTCCACGGGGCTGCTGGACTGACGGTGTGGTTGTAGAGTGACCCGGGAGGGGTTGGATATGGTGCTGGAAAATGAATGTGTTGACGGTGGATGAAGGCTATGGGACCCGGATGTGTGAGAGTGTGTGTGAGAACCAGAGAGATGTGCATTTGTCCTGTTTGATCCCTGATTAATGCATGCAGTTTTCATGCATACTGTGAAGCGGAGCTAAATGGTTTAACATGTTTCTATCTACCATGTCTGGACAGGTCTGGTCATGGCATGACACATTTGCACTAATCGCGGGAGTGTTGGATGTGTGTGTGTGGATGTGTGTGTGTTTTTGGTGTGTGAAATCTGACCTGTATGTCTCCTATCCCCAGCTCTCTCTCCACGTCATAGTGCACCACAAACTCTCCCAGCATGCCGCTGGTGGTGATCTTAGCCTGCTGAACGATGTTGGGGCTGAAGGTGATCCTACAGAACGTCTTATTTTGTTTGATCACCGTGGAAACAGGAAGAGCAGGCTTGGCTGGTGGGAGGGAAACATTAAGTGTGTGTGAGATAAAGCTGGGAAGTGTGTGTGTGTGTGTGTGTGTGTGTGTGTGTGTGTGTGTGTGTGTGTGTGTGTGTGTGTGTGTGTGTGTGTGTTTGTGGGCAAGGGTGTACTAAAATAGAGATGCTCAACATTGCCCATAGGAAGGTTAAATAAATGAAGTTGGAATCTGAACATTTGAGCATTGGCCAAGCATTTTCAGAGGTGCCAATATCGATGCAGAACTATTTCTAATGTTAGATACAGTGCATTCGCTTAATATTCAGACCCCTTGACATTTTCCACATTTTGTTACGCTACAGCATTATTCTAGCATTTATTTAAAACAATTTCCCCCCCCCCCTCATCAATCTACACACAATACCTCATAATGACAAAGCAAAAACAGTTTTTTAGACATTTTTTGTAAAAAGCTGAAACATCAAATTTACATAAGTATTCATACCCTTGACACAGTACTTTGTTGAAGCACCTTTGGAAGCAATTGTATTCTCGAGTCTTCTTGGCTATGACGCTACAAGCTTGGCACACCTGTATTTGGGGGGTTTCTCCCATTCTTCTCTGCAGAGCCTTTCAAGCTCAGGTTGGATGGAGATTGTCGCTGCACAGCTATTTTCAGGTCTCTCCAGAGATGTTTGATCGGGTTCAAGTCTGGGCTCTGGCTGGGCCACTCAAGGACATTCAGAGACTTGTCCCGAAGCCACTCCTGCGTTGTCTTGGCTGTGTGCTTAGGGTTGTTGTCCTGTTGGAAGGTGAACCTTTGCCCCAGTCTGAGGTCCTGAGCAGGTTTTCATCAAGGATCTCTCTCTACTTTGCTCCGTTCATGTTCCCTCGATCTTGACTAGTCACCCAATCCCCGCCGCTGAAAAACCTCTCACAACATGATGCCTCCACCACCATGCTTCACCGTAGGGATAGTGACAGGTTTCATCTATACGTGACACTTTGCTTTCAGGCCAAAGAGTTCAATCTTGGTTTCATCAAACCAGAAAATCTTGTTTCTCATGGTCTGAGAGTCCTTTAAGTGCCTTTTGGCAAAGTCCAAGCGGGTTGTTATGTGCCTTTTACTGAGGAGTGGCTTCCTTCTGTTCACTCTACCATAAAGGCCTGATTGGTGGAGTGCTGCAGAGATGGTTGTCCTTCTGGAAGATTCTCCCATCCCCACAGAGGAACTCCTGAGCTCTTCTTGGTTTTTGCTCTGACATGCACTGTCAACTGTGGGACCTTATATAGACAGGTGTGTGCCTTTCCAAATCATGTCCAATCAATTGAATTGACCATAGGTGGACTCCAATCAAGTTGTAGAAACATCTCAAGGACGATCAATGGAAACAGGATGTACCTGAGCTCAATTTCGAGTCTCATAGCAAAGGGTCTGAATACGTATGTACAGTAAATAAGGTATTTCTGTTTTTTATTTTCAATACATTTGCAAACGTTTCTAAAAACCTGTTTTTGCTTTGTCATTATGGGTTATTGTGTGTAGCTTGAGGAGGAAAAATATTTGTTGAATCCATTTAAGAATGCTGTAATGTAACAACATGTGGAGAAAGTTAAAGGGTCTGAACACTTTCAGAATGGACACCTAGTATGGACAAAGCACAGACTCAACACATCCCACACTCAAACTGTACCAGGTGTCTTCGCTGCACTGGCACCACTGGCTACTGCCGTGTTGCTCTTGCCGTTGCGCAGTGGCAGCACCTCCAGGTGGGTGATGGTGGAGTGATCCACAATGGTGACGTCCACACTGAGACGGCTGACCAGCTGCAGGGGTCTCAGGCTGGTCACATGCTCATACCTCCCCAGCCTCCGCTGGAGCAGCTCCTCATAGGTCAGCATGAACATGGCCCGGTTACGACCTGGGATACTGGCCCCCATCCTGAACACCTCTGGTTCGCTACTGATGGAGAAGAGAGGAGGAGAGAGGGGAGGAGGAGAGAGAGACGGGGGAGAGGAGAGGGGAGGAATGGAGGAAAAAAAAATAAGAATATAGAGGAAAGAAAAAGGGAGAGAAATAGTTGGGGAAGAGGAGGAGTAGGGAATGAGTCATTCCAAGTAGTGACATCGTCAGTGTGGAAGGGCAGTGACTGCCAGGAGCTCTCCTCACGGGACTCAGCCTCTGAACTAACCAAAAAACATTTCCATTCCTCTACCTATCTATATCTCTCCCTCCTTTATTTTCTCCCTCCTGTTCTTCTTTACTCTTTCTATCACTCTCCTCTCCCCTTCCCTTTCCTCTCTGTGAAATTTGAATACCCTCTTTGTAAATCTGATTTAATTTTAAAAGTGTCATTTTATGGCCTGGCAGGTAGAAGCATGATGTAATTTATTTCTGTCAGAGACTGGTCACAGATTTATGTGACAATAATTCTTAATTTCCAGTCTCTTCATTTCAAGTCTCCAATCCGTCAAGATAGAACTGCGAAAGGGGGAGGAGTTGCGATCTACTGCAGAGATAGCCTGCAAAGTTCTGTCATACTTTCCAGGTCTATACCCAAACAGTTTGAACTTCTAATTTTAAACATGAACCTCTCCAGAAATAAGTCTCTCACTGTTGCCGCCTGCTATCGACCCCCCTCCGCTCCCAGCTGTGCCCTGGACACCATTTGTAAATTGATCGCCTCCCCATCTAGCTTCAGTGTTCGTTCTGTTAGGTGACCTAAACTGGGATATGCTTAACACCCCGGCAGTCCTACAATCTACGCTAGATGCCCTCAATCTCACACAAATCATCAAGGAACCCACCAGGTACAACCCTAAATCCGTAAACATGGGCACCCTCATAGACATTATCCTGACCAACTTGCCTTCCAAATACACCTCCGCAATCAGGATCTCAGCGATCACTGCCTCATTGCCTGTATCCGCTATGGGACCGCGGTCAAACGACCACCTCATCACTGTCAAACGCTCCCTAAAACACTTCTGCGAGCAGGCCTTTCTAATCGACCTGGCCCGGGTATCCTGGAAGGATATTGACCTCACCATCTTAGATAAGCATGCCCCGCTCAAAAAATGCAGAACTAAGAACAGATATAGCCCTTGGTTCACTCCAGTCCTGACGGACTGCAATAGTGGTGGACTGCAATAGCATCGAATAGTCCCCGCGATATGCAACTGTTCAGGGAAGTCAGGAACCAATACACACAGTCAGTCAGGAACCAATACACACAGTCAGTCAGGAAAGCAAAGGCTAGCTTTTTCAAGCAGAAATTCGCATCCTGTAGCTAACTCCAAAATGTTTTGGGACAATGTAAAGTCCATGAAGAACAAGAGGACCTCATCCCAGCTGTCCACTGCACTGAGGCTAGGTAACACGGTCACCACTGATAAAGCCATGATAATCTAAAGTTTCAATATGCATTTCTCAACGGCTGGCCATGCCTTCCTCCTGGCTACTCCAACCCCGGGCCTACAGCTGTGTTAATCTGCTAAATTGTAATTATTCGCTCCTATGGCCTATTTATTGCCTTACCTCCTCATGCCTTTTGCACACACTGTATATTGACTTTCTTTTTTCTATTGTGCCATTGACTTGTTTATTGTTATTGGCTTGTTTATTGTTTACTCCATGTGTTGTTGTCTGTGTCACACTGCTTTGCTTTATCTTGGCCAGGTCACAGTTGCAAATGAGAACTTGTTCTCAACTAGCCTACCTAGTTAAATAAAGGTGAAATAATCAAAATAAATGATCCAGCCCTGCTACTCAACTCCAGGCAGGTCAGAAACACATGTTTTGTGGTCAAGTCGCACTCCAGTCTCCTTTTCACCTCATTTAACACCTGGTTTACTTAAGAAAAGGCACAGAAGCCTTTCCTCTTTGGTTCTCTATTTTATTTATTTTTTTAAAATTTATTTTACCTTTATTTAACTAGGCAAGTCAGTTAAGAACAAATTCTTATTTTCAATGATGGCCTAGGAACAGTGGGTTAACTGCCTTTTCAGGGGCAGAACGACAGATTTGTACCTTGTCAGCTCAGGGACTAGGGACTCAGGGACTAGTAACCTTTCGGTTACTAGTCCAACACTCTAACCACTAGGCTACCCTGCCGCCCCTATTGCTCCTCTATTGTTCCCAAAAACAAGGTGGAGGCCGACCAGCTCATTTAATGGCCTTACTCCATTAAGTTTACACTTGTGTCTAAAAACTATTTTTTTTACCCTAAGTGTGTGTAGATTACTGTATTTATATGTGGGATATTGTTTTTTAACAGGAACAGTTCAATAAAATAGTTTTTTTTAGATGGGATATAAACCTGTTTCTACTGGCAGAGTAGTAGCAAGTGACTCTAGAGGACTCTAGAGGTTGTACTGGCAGACAAGGTTAGACACTGGTGACTGGCCATACACACACACAAGAACACATTCTCTCTCACACACACACACACACACACACAAGCACACACACTTTACCTCTGTTCACCTGCCTCCTTGTTCTTGGGTTTGGCCTCACCGCCCTTCCCCTGTTTGACCTTCTTCTCCTTGGGCCTGACCTCACTGGGGTAGACACGCCCCCCAATGATCCTGTGTTCAGGGTAGAGGTCAGAGGTCAGGGGTTAAGAGTGGAGGTGATGATAAGCACCACCAGAGTAAGTAAACCATCCATGGCAAAACTCTGTCAAAGAATCACTGGAAAAACCCTCAGTTCATTGTGGTAGGCATATATTACTGTGATACATAAAAGTATACAGGCAAACATATCAAAGACATATGTTGCAATTCACAGGCTTCTTCAGAGGCTTCTGGACTTGTCTCTCATAGTCCAGTGAACAATCTAGTAAATGTAGATGAATGAAGGCTTGTGACCACAACACAGTAAATGACCTCTGAACTATTGAACAGTCACAGGCCCCACACTAACCTCTCCCATAGCAACAGAGCCCTCATAAACCCACACAATGATTGACTGGCCACAATGGCATGCCATGGGAAGAGGGAGAAAATGGCAAAGAGGAGTAGTAATCACACAACAATAAACTGAGAAAATAAACAAGACATCAAAATAAATTGAGAGGGGAAAGATCCATTGTAGTTCACTTACAACCAGTGTACACAGTCTGAACAACATTAGACTCAGAATGACATGATCTATTACCCAGAAGCATCTATCTTGGCTACAATACAACTACCAATGCGCAATTACGCATCTGTTGCGTTTTGGGCTTACATGGTAAAGTTCGAGACATAGGCGTTCTTGGGAATCAGGAACTGGAAGACGCCCTCGGCGGCGGCGGAGTGCCGGTTGAGCATGGTGCACGACACCGCCGTGAAGGCGTATCGGGAGATAATGATGGTCTTCACCGACAGCTCCTGGATATGCGGTTTGGTCTCCTACACGGTTGGACATCAACATGTTAGGTTCACGTGTATTGCTTATACCTTATGTTTGATTGGTTTGTAATACATTTGGTTAATTTAAATCTGTCAGTGATTTATGTTTTTCATGTCTCGTCGATGGGACAGCACAGCACTGCTTTCACGCACACACACATGCTGCGCATTGGCCACTGTTCTATTCCGTTCATTTCCAGTGGAAATCGTTCTAAACTCCTTATCAACACGTTGGCGGGATATTTACAAATATTTTGGAATGTATTTCTGGATAGATGTCCAGCGATTTCCACTTATCTGGCGTACAGCCCAGTGCGCTTGGCAGGTCTCTGCGTGTCACACCCGAGGAGACTTTTCGAGGATGATTAACTGCAGAGCTGAACTACCCATCCCTCTACTCTGCTTTCACGAAATGCTTTTTCTGACATATTCTTAAATTGTTATCAATGAACAACAGTATGCAGATCTCTTTGAGAATGAATGTGGCTGATATTTAGTCTACAGTAGCCTAGGCTACACCAAATGACGCACAAGAGCGCAAAAGATGCATACGGGAAGACATGTCAAGACATTCAACTTTGTCATCTTTACCTTAATAAGCATGGATTTCACCTGGCGAGGCACTCTACGGGGAGACTGAGATGGGAAACCAAATCGATTTGTTAAATAGTGCTCTAATGAAGCGCTCAAAATATATATCAATGTTGCCAAATGAAATAGTTCAGAGTTGAAATGACACTCACAATATCCAAATCAAAGTCGGTCAAGTCAGGAGAAAGATCCTCCTCAATGTTAATATCCTCAAACTGTCCAAAAACATACGGATTGTAACACATCAGTAAAGTCAAAAACAGCATGTTGACGTCCATATCCATTTACAGTAATAACGAATATGATCGCATTTTTCCAGGGTGCAGCGCACTGAGTCTGCGGGTCGTTCGGATCAGAATGACCCAATTTGTGAGACGATGGATGACTGAGGACACTTGACTCGCAGCGGCACGCCCACCAGCAGGGAGATGCAGTTTTCCCCCTCGACTGGATTAGTCGCGTCGGGGGCTAGGGAAAAAGCGCCTGACCCGGGTCACACACACAGGCACACAGCTATTACAATGTGCACGCCACTCCAAAGGCCATCAATTGCATCTATAGTCTTCGTTCACTACTCGCCTTGAAGTTGACCCCACTTCCACCCCAACAAATCACTTCAAGGTCAGTGTGATTCATTTAGCCAAGTGCCACTGTCACGTTTGAACTCTCAAAACTGCATTTATAAATAAAAATTGTGTACACTTATGCAGTATGACACAAAGTCAGAATTATTTAAAGGCAACATTATTTAACCTTAAAAGGGCAAACTGTGGTAAATTTAGCAAAACCATAATTTCAAAACAGGTTTTTTATCCTTCTGAAATTTTAGGACTTTGTCACGCAACTATTTATAGACAAAAACACTATTTAGTATGATTTCGGTGTTAATATGGAGGAATGGAGAAATGTATACTAGTGGTGGGGCTAAGCTGAACATGTAGACTCAATTGGGCACTTTGTGATAGAAGCACCACATTTGGCACAGAGGAAAAACGTTTTTTATTTTTACATTTAACCTTTATTTAACTAGGCATGTCAGTTGAGAACAAATTCTTATTTTCAATGACGGCCTACCGGGGAACAGTGGCTTAACTGCCTTGTTCAGGGGCAGAAAGACAGATTTTTACCTTGTCAGCTCAGGGATTCGGTCGAGCAACCTTTCGGTTACTGGCCCAAGGCTCTAACCACTAGTGTACCCTGGGAAGATATAGATATGGAGGCGCTCCAGATTTTGCCCCTGGGGACGTGGCAGACACTAAAATAAAAAGATAACTCCAAAATCTGGTGCCAGAACGACTCAGAGATGGCCTACAGGCCAATGCAGCAGTAGGCCTATACATCCTCAAATAAGTCAAATACATAGGCCTAAAGCTGGCAAATAAAAACATAGCAGATATCCTGATTAAAATTCAGGTTGCAATCACATTAATTAATCTCTCTACTCCTTTTCTATATGTCTTGACTTGAGCTATTGCTAGTGAAGTGCAACTTTGTATCAACTCGGAAGGTTGGCGTGCTTAGGCGCTCACACTCCCTCAAAAATGGACAAAACTCCTAAATGACTCAGATTCAGATCACCTTTATTATCCCACCAGGGGGAAATTCATTTGGTCATGTGCTTAAAAAGACGGTACATAAAACATGAAAACACAGAAACTACACAATAGAATTCATCCAAAGTGCTATAGCCACACATTTAAAGTGAAAGTGCAATATGCTATATACTCGAGGGACCAACAGACTATCTATTATACGACCTAATGGCTGTTGGAATAAAAGAGTCCCCATATCTATCTGTTTTCATTCTCTTTCCCCTTGTCCAGCTGCTGCTGTGACTGAATTTTGAGTGAAGGGGATGAAGGGGATGAAGGGGATGAGTACTGTCCTGTAAAAAAAAAATCAAGTTTTAGGAGGATGAGTTTTTGTTTCACACACGCATGTCAAACCAAAGGACAGCACACTCTGCAGGACAGTTTTATAGAACATTTGTAAGATATGGCGGTTTACATTACAACGATTCAGTTATTTATTTAACTAGGCATGTCAGTTAAGAACACATTTCTATTTACAAGGACGGCCTAACCCGGACGATACTGGGCCAATTGTGCGAGCCCTATGGAACTCCCAATCACGGCTGGTTGTGATACAGCTTGGAATCAAACCAGGGTCTGTAGTGACACCTCTAGCACTGAGATGCAGTGCCTTAGACCGCTGCGCCACTCGGGAGCCCTAAGCTTTGAAATAAACCAGCCTGTTTCGCACAAGTGTAGCAGGTTGTGAATTTTGCAGACAACATTCCACTCTGAGAATGAGAACCGTAAATGACTGTAATGCATGCATTAAAGAGTAATTAATGCAACCAAATGACGGGGATTAATGGTACATTTACTAGTCTACTAGTTACATATGTAATGGGGAATTGATCAAAATAACCAATCAAAGGGAAAACGATTCACATAATGAAACAATGAATGAGCCTTCTCACTTCGCCTCCTCCTCTCTGCTGAAACTAGCGCGCAGAACAGCGCCCCTCTGTCTTACCATATGTAGCCCATGTATCTGATGCTGTCTGGTCATAAAAAGTATGACACGCCATTCTTCTTTTGTCCAGATAGCTTCAGATACATGGTCTCCACATATGGAGACAGAGGGGCGCTGTTTCGCTAGCTTTGATGCTTTATGTGAGATTGATGCCTCTTTCTATTGGTGCGCGGTCATTATCATTACTCAGAAATGCTGCCATTCTGTCATTTCAGAGATGTTACAGGATGTTTTAGGGGTTGTTTATTTTCTGAGCAATACTTATTTTGAGTTGGCACTGTTGTAGGCTTTGCTGTGTGTGTGTGTGTGTGTGTGTGTGTGTGTGTGTGTGTGTGTGTGTGTGTGTGTGTGTGTGTGTGTGTGTGTATGTGTGTGTGTGTGTGTGTGTGTGTGTGTGTGTGTGTGTGTGTGTGTGTGTGTGTGTGTGTGCGTGCGTGCGGGAGTGCGTGCGCGCGCGTGCGTGCGTGTGTGTGTGTGCGTGCGTTCAATCAATTTCAAGTGCTTTTCTGTCTCTTTTTCAAGTGCTTTTTTCCCTCCAGAAACATGCATTTACATTTCTTAATGAGTGGAAGACATTTCCGAATGCATTTCAGCAAACATTGAAGTTGAACTTTAAAGAACAAAAAACAGTGAAGAACTGTGCCTACCAGGGTTGGGGACAATTCCATTTTAAATCAGTCGATTCAGGAAGTACACTGAAATTCCAATTCCAACTCCAATTTATTTTACAGAAGGCAATGAGGAAAGTTGAAATTGAATTGGAATTTCAGTTTACATTCTAAATTGACTGAGAAAAAAAGGAATTGACCACAACCCTGGTGCCTATACTGCTCATAATGAAATCAAAACGATAAGATCAGATTACTATTTTTAATACCCATTTAAATATCATTAAACAATTGTGGTGTGTGTTTTTGTATTGAGATTTCCTTATGGGAAATATTAATGTATGTGTACATTTTCAAAGGTTTGTGTACTATATAATACTGGGAAAATAAAAATATATAACATACTAGCATTTGATATTGCTATGTGACAATGGTGCATGTCAGAGACAGAGGTCTGGATAGTAAGGTGTGTTCTTTCAGATGTAGTAGTCTCAGCACCACACTCCCTCAAAAACTAAACCCAGTTGCGTGATTCCCCCAGAGAGCTTGCGAGAGACTCCCTATGATTGGTCAATTAATCATTCAGGAAAAGTGTTTCCACCTTAAAGGAATAATTAAACGATTTTAAAAATGCATTAGTCCCAACGTGTTTTGCGTGTCAGCAGTCAGGGAATCAAGCGGTTTGCATTATCATGATGATGTGGCAAGTGTGCTTTTTGAAAGTCCCATATCTTGAAAATTTGATTGCTCACATGCAAAACATTTTGGGACTGAATCAACAGTGGACTACAAATACCAAAATATAGTTTAATGCAGTGCACACCCAGCATGGTGACAAAGGTCAATAGTCAATTATTTCCCTCTATTTCTGTTTTTATTCTATTGTTGTTGCACAGCAAAAAGGGAAATGACCTGACCTCACAGTGATTGCCATGCAAAGTGGCCAAATTTGGCGCCAAATGGAATGTTTGAATTCTGTCTGAAGTCCAAACATTACCTCCACTGCCACGTGGCCAACCCACCGGTATTATTATGATCACATAGAGAGAGGCAACTACTGCTACAGTATGCCAACGTTTAAATCTGTACATACCAGCATTGGAAACCCAGTTCTGATTGTCTGTGTGTGTCGCAGACTTTAGGCCCTCATAAATCAACGAGAAAACCAGCCCAAAACCGAACCTGTACGATCCCAAATATGCTGTGTTTACCCTCCTACACGGCAGGTCAAGTTTCAAAGTTTCCCTCTCCGGGTTACGTGAAACACAACAAATATTGACTGGGGCCAAGCGTCTATCCTCATTTTTGGGATCTTTCTGCTCCCTCTTGGGTCCCGGCTGAAGGACTATATCTGGGAGTGTTAAACCTCAGGCAACACATACAGGCCTGGAACCATGAGACGCCTGGCTCTCCTCCTAGGCCTGCTGGCCCTACACCAAACCCACTGCTTTGAGTTTGTGGTCGAGGGCGAGTGGGAGACGGAAACGGTGAGTTCATATATTTCAATGTCGACTGTTATACGATAACGAGATTGTTTTATAGATGTGTCTTAATTGCCTTAATGCTGATGGTCCCCAGGAAGAGTAGCTCCTGCCTTGGCAGCAGCTAATGTCGATCCTTAATAAATACAAATGTGTGTAGATACAGCCATCTCTCTGTCAAATGTGTTTTTTTTTGATAACGTTCCTTTTACAGAACTATATTATATGTGACGTCCATGTGATTGATTAATGTACAACTTTATTTTCTATTTTACAAACGGCCCTTTTGTTCTACCAGTCATTAGATGAACAACATGGACGATTTAAGGTGAGATGAAACTCTTCTTTTCTTTTTTCCAAACAATTTGTCTGAATTAATGTTATACAATGTCATAGTTTGCTATTCACAATCATTAATAATATGCATTTCTTATATTCAATATGACATTGATTCAATAATGCAACATATTATGAGGGAAATGATCCTGTCTTGAGGTGGGTTTTTTGTTTTTTTGCCCAATTACAGAAATAGAATACCAACAACATGTAAAAGCAAGCAGTCTGCTTCATTGACCTCTGAACTATTGATAAAGGGGTTACGTAGAGGTCAATGGATTGAACCCAATGAAAGTCCTATACATGTGGTCAATATAGGCTTACTGACAATTCAAACATTTAATTTAGAATATCTATAGAATTGTTATGCCATTTTCACCTACCTATAGTTACTGATACATATGAAACATTTTCTCTCTGAGGGCAGTTATGGGACAATACAGATACTCCTGCATCCACATTGCTTGCTTTTTGAGGTTTTAGAATGGGTATCTATCTGTAAAGCACTTTGTGACAACTGCTGATGTAAAAAGAGATTTATAAAATACATCAGCTTGATTGATTGGTACAGAGCTGATTGTTTCTGTGTGTTTCCAGAGGGCGATATTGACCAGTGAGGAGCAGGAAGACTTTGAGGTAGGTTTCTCTCTCTGGTCTCTGCTTGGTGTTCGACCCCTCTGTCCAATGTGGCAGAGTTTAATCCTCTTATCTACTAATCAATGGTCCTGTTTGAAGAGAATCCGCTGACAGACAGGTTATTGACTTCACTCTGCAGTTGCTACATCCATTTAACGTTTCTGTGGTAAAATGTGTCACTTTCTTTCTCAGAATTCACAGCCTGTTATACGCTGACTACACCAAACATTAGGAACACCTTCCTATTATTGAGTTGCACCTCCCCCTTTTCCCCCCCAGAACATCTTCAATTCACTGGGACATGGATTCTACAAGGTGTCGAAAGCGTTCCACAGGGATGCTGGTCCATGTTGACTCCAATGCTTTCCACAGTTGTGTCAAATTGGCTGGATGTCCTTTGGGTGGTAGACCATTCTTGATTGACACAGGAAACGGTTGAGCATTAAAAACCCAGCAGCGTTGCAGTTCCTGACACTGCGTTGCAGTGCCTGACACCTACTACCATACCCCATTCAAAGGCACTTAAACATTTTGCTTTGCTCATTCACCCTCGGGACGGCACACACACATAAAAAAACATGTCTCAATTGTCTCAAGCTGTCTCCTCCCCTTCATCTTCACTGATTGAAATGTATTTAACAAGTAACATCAATAAGGGATCATAGATTTCACCTGGATTCACCTGGTCAGTCTATGTCATGGAAAGAGCAGGTGTTCTTAAGGTTTTTTATCATCAAGTACATACTCCAAAGAAAAAAATGTCCTATCCATTTTTCAGTCAGATATTTTGATTTGTAGATTTAAAAAGACAATTCTGTGTTCCGAAACCAGTTGTTTTTTGTGGTTTATATGTAAATGTAGAGAGCTTGAGAGCTTGACAATTCCTATGCAACGGCACTCGTCCCTAGTTGATGACATCACAGCCAAAGTCAGTCTCACGTGCTCCACCTCTCTCGGTAGGCCATCCGGGGTGATGACATCACAGTTAAGAGCTACAAGGTGGAGAGCCGCATCACGTCGCGGTTCTGCCACACCACGGTCAAGAGCTCTGTGGTCAACTCTGGTCCAAATGCCCAGAGCATTGGCTTCAACGTCCAGATCCCCAAACAAGCCTTCATCACCAACTTCACCATGTGAGCCAACCGTCTCAATCACAATAAAAATCACAATCTCAATTCTCAATCACAATCCAAATGTCACGATCGCAATCACACTGCAATACAACCCTGAAATGAATGGAAAGAGCTGTGGACTATGTTGTGTCCTGTTGTTAGGAATGTGAATGGGATCACGTTTGTGGGCTCAGTGAAGGAGAAGACTGTGGCTAGGAACCTCTACGCTCAGGCTAGAGCCAGAGGGAAGGCCGCAGGCCTCGTCAGGTACCGTACAGCCCACAATGCACCATGGCCATGGTATTTAGTGTAGCTATACTGAAGAATGACATCTTGGACAATACAGGGAAATGGGTTCCCACCCATTTTTGACCGTTATGAATCCTATGCCATTCATAATGGTCTATGCCGTGTATAACAGACATTGTTGTTGCATAAGACCTTTCTAGTGTCCTGTGACTGACTATAGAGCTGGTAATGCTACACCACAGGGCTAACTCCCAGGACATGGAGACCTTTAAGACGGAGGTCCACGTGCCTCCCGGCAGTAAGATAGAGTTTGAGTTGCACTACCAGGAAATGATGCAGAGGAAGCTGGGCTTCTATGAACACTCACTATACCTGCAGCCTGGACGACTGGTGCCCCAGTTCCAGGTGAGAGAGCCTACGTTTGTGCATGTGTGCGTGCCTGTGTGTGGTATTTAACGACTGTGTTTTGATAGGTCAGTGCGGATGTGTCAGCGTATTTGAACCGTCTCCCTGTCTCTCCGCAGGTGGACGTGTATATCTATGAGCCCAGCGGCATCGCCTCTGTGGAGACACTCAACACCTTGGGAGAGCATTTCAGCGGCATGGCCAAACTCACCTCCTCGAAGGACAAGGCTCACGTGGTGTTCAAGCCCTCGCTCCAGCAGCAGAGGAAGTGCGAGAACTGCACCACCAGCGCTATCGATGGCATCTTTACCGTCAAATACGACGTCCTGAGAGACAGCAATGCCGGGGAACTACATGTGGGTACACACACTGACCGAAACACACGCAGTAACACACTCTTTGTGTCACTTTACTTTGTAACAGAAATGTAATACAGGAAGTATTGGTCACTGTTATCTCACTGTTTCTCCTAGGTTTCTGACGGGCATTTTGTGCATTTCTTCGCCCCGGCCAACCTCTCCCCCCTTCCTAAAAACATTGTATTCGTCATTGACGTCAGTGGATCTATGTGGGGAGTCAAGATGAAGCAGGTGTGTGACGTAACCATAAAAAAACTCACAGGGGTCAATCTTTGCTCCATCAGGGTCGTACATCTCTCTTCTCTCACAACCGGCAGACTGCTTGCCAAATGCCACACTGCCCTCATGTGGGTATTCTGTGAAACTGCACTCAAATTACTCTCCAATCTCATTTATGACTTTATCTCTCTCTCTTGCTCGATAACTCTCTCTCTCAGACTGTGGAGGCTATGCAGACCATATTGGATGACCTGACCATGGATGACTACTTCAGCATAGTTGACTTCAACCACAACGTGCGCTGCTGGAGTGAGGAGCTGGTTCCAGGCAGCACCATACAGGTGGCTGAGGCCAAGAAATACATCCAGAACATCAAACCCAACGGAGGTGAGAGAAGGAGGGAGGGAGAAGGGAGGGATGAAAGAAAGAGAGCGACAGAGAAAGAGAACGATGTGGAGGATTATAAGGAAGTAGAGGGTTGGATGGGATTAAGTAATGGGGACAGACAGAGGAATGAGGAAGAGAGGAAAGAGTGGTGGATAACGGAAGGCTGTGTCTGGATGTGTATCTGATTGGCTCTCGCTGCCCTTTGACCCGATTCAGGCACCAATATCAATGAGGCATTGATGAGGGCGGTGCAGATGCTGGTGAAGGCGTCCAATCAGGGCATGATTGACCCACGCTCTGTCTCCATGATCATGCTGGTGTCTGATGGAGACCCCACTGTCGGTGAGACATCATACCGCTGCTGATCCCAAAACTGACAATGACTGACGTTTCATCACCCAACTCATACCACTTCACCCCCCTTCATTTTCCCCCTCACGCCCCATCTAATAACCTCCAGTGGTGTACTGCCCTTCATATTATTGTGCTACCGTCATCCACCATCACTCCCTCTCTGCGTAGGAGAGATCAAGCTCAGCGCCATCCAGAAGAATGTGAAGAAGGTCATGAGGGAGGAGTTCTCTCTCTTCTCATTGGGCATCGGCTTCGATGTCGACTACGACTTCCTGGAACGCATCGCCATGGAGAATAGGGGCGTGGCCCAGAGGATCTACACCAGCCACGACGCCTCAGATCAGATACGGGTACAATAGACCCCTGCCCCTGAAACTCCCATTTATCCTTCTCTACCTAATCTTGCATCCTGTTGTATCACTACTCTTCCTCCGTCCCCTCCCTCCGCTCTCCCCCTTTTGTGTGACTACCTCTCCTCTGAATTCCCCTCCTATTGTTGTATAATCACTCTCTCACCGCCATCTCTGACCTCAACGCCCTCCTCCGTTCTCCTCCTCCAGCGGTTCTACAGCCAGGTCTCGTCTCCTCTCCTGAGGAAGATCACAGTTCAGTTCCCAGAGGACTCTGTCTCTGACGTCACACAGAACCACTTTGACAAGTACTTCAGTGGCTCAGAGCTGGTGGTGGCTGGGAAGGTGCTGCCCTCTGAGTCCACTACTCTTAACAGCTTCACCACTGCATCCGCTGTGAGTCATACATACACATGCACGCATGCACACTCATACACACAGGGGTGGAATAAGTACCCAAAAGTCATACTTGAGTAAAAGTAAAGAAAATGACTCAAGTCAAAGTGAAAGTCACCCAGTAAAATATTACTGGAGTAAAAGTCTAAAAGTATTTGGTTTTAAAAATAGTTAAGTATCCAAAGTAAAATTAAAAGTATAAATCATTTGAAATTGCTTATATTAACCAAACCAGATAGCCAGGGGCAAACTCCAACACTCAGACATAATTAACAAACAAAACATGTCTCTTTAGTGAGTCCACCAGATATGAGGGAGTAGCGAATACCAGGGATATTCTCTTGATAAGTGGGGGAATTTTCCATTTTCCTGTCCTGCTAAGCATTCAAACTGTAAAAAGTACTTTTGGGTGTCAGGGAAAATGTATGGAGTAAAAAGTACATACTTTTAGTAGGAATGTAGTGAAGTAAAAGTATTCAAACATAAATAGTAAAGTACAGATACCCCAAAAAATGACTTAAGTAGTACTTAAAAATATTTTTTGCTTAAGTACTTTACACCACTGCGCACACGCACACACACACACACACACACACACACACACACTACCCTCTCTCTGTCCCCCTCTTCCTCCCAGGATCGTCTGGACCTGTCCCTACAGACTGAAGCAGACTACCTGGAGCTAGACGCTGCGCTGGCCCAGCAGCAGCATGCCTTCACTGGCTTCGCCAGACAGATGTGGGCCTACATCACTGTCAACCAGCTACTGGTCGAGAGGTGAGAGAGAGGGAGAGAGAGATAGTTTAACACATCTTTATTTTCAATTTAAGGAGCGAATACAAAGCTTGTGCTATAATTTGCCCGCCCTTCGATACAGAATACAGAGCATGAATAAACACACAGAGTAACATTTTGTGAATGGTATATCCCTGTTCCCTGCAGGTCCCTGGCCCCCACTGCTGGTCACAAGAGGAAGATCACACAGAGGATCCTGACCTTGGCTGTGGAGCACCAGTTTGTCACGCCCCTCACTGCCCTACTGGTGGAGAGTGAGGAGGGCAAGGAGAGGTTGCTCGCTGACTCCCCTAATGACCCCAAACAGGGCTGCTGTGCAGGTGCCTGATCAAAATCACTAGAGTCCCCCATTTTGGGTCTTGTAAATGTACATGAGGGCAAGAGAGTGACTAAAGCTTTCCCAAACTTGGTGTGTGTGTGTGTGTGTGTGTGTAGGAGGATCTGGTATGGCTGCTCTCGGAGGAAGGACTCCAGTGCAGATGGTTCACAGCATCCCCCCCTGGGTCCAGAGGACCACCCCTGCCCCCCCTAGCCACGCCGAGAGGCCCCTACCAGATCACATCACCATAGGTGACCATAACACACACAAACCTCTATACACATCTGTGCTACAGCATAATGCTTCTCTACCTGTCCATATCACAATACGTAGAAACATACACATAGCCATTCACTCTGTTTTTAAAGGGGCAGTGCGGATAAAACGTGATTTCCCTGTGTTGTATATATATATTTCCCCACTATGAGGTTGGAATAATGCTGTGAAATTGTGAATATTATGATAATGCACTGTGTAAGAGCTGTTTGAAAAGTTTGCCTGAAATGTCAGCTTGTTTTGCTGGGTGGGGTTTTTGGACTAATATCAATAATCTCTACGGCCTAGAAATCCATGACTTAAAACACAAAGGTCTCATTGTACGCTGATGATTCATGTTTTCTTGTAAATCAACAATTTGGATCCCTCCACAGCCTCAAAGATGATCTAGATACTTTGTTTAACCTCTCTGGATTACAACCAAATGATGGTAAGTGTACAATATTACGTATTGGATCACTAAAAAATGACAACTTTTACATTACTGTGTAATTTACCAATAAAATGGTTGTCACGTACGTGAGGAGAGACGGACCAAGGCACGGATGTTGAGTTCCACATATTTATTATAAAGTGAAATTTAGCAAGAACAAAACAAATAAATCAATAAACTAACAACGAAACTTGACTACGTGGTGCACATGCACAAAATAATATCCCACAAATGCAGGTGGGGAAACAACCTACCTAAATATGATCCCCAATCAGCAGCAACGATAAACAGCTGCCTCTAATTGGGAACCATATTAGCACCCACATAGAGAAATATCTATACTAGATCACCACCTAGTCACGCCCTGACCTACTACAACATAGAGAACAAAGGGCTCTCTATGGTCAGAGCGTGATAGTACCCCCCCCAAAGGTGCGGACCCCAGCCGCAAAACCTGAAACCAAATGGGGAGGGTAAGGGGGGGTGATTAGTCTCGGTGGCGGCTCTGGTGCAGGTCGTAGCCCCCACCCAGACCCCGCATCCGGCCATGGCGCCGGGCTGAACGCTGTGCCTGGACTGGGTATCGGTGCCAAGGATGGCTCCAGCCATGGAGCTGGGTTGGACGCCGTGCCTGGACTGGGCATCGGCGCAGAGGAGAGCTCCTTCCCTGGATCAGGACTGTGGACCGTCGCAGGTTCCGGACTGGGGACCGTCGCCGGAAGCTCCGGACTGGGGACCGTCGCCGGAGGCTCCGGACTGGGGACCGTCGCCGGAGGCTCCGGACTGGGGACCGTCGCCGGAGGCTCCGGACTGGGGACCGTCGCCGGAGGCTCCGGACTGGGGACCGTCGCCGGAGGCTCCGGACTGTGAATGCGCACTGGAGGCCTGGTGCGTGGAGCCGGTACAGGTGGTACCGGACTGGGAAGGCGCACTGGAGGCCTGGTGCGTGGAGCCGGCACAGGTGGTACCGGACTGGGAAGGCGCACTGGAGGCCTGGTGCGTGGAGCCGGCACAGGTGGTACCGGACTGGGAAGGCGCACTGGAGGCCTGGTGCGTGGAGCCGGCACAGGTGGTACCGGACTGGTGACACGCAACTCAGGGCGAGTGCGGGGAACAGGCACAGGATGTACCGGACTGGGGACACGTACTTCAGGGCGACTGCGAGGAGGAGACACAGGACGCACCGGACTGGGGAGGCGCTCTGGAGGCCAGAAGCGTGGAGCTGGCCCAAGTTGCACCAGACTGCTAACCAGATCCTCTGGTCGGATGTTGAGCAGAACACACTTGCACAACATCTCTCTCTCTCCCAACTTCCCCATTACCTCCCTGACAGTCTCTGGCTCTTCAGGGCGAGTGCAGGGAGCACTCGCCCTGAAGGCGCACTGGTGGCCTGGTGCGTGGAGCTGGAACAGATGGTACTGGGCTGAGAAGGCGCTCTTCAGTGCGCCTGCGCTGTAGCATACTCCTTGCCAGAACCTCGCTCTGGTATCTCTCATTAAATTCCTCTATCGACTCCCACACAGGCTCTGGCACTCTCCGCTGCTCGACCGCTAGCTCCGCCGACCACCCCTCATGCCCCCCCCCCCCCAAATGTTTTAGTTTCGGGCTGTTTTTTTGGCTTTCTTTGTGGGTGCGAACCCTGGCGTCATCACTGTCCTCCCTTCTCTCCTTGCGTCCTCTGTGACCCCTGCCAAGGAAGTATCTCCTGTCCTTCTATTATTTCTTCCCAGGTCCAAATTATTTTCCCCATCGTAGCACGCTGCTTGGTTCTTTGTTGGTGGGATATTCTTTCACGTACGTGAGGAGAGACGGACCAAGGCACAGCGGATGTTGAGTTCCACATATTTATTATAAAGTGAAACTTAGCAAGAACAAAACAAATAAATCAATAAACAACGAAACGTGACCACGTGGTGCACATGCACAAAACACAAAATAATATCCCACAAAGGCAGGTGGGGGAAACAACCTACCTAAATATGATCCCCAATCAGAGGCAACGACAAACAGCTGCCTCTAATTGGGAACCATATTAGCACCCACATAGAAATATCTATACTAGATCACCCCCTAGTCACGCCCTGAACAAAGGGCTCTCTATGGTCAGGGCCTGACAATGGTCTAACAGTGAAGTGGACATACTCGATATTCATATCCCAAAAGAAAGAAATAATCTCCTTACAATGCATTTGAATGTAAAGTTAGCAAAAATAGATTAGATCTGGCTATTGTGGAAAGGAAAATACCTGTGTATTTGTGGAAAAATCACCCTCATTATCTATTTAGTCATATCCCAGTTTACCTATTCGCTTATGGCCTTGACTACTGTACACCTAGCGACTTGTTTTTTAAATTATATGAGCAAAAATATTATATTTGATTTGGAATGGCATTCGGAGGACAATAATGATTAAATATTAAAGCATAAGAGCTCTCAATAAAGGCTTCAGTCATTCAAAAGTTATACTTAAATCCAAACTGGTTCTCTAACAGATTAGTAAGGATGTTTTACCCCATGTTCAAGAATGGCCTTTTCCCCTTTATTCAGATTACAGCCTTTCACTTTCGGTTATTGGAAAATGATATCATCTCCAAAATATCACTATTTTTAAAACAAGCCGTAGAAAGTTGGTTGCAATTTCAGTTTAATCCACCAGAGAAAAAAAACAGAACAAATATTACAACAAATATTATGGTTAAATTCAAACATACTAATTCATTAAAAAAAACAATATCTTTGGAAAGAATGTTTAAAAAAGGTTTCATCTTTGTAAATGACATCCTAAATAGGACTGGCGGAGTCTGTTGTACTCTAAATGTAAAATGGTAGAGGCAAGTGGAAGGGGGAGAAAGTAAGGAACTTGTCTGTCGGCCCTGCATTAAAGACCAACATTGGCTAAAGAAAATTGTGATAAATAAAAAAGTATATCAGTTTCATTTAAGGACCCCAAAAATATATACAGTATATTGCAAAATAGTCGGGAAGAGATTTTCGATGTATTGATTCCATGGCACATGGTTTATGAACTGATACAGAAAACAACGCTGGATTCAAAACTTTAAATGACTATACAAAATTCTTGCAACCAATAGAATGTTATACATACAACTATCCCAGTACTGCAGATTTTGCTGCGAAGAGACAGAATCATTAGATCATTTGTTTTGGTACTGTCCACATGTAACTATTTTTGTTTCTTTTTGACCATTTTAATTTCAAAACAATCACAGTAAGTTACTTAATTGTTACCCAGAAATGATTTGATATGGATGGGCCATCAACATCGCCTACCTCCCTACCTGGCAATGTCTCAGTGGGTAATATTCCTATGTCCATTGCGTCACTATAGTAACGGTTGTTTGTCTGTGTGTTTTCTGTGTGACAGTGGAGAACGACCCTCACTTCATCGTCCACCTGCCTAAAAACAACATGGACATCTGCTTCAACATCGACTCAGAGCCTGGACACATCCTCAATCTGGTGTCAGACCCTGGTGCAGGTATGCGTGTGCATGCAAAATAAGTGTGTGTCTGTGCTTGTGTCCTCTTATTCTCCGCCCTCTTTGTCCTCTAGGCGTGGTGGTGAATGGCCAGTTGGTTGGCTCTAAGAGGGTCGGGGTGGAGGAGAAGGAGAAGGAGAAGGTGAACACGTACTTTGGCACCATATCAGTGTTCTACCAGCCTGACGGCATCAGAGTGTCAGTCAGCACCGACCGTATCGACCTGACTCACGGCAGGAACAACCACTCCTTCACCTGGGGAGCCACGGCCGACATCACCCAGGACCGGTAGGAACATGCACACCCGCACACACAGACACACACAAACCGCTGGTGAGGCACCATCAGCCTGTTTTACTGTGGTAAGGTAAAAAAGTACATTTCATAAGTACATGGTTTCCTGTTTTAACCACACGCTATGATCCCTGTGTGTTTCAGGGTGAAGGTTTCCATAGTGAAGGACTCCAAGGTGATGGTGACGGTGGATGACAAGATCACTGTGATGGTGCTGCTACATCGTGTGTGGAAGAAACACCCAACCCACGTGGACTTCCTGGGCCTCTATATCCCCAACAACAACCAGTACTCCTCTCAGGCCCACGGCCTTATAGGTAGGTCACCAATTGGACCCAAGTGTTACCCTGTTACTGTACTGTTACAATAATGTTATAAGCTAATTAAATTATTTTACATACAGTTGCAATATACCCTACATCTCCCTTAAAGTGAATCCTGCAGCAGTATCCCTATATTTAATCACAGCCTACTTCACTAGGTTTCACTGATCTGTGTGTGTGTGTGTGTGTAGGTCAGTTTGGCCAGGAGCCAGAGGTGAGGGTGTTTAACCTGCACCAGGGAGCTGACCCTCTGAAGAAGAAGGCCACCATGCAGGTGAAGGGCAACAAGCTGGTCGTCACCAGGTAAGAACACACTCTCTCATGCACATCCCTGCTGCCATGTAAACCACACACAATTACAGGAACAACATCAGCACGTCACACATACTCAGTCGGTAGACTTCCTCTCTGTTCAGGTAATCCTTCCACCATATCACACAGTGGGACAGAGTGCATGTGAGTGCTAACACGACGAGGCTTGTAGACGAGGTTGTAACTAGTCCACGTGTGTGACAGGGGCTGGCAGAAGGACTACAGGCGGGATAAGAAACGTGGATCTGACGTCTTCTGCTGGTTCATCCACAACAGTGGCAAAGGCTTCATCGACGGCCATTACACCAACTACATCGTCCCGCGACTCGACAGCTTCCTGGCGCTCCCGCCCTGAGCGACCAATCGCAAGGCACACGGGGGTACCATGCAACCCAGGCAGTCAGAGACGGGGCGTAGTTATAAGGGATATGCTATTCCACAGGTACAGGAGACACACACATATGGAGCCAATTTGACTAGACACATGTTATTACCTGTTTTCATATCACAGTTCTGTCTGACAACTCTCTCTCTTTATGAAACGTTAAAAAAAACAGTATCAGTATGTATAGCAGTGTGAATGTTTCATCATTTTCATGAAGACTACGCTGCCGACTTTGAACTTTATGTACACTTCTTAACCAGAACATTCCAATGACTGTTGTATTTCTCAGACCTCATCTTACATGGTAAAATCAAATTGTTTTTCAATCAACCATTGTATCAAACAATTCATAGGTCAATTGTGTTGTACTTTATTCAATAAGTAATATTGCAACATTAAAATGTATTTGTAGAGAAACATTTTAATAACAATACAAAAGAAAACTAAAAAGAAAATGTCCCCCCCCCCCCCCATAATCATTGCTTGGCTAAGTCAGGAAGTGATACCTCCATAGAAAATGCATTCTGGGATATTTAGAGAAAGTAACTCTGACACAGTAGAGTCTCTCGGGTGATAGGCCTCAGTGGCAGGGTAGGGGGCTCTTGGGTTACGCTGTCATGTAACAGAAGTCATGATAGATCCGGCTATTTTAGAGAAATCCTCGTAGGCGATCCCATCCACCCTCCTCCCTTTCATCCGACCCTGAGGAAGAAAACACACCCTTGTATGAGAAAATAAGAACCATTCATATCATCCCAAAGCATTTGCTATACCAAACATCTATTCCACCACCAAACGGTAGAAACTGTTGCATGACGAGAGCCATTTTGTGCCTGGTCCTTACCGAGTCAAGTGTGAGGGTGGCACTGAACTTTCTCTCGTCTATGGAGTCCAGTAGGGCCTCTGTGTCTCTGTACACACCGTTCAGAACCAGGACCCTTTTACCTGTGGGACAGATTTGATTATTAGATTTGGTGAAATAACAGGTCAGATTACAGATAAAGTAAAAATGTACAGTTTACAAATCATACATTTCCTGTGGACATGTGTGTGTGTGTGTAACCGTGGCGAGAACTAGGTTACCTGGTGCAGGGATGACCGTCTCCAGGTGACTCTGGTCTAGTTTCAGTTTGTCCCCCGAGTCAATCATCTTCACAACGGCTGTGTATTTATCCTGCACCTCCTACAACACAACAACTGTTGGCCTAAATACATATGATATTCTTCTCAATGGCAGCGTACTGACTATAAACCTCTTATAAGATACTCAGAACACAAAACTGGCCCAAACATCTTGGATATGATCACGCATGTGTGGAACTAATGTGCTACCTTGATGACTCCTTTCTTCTTGTGGTATTTCTCCCCCAGTCTCTTGGTAACAACTTTGATTACGATGCCGGGGTGCAGCCAGTGGTCCACTCTCACAGACCTCTTCTTCTGCTCCTCCATCTCAACGTAACACAGTACACAAAGGGTTACATGCACACGTGTTTAACACAGAGTTAACTTGACAGTGCATCAAGTCAGAGCTGAGAGGGAGAACTGGAAACACTACCGTACCTCCATGATCTCATCCAGGGCTGACTTCTTCTTCTCCTCTTTGGCTTCTGAGGTGGAGGGAGCATCTTTCCTTTTCCCTGATCCTGCTGCCTTCAGGGCACTGGGACCCAGGGCCACACTAAGGGGAAGAGGTAGACACAGTGTTAATCAGAGTGAAATCCCCACAGTCATTTACTTTTGCATTGCTATTGATGACGGTGAGTCATTCTTACTGAGATCCAGGTTACTGTACCTGGCTTTAGATAGGCCATCCGCAGAGGAACAGGAGCCCTTGGCCAGATTGAAGGTAACTGAAATATAATCCGAAATATAACCAGCGAGAGATGAGCGGACAAAACGGTGTAATCTGTATAATTTCCGACCAAACGCATCATGAGTTACCTATAAAAAAATATTAAAAACATACTTTTCTCTTCTTCACTTTCTCGTTTCAACTCAGTGAAAACCGGTGCTTCCTGAAAAAAAAGAGGGACAGGTTGTTTTGAGTCCATGACATGTCATAGATAAAAAGTATCTTTGCTGAACAGTAGGGATGTGAAGCTTTCCTTTCAAGCACAATTCGATACAGGAACAAAGCTTTTAGTTTGAAATAATTCTGTGTGATTTGGTTTAATTATTTTCCATTCTAAATTAAAATCTGATACTGATTAAGTTTAGGAGCGGGGCCTCTGAGCTGGATCTGTCTGAGATTACTTCTCTGAGCTGTGTGTGAGAATGATGTATGGTGTGTGTAGGCGCCTGAGCTGAGCCAGAGGGCAAACTGAGCATCTACCACTATCTGATTTGGGGGGGGGGGGGGGTATGCTTTTTGTTATGAAATTACAACTTTAACCTGTTCATGTAAAAATGACAAAACACACTGATTTTGCTTTAAACAACCACCAAAACTATTTCTTATGGTGAACCTGGCAATCGAAAAGCCCCAATCAAAAGTTAGATGTGCAATCAGAAAGATGTGAGTTGTGTCCACACCGGTAGCTTATACAACTCCAGTAAAAAAACAAATGCACAGCGCATTTGATAACAATGACCCAGCAAATTACATTGGTTGTCACCCAAATAATAAAGCCTAAGATTTGACATTGCGAAAGCCATTTTACAAGCATTTGAATGCTGATTGTGCCGCACAGATCTACGAATATTAGATCAGGGATAGGCTCTCGTTGGTGCGAGCTGCTCTGTGCGCCGTTGTTATCTGACTTGGAGATCAATGACTGTCATATGAATTGACATGCTTAGTTCGATAGGCTACTAAAAAGGAAAGGACACAAATTCAGTCACAAAAGATTTGAGGTCTTTTTGGAAAAACGTTAGTGAACTGGGGGTTTGCAACTTTTTTTATTGATTTTCTGACCAATACATGCTACATTTTGATCAGTTTGGGCTCCCGCAAACCAATGCACTTGTATCTTAAACATATGTACCGGGTACCGATGCGTATCAGTGAATCGTTACATCCCTAGTAAACAGAACCCTTGGCCAGTCCTTGTTCAGCAGACAGAGTGTAATATCCCCTCCTAGTCAGAGGAGGGCAGTAGTGGTACTCTCTCACCTCTGGCTCCCTGCCTCCTTGGCCTCGGCGGACCTGCTCCTCTATGAACTTGGCACTGCGCTCCTGGTCATCGAGGTCCTGCTTCTTCTTCCTCTCCAGCTCCTCCTGCCTCCGGATGGTCTCTGGGTCACGGTCGATGTACTGGATGTACCAGCCTTTGGGCGTCTCGTCCACCTTACAGAAACCTGGGAGAAGTCATCAGACACAGCAATGTCAGGGATCAGACAGACACAGAAAACACACATAACCTCTGTTCTAAGAGGCATGAGCGTGAAAGTACCCTCTTTCCCCAGCCACTTGGTGAATTCAGTGAGAGTCTCCCACTGGGTGGAGTTCATATGGACATGCTCTCTGTCATTGATGTACTCGTTATAGACAATGTTGTTTTGCACTCGCTTGGTTCCTGGAGAGAGAGAGAGAGAGAGAAACATTCAGGTTTATCTTACAGTCTCTTTATAAGTAGCTAGTGTAATATTGCGTGCACATATAATATATAGATTCAGAAGAAAGCAAATATTACCAAAGCGTCTTTTAATCAGCTCAATAAAGTCATTCTTGAACTCCCTTGGTGAGAGGAAGAGTGGAGAAAGCAAGTAAGTCCACTAGTGGAACACCTCCACTGGCTCATCATTACTGACATGTCATTTTAACATTTATTGGAGACAGTGTTATAGAACACGACATACCAACAGCCAGACCTAAGTAAATGCAGATTGACTCACTGTGAGAAGTTGTCCATGATCTTGTTGGGGTCCTCCGAGGCCAGCAGCAGTTGTCTCTGGTGGGACTCGGACATGCAGTGGCATTTGAAGCCATTCTATGGGCAGAAAGGGAGAGCTAGTTCAACCTTCTGTATTGTATTAACTAGCTATTGTCCTTGCCTTTACCGTTAGCACGCAGAGCCTAACTTCTGACTTTCCTGAGGACAATACAGTCCATCTAGCTCGCTAGCTAATTACGCTATATAACGTTAGATAGCTAACTTAGCTAGCCATCTTTCTTACCTCGTCTCGACATTGTTTCTGGCACATTTGACAATACCATCGCAATTTTTGAAGACCTTTTGCTTTAATCCTATTCCCGATCGCCTTTGGGCTTAGAAAACCCTCTTTCCCCATGTCAAATAATAATCGTCTACATAAACATATGCAAGACAATTATTTAAATTCGAAATAAGCCTCGAACACGTTCAAATCTTGTTATGCTCTTCTCCTTCCTGCTAAAACATCTGCCGCTTCCGTGGGTATTTCGTCACCAATTAACGTGTACTTTGAAGTAACGCGAGGTTTGTTTTTTCGTCCACATCCTGCCATTTACTGGCGCTTGCGCAGTCCTGCGAGTCTGACCTTCATCCAAGGAATAATGTTCGCTAGGACTAGCGCGTTGGTTTTCCTCCCACAATGGTAACGTTTTATTTGCAAAATTCCGTATATTTGACAACATGATTTTGAGCATTGTGCTGTCGTAGACATATATGACAAATGCGTAAGTCGTATGCGTTAGTGAGCCATGTAAAACATTGCAAGGGCGCGCTAACCCGGTGTAGGCCGCAGATGGTGTGCGGTGCAGAGTGAATGGCCAAGTTCAGCCGGTGCGGTGGCTAAGATGATATTAGCTTGCTAACTAACTAGCCATGTCATTGAATTGTGTGACATCTAACTAACATTGGTTAAATGGTCCTTTAGTAATTCGTACAATGCCAGCTGTTTTCGGAACAGCGTCCAGTTCTTTTCAAATTCACTGTCCCTCCCGCTAACCAAGTTGGCATGCATTTTCTGGAAAAACCTAACATGCTAACGTTAGCTAATTGTTAGCTGGTGACATGGACTCTAGGATAACGTTAACTAACTGATTGCTCTATAGTTGTACTAACAGCATGTATTCGCTTATAGGTAGCTAGCTCTTTGTATTGGGAGGCAAATAGTTTGTAATCCCCTAGTTGAGGATGTCCACGTTGTGTCGCGAACTTGCAATGACAATGTTCTAACTTACCTAGCTAAATCTGTTTGTTTTGTAGTGGGCAGGTCAGGAACATGGCTACCTTGAAGGACAGTAAGTGTTTACCTTGCCATCTCTTTAACTACTCTGTGTTACATAACATTCACTTTTGAGCTTCCTCTTTTTAAGTCTTATGCGCAAGTTAAACTTTTAAATCATGATGATATTGTAGCTGTGTGTCTCAATGTTTTTGAACCTCAAATGTTTAGTCAGTCAGTGGCATCCATCTTTCCCACTCCCATTCTAGTCACCATCCGTTTGAAGTCCATCAAGAACATCCAAAAGATCACCAAGTCCATGAAGATGGTGGCCGCTGCTAAGTATGCCCGCGCTGAGAGGCAGCTGAAGCCCGCCCGCGTCTATGGAAACGGCGCCGTGGGTATGTCATTGCTTGCTTTGCATGATCTCTATTAGAGGTCGACCAATTATGATTATTGGAGGACCAGAAAAGCCGATTCAGATTAATCGGTCAAGTTTTTTATTTATTTATTTGTAATAATGACAATTACAACAATGCTGAATGAACACTTATTTTAACTTCATATAATACATCAATAAAATCAATTTAGCCTCAAGTAAATAATGAAACATGTTCAATTTGGTTTAAATAATGCAAAAACAAAGTGTTGGAGAAGAAAGTAAAAGTGCAATATGTGCTATGTAAGAAAGCTAACGTTTCAGTTCATTGCTCAGAACATGCGAGCAAATGAAAGCTGGTAGTTCCTTTTAACATGAGTCTTCAATATTCTCAGGTAAGAAGTTTTAGGTTGTAGTTATTATAGGACTATTTCCCTCTATACCATTTGTATTTCATTAACCTTTGACTATTGGATGTTCTTATAGGCACTTTAGTATTGCCAGTGTAACAGTATAGCGTCCGTCCCTCTCCTCGCTCCTCCCTGGGCTCAAACCAGCAACACAACGACAACAGCCACCATCGAAGCAGCGTTACCCATGCAGAGCAAGGGGAACAACTACTAGAAGGCTCAGAGCGAATGACGTTTGAAACGCTATTAGCGCGCTAACTAGCTAGCCGTTTCACTTCGGTTACACCAGCCTCATCTCGGGAGTTGATGGGCTTGAAGTCATAAACAGTGCAATGCTTGACACACAACGAAGAGCTGCTGGCAAAACGCCGGAAAGTGCTGTTTGAATGAATGTTTACGCGCCTGCCTCTGCCTACCACCGCTCAGTCAGATACTTGTATGCTCAGTCAGATTATATGCACCGCTAGATAATATCTAGTAATATCATCAACCATGTGTAGTTAACTAGTGATTATGATTGTTTTTTATAAGATACGTTTAATGCCAGCTAGCAACTTACCTTGGCTTACTGCGTAACAGGCAGTCAGTCTCCTTGTGGAGTGCAACGAGAGAGAGGCAGGTCATTGCATTGGACTAGTTAACTGTAATGTTGCAAGATTGGATCCCCTGAGCTGACAAGGTGAAAAGATGTTGTTCTGCCCCTGAACAAGGCAGTTAACCCACCGCTCCTAGGCCGTCATTGAAAATAAGAATGTGTTGGTAACTGACTTGCCTAGTTAAATAAAGATTAAATAAAGGTGTTAAAAAAAATAATAAAAGAAATTCGGCGCCCAAAATTTCAGATTTCCCATTGTTATGAAAACTTGAAATCGGCCCCAATTAATCGGCCATTCCGATTAATCGGTCGACCTCTAATCTCTATACACACACACACTAAAGTCCAAGGGAATTGATGATTTCTATGTGACGGTCATGACTCTATTAAGACCATAGTGAGAGGGCAGGGGTAGTTCAGGGCCTTTATTCATAAAGTCTCAGAGTAGGAGTGCTGTTCTAGGATCAGTTTAGCCTTTTATATCACAATGAATAAGATTACATGGACAGAGGGGACCTGATCCTAAATTAGCCCTGGTACTCAGGCGCTTCTTGAATACCATCCCTGTACTATATGGGTTGTTTCACACACACTTATTGGGAAGGCCTATGTGGCGTTTGACCGGGGTGTTCAACAAACCTGTTGATGGTCCCTCTTCTCTTGCTTGTATGTCCTCCAGCCCTGTACGAGAAGGCTGAGATCAAGGCCCCAGAGGGAGTGGCCAACAAGCACCTCCTGATCGGTGTGTCGTCTGACCGTGGTCTCTGTGGCGCCGTCCATTCCAACGTGGCCAAGGCCATCAAGGCCAAGATTGCTACCCTCACCGGCGAGGGCAAGGAGGTGATGGTAGTTAATGTGGGGGACAAGCTGAGGAACATCCTGCAGAGGTACAGAATGATAAAGAAATACAGCCATATCAGCTTTACTTTACTATATGATGCCCACAGCAACAGGTCCACTTTAGTGGTTCCCTTTGGAATTTAGTTTATTACCATGACAACAGTGTTCCCTCCCTGCCACCCAGGACACATGGCAATTACCTGCTGCTCAGCTGCAAGGAGGTGGGCCGCAAGCCCCCCACCTTTACTGACGCTTCCATCGTCGCCACAGAGCTGCTCAACATGGGCTTCGAGTTTGACCAGGGTGCTGTCATCTACAACAGATTCAGGTATGGATGGAACCTTTCACAGCCGCATCAGTGTCTTGTCTCCTCCAAATGTTTTCTTAGTTGAGACACTATTGGTATGGGAAGATTCACGTCAAGGATAGTCCCATCCTTGTCCTTCAAAGTACATAACATCCATTCAAGACTTGTTTTGATAATGGGCTATTTTCCCCCCTCATTCAGGTCTGTGATCTCCTACAAGACTGACGAGAAGCCCATCTTCTCTATTGATACTGTTGCTAATTCAGGTACAACAAGATTGTTTTGAAGGTCGCATTAATTCTTTAGTCTACGTCTTTGAGGAGGGGGTGCTGCTAAGCTGACATATGGAATTGTTTTAAGATGGTCATACTATGGATCATTTAGCTAATTGATTTTTACATTTTAAGACCCCTTTAGGTTTCAAAGAAATAAATACATATATTTGGCCTTTACTATTAAAGCCCATGGAAATGCATTGAATAACACATTCATACATGGCATAAAGATATTAAAGATATATGCCCCACAAAATGGCCGACTGACATCATGTGTCGTATTTTCCCTCTCCTGTAACAGAGAACATGGGCATCTATGATGACATTGATGCTGACGTGCTGAGGAACTACCAGGAGTTTGCCCTGGTCAACATCATCTACTTTGGCCTGAAGGAGTCCACAACCAGCGAGCAGAGTGCCAGGATGACCGCTATGGACAGCGCCAGCAAGAACGCCTGTGAGCATCTAACTCAAGCCGCTGCCTCTAACAACTAGCTTACTGCTCATCTTCCTCACCTGTCTATTAAGTCGTAGTCTTCCTGCCTGCCTCATAGCACACACAGTAGCTGTAGTCCTTTGTGATTATCTTCCTCAGTCTCCCTCTACTGCTTGATTGAACTAGTTATGCCTCTAGGGTTGCTGTTGATATTACAATATCAGCTAATCTGGTTGCCAGGTCTGTGTGCCTGCACTGTGATGGCTTTGTTCTCAGATTCATATCAACCCTGGCTCTGTTCTCTCCCCTCCAGCTGAGATGATTGACAAGCTGACCCTCACCTTCAACCGTACCAGGCAGGCTGTCATCACCAAGGAGCTCATTGAGATCATCTCTGGAGCTGCTGCCCTGTGAGTACTGTTCACTGTCAGCTTATTTCTGCCCATCCTCTCGCTTGCTCTGTTTCATTCTTTGTCCCTCTCTCTCCCTCACACATTGGTTGTTTCCCCTTGTTGTTTGATCTGTCCCTCACAGTAATGTTTTTTTTTTTCTTCACACATTCTTCCCCACTCATTCTTAACCTTGATTGGTTACCTAGACCTTTGAAAATATCCAGATCTTGACTCCTTGCATGAGCCCACCCATTATCTGTCATTATTAAATATTTAGACTTTTTAAGTTTGTTTACTAATCATTTATTTTCTGTCAACCTTATTACTCCAATCCCTCATGTTGGTGTCAGGACATAAATCATGTGATTGTAGGTAACAGCACCTAGGGTACATGTGCTATGCTCAAAGTAGATAGTTGCCAGTGCTTTTAAGTCCAGGACTATGTTTAATCTTTGTCCGGAAAACCATCGCACTGTAGTCTTTAAAATGGAATAGCTCCCTCTAAGGCCTAGTGTGTTCGATCATGTATCCTGTGTTTTTTGTTGTTGAAATCATACTAGACCCTATTATTCCCCCACATTTACTGTGACATTTTGGTTGGGTATTTTGCTTTCATCCTGTTTTTTTTCTGAATGCGTGTTCTGTGTGGTTTCAGATAAATGGACGAGGTCCTCCTGCCGTCATCGCCTGTGGTTCTGGCATACATGCTTCTGAGTACTTCAAACGGCTGTCAAGAGTTTTATGAACATTTGTGCTTCTATTTGTAAAATATACGGTAAAAAAATAAACCTCTTACAGAGAAACGTGTTCCTTTCATAGGTCCTCCTAGTTCTACTCACAATAAATCCTACTTGTGACCATGAAAAGAGTGATGTTTGAGCATAAAGATAGGCTTCAATTTACATTGCTATTGTGTTTTCCTTCTGTCTGAAAAATGCAAATGCACTTCCAAATATAGGCTGTCTATGGAATGTATCACTCCAAAAGGTTATCATTGCACTCAATTCCTTTGAAATAAAAGTCATGGTATTTGGCACAACTCTTAGTATTCTACACTAATAAAATATATAAATGCAACAATTGCAAAGATTTCACAAAGTTACAATTCATATAGTCAATTGAAATAAATTCATTAGGTCCTAATATATAGGTTTCACATGACTGGGAATACAGATATGCATCTGTTGATCACAGACCCTTAAATAAAAGGTATCAGGAAACCAGTCGGTATCTGGTGTGACCACCATTTGTCTGGTGTGGCGAGACATCTCCTTCGCATAGATTTGATCAGGCTTTTGATTGTCTCTTGTGGAATGTTGTCCCAATGCCTCTACGAAGTTGCTGGATATTGGCGGGAACTGGATCACGCTGTCGATCCCAAACTTGCTCAATTGGTGACATCTTGAGTATGCAGGCCATGGAAGAACTGGAAAATGTTCAGCTTCCTGGAATTGTGTACAGGTCCCTGTGAAATGGTGCTGAGCATTAGCATGCTGTGACATGAGGTGATGGCGGTGTATGAATGGCACAACAATGGGTCTCAAGGTATCTGTGCATTCAATTGCCCTCGATAAAATGCCATTTTCTTTGTTGCCTGTCGCTTATGCCTGCCCATACCATAACCCACCTCCACCATGGGGCACTCTGTTCACAACGTTGACATCAGCAAACCGCTCTCCCACACGACACCATACACGCTATCTCCCTGGTATTGTTGAAACTGGGATTCATCCGTGAAAAGCACACCGCTCCAGCATTCCAGTGGCCATCGAAGGTGAGCATTTGCCCACTAAAGCCGGTTTCAACACTGAACTGCAGTCCGGTCAATACCCGGTTGAGGACAACGAGCACGCAGATGAGCTTCCCTCACGGTTTCTGACAGTTTGTGCAAAAATTCTTCTGTTGTGCAAATCCACAGTATCATCAGCTGTCCGGGTGGCTGGTCTCAGATGATGCTGGATGTGGAGGTCCTGGGCTGGTGTGGTCTGCGATTGTGAAGCCGGTTGGACATACTGCCAAATTCTCAACATTGGAGGTGGCTTATGGTATAGAAATTGTAATTAAATTCTCTTGACAACAGTTCTGGTCGACATCCCTGAAGTCAGCATACCAATTGCACGCTCCCTCAAAACTTGAGACATCTGTGGAATTGGGTTGGGTGATAAAACTGCACATTTTAGAGTGGCCGTCTGTCCCCAGCACACGGTGCACCTGTGTAAGGGTCATGCTGTTTAATCAGCTTGATATGCCACACCTGTCAGGTGGAGAATGCTCACTAACAGGGATTTGTGCACAAAATTTGAAAGATATGTTTTTTGTTTGTACGGAAACGTTCTACGTTCTTTTATTTCAGCTCATGAAACGGGACCACTTTACATGTTGCGTTTATATATTTGCTCAGTATAGATCTGTATTTTTCAACACGTAGATATTCTATGTAACAAAGAAACAATGAATGAACTGGTTATTCAACGAGTTTGTGTGATATCTACTGTATAGCCAGCCCATCTGCATGTATCAATATTGTTCTCCCACTGTCCAGTGAGAAAGTAACTGTGTTGTCAAAAACAGTCAATGGTAATGTTTATGTTGGTCATTTTGTTGCGGAACTTGATTCTACGACTGAAATGGGATGAAAGGTTAAGTACCCTTTTCATTGATGGTATCCGGGGCTGCAATGTTTCGTCTGTTCATTTATGAACAGTGCAGCCCATACAAAATGTAGCCACTATGTAACCAATGAGTTATTAAAGATGTATAAACCATCTATACTTGTTAACCTATTGCTATAAGACCTGTATAAAGGGTTCTCATTATTCCTGTTATTTCAATAGTTTTTGTTGTTGCTGTAGTAGGCCTTGTAAGCGGTGTTAGTTTAGTGATATCAGATGACTCCTGCTTAGCAGCAGAGTCTCAGCCCAGCGTCTTAGAAAAATAAAGCCTGATGCGATTTCTTGTCTGTGTTATTTTTACACCACTAAAACGGAGTGCAAAAGGTGTTTTTAAGAGCTCAGCGCCAACACTATGCTCACACATACAGAAGAGTTTCTATTCAACGGTGTGTGTCTCTATACGGTCTTTATTGAGTGTAACCTAATCTGAGTGGGGCTGCTGTGTCTGCTTGTCTCGGTCCAGACAGGGCTAACCTGTGTGTCACTGCCCGCCGTGTGTAAGTATGTCTGTGTATATACCTGTCTGTGTGTATACCTGTCTGTGTCCATGAGTGGTCTGATGTGTATAAGGAGGAGAATCCAGAAGCAGCACTTGGAGTATTTGTCAAATTATTATTCCAAATTGTTGACAAACATGAGCCTGATAAGAAATGCACTGTGAGAACTGTTAGAGCCCCCTGGATCAATGATGAATTGGAAAAGTGGTTCAAAGAAACTATGCAAACAAGTCAGACTGCTCAGCTGATTGGTTGACGTACTGTCAATTGAGACATTTTGTGACCAGGAATAAATGATATTACCAAAACAAGATAAATGACATAAAATACGATGGATTTTCTTTGTGATGATATTATGGTCAGAAAGCCAAATTCATGTCCATCGTTCATTGAAGTTGATGGGTAATTTATAATGAAACCTTTTGATATAGCCAATCATTTCAATGACTAATTCACTGGTAAAGTGGACAAACTGAGATGTGAAATGACAACATTGAACAGTGAACCATTATATTTGTGTACTGAAGATATATTGAAAGTGAAGGATTGCTGTTTTGAATTTGGTTAAGTTCGCGTGGAAGAGGTGAACAAACTATTGTTATGCATCAATAATGATAAGCCACCGGGTATAGACAAACTAGATAGGAAATTATTGAGAATGGTAGCATACTGTGTTGCCAACCCTATTTGGCATGTCTTAAACAAAGCCTAAAGGAGTGTTTGGGTCCACAAGCGTAGAAGGAAGCTAAAGTAATTCCACTACCTGTCACGCCCTGACCTTAGAGCCTTTTAATTCTCTATTTGGTTAGGTCAGGGTGTGACTTGGGTGGGCAATCTATGTTTCTATTTCTTTGTTGCCCTAGTGTGGTTCCCAATCAGAGGCAGCTGTTTATCGTTGTCTCTGATTGGGGATCATACTTAGGCAGCCCTTTTTCCCACCTTCAGTTGTGGGATCTTGAATTTGTTAGTTGCTGTGTATTCTGCAGAACTTTACGGTCGTTTATCTTTTGTTGTTTATCAAAATAAAGGAAGATGTACTCTTACGACGCTGCACCTTGGTCTCATTCCAACAACGGACGTAACACTACCTAAAAATAGTAAAGCCCCCTTTTGCTGGTGCAGCGCAGCTGCCCAATCAGTTTGCTGCCTGTTCTTAGTAAACTGATGGAGAAAATTGTGTTTGAACAAGTACAATGCTATTTTTCAAAGAACAAATTACCTACTGACTTTCAGCATGCATATAGAGAAGGACACTCAACTTGTACTGCACAGACTCTGATGTCTGACGATTGTTTAAAAGAATGGGATAATAAGATGTAGCTTTATTGTTAGATTTCAGTGCAGCCTTTGATGTTATTCATCATAATTTGTTTTTGAGAACTCACTTGTTTTGGCTTTATATCACATGGTTGGAGAGTTACTTATCCAATAGAACTCAGAGACTGTTCTTCAGTGGAAGTTTTTTTTCAATTAGGTTAGTATTGTGGAGTAACTACAATGTTGTTGATCCATCCTCAGTTTCTCCTGTCACAGCCATTCAACTGTAACTGTTTTAAAGTCACCACTGGCCTCTCCGGCAACTGAGTTAGGAAGGACGCCTGTATCTTCGTAGTAACTGGGTGTATTGATACACCATCCAAAGTGTAATGAATAACTTCACAATGCTCAAAGGGATATTTAATGTCTGATGTATTTTACCCATCTACCAATAGGTGCCCTTCTTTGCGATGTTTCCTCCCTGGTCTTTGTGGTTGAATCTGTTTGAAATTCACACTGAGGGACCTTACAGAGAATTGTATGTGTGGGGTACAGAGATGAGGTAGTCATTCCAAAATCATGTTAAAACCCTATTATTGCAAACAGAGTGAGTCCATGCAACTTATGTGATTTGCTGAGCAAATGTTTACTTCTGAACTTATTGAGCCTTACCATTACAAAAGGGTTGAATATTTATTGACTCAAGACATTTCATCTTTTCATTTTTAATTAATGTTGAAAAATTGAAAAACATAATTCCACTTTGACATTACGGGATATTGTGTGTAGATCAGTAACCAACAAATCTCAATTTAACACACAATATCCCGTAATGTCAAAGTGGAATTATGTTTTTCAATTTTTCAACATTAATTAAAAATGAAAAGATGAAATGTCTTGATGGGTAAAATACATCAGACATTAAATATCCCTTTGAGCATTGTGAAGTTATTCATTACACTTTGGATGGTGTATCAATACACCCAGTTACTACGAAGATACAGGCGTCCTTCCTAACTCAGTTGCCGGAGAGGCCAGTGGTGACTTTAAAACAGTTACAGTTGAATGGCTGTGACAGGAGAAACTGAGGATGGATCAACAACATTGTAGTTACTCCACAATACTAACCTAATTGACAGAGTGAAAATAAGTAAGCTTATACAAAATACAAATATTCCAAAACAAGCATCCTGTTTGCAACACGGCACTAAAGTAATACTGCACAAAAAAATTGGCAAAGCAAATAACTTTTTTGTCCTAAATATGAAGTGTTATATTTGGGACAATATCAATACAACACATTACTGAGTACCACTCTCCCTATTTGCAAGCATAGTGGTGGCTGCATCATGTTATGAGTATGCCTGTAATTGTTAAGGACTGGAGAGGTTTTTTTTTTAATAAAAAAGAAACGGAATGGAGCTAGGCTCATTCCTAGAGGAAAACCTGGTTCTGTCTGCTTTCTACCAGAAACGGAGAGGTACATTTACCTTTCAGCAGGACAATTACCTAAAACACAAGGCCACATCTACATTGCCGTTGCTTACCAAGAAGACAGTGAATGTTCCTAAGTGGTAGGGTTACAGTTTTGACTTAAATCTGCTTGAAAATCTATGGCAACACTTGAAAATGATGAACAACGAATTTGACAGAGCTTGAAGAATTTTCAATAGAAAATATGGGCAAATGTTGCACAATCCAGGTGTGGAAAGCTCTTAGAGACTCACCCAGAAAGACTCACAGCTGTAATCGCCGCCAAAGGTGCTTCTGCATTGACTCAGGGGTGTGAATACTTACAGCATGTAAACGAGATGTATCCATATTTCATTTTTAATACATTTGCACAAATTTCTAAACACATGTTTTCACTTTGTCATTATGGGGTATTGTGTGTAGATGGGTGAGAAAAAAACATAGATTTAATCCATTTTGAATTCAGGCTGTAACACATCAAACTGTGAAATAAGTCAAGGGGTATGACTACATTCTGACGATACAATACATGAATAGTGTGTAAACAGTATTTTTGTTGTCTCTTGGTGTCTTTCCAACATATAACTATTATAAATGATCATATCTTATGTTGCTCTTGTCTACACCGGTTTTGAACTTTGTCATGTATTTGCAAGTTTTATGTGGACCCCAAGAAGAGTAACTGCTTCACATACAGTAGCTGTCGGGGATCCTACTAAACAAAACTGAACTCCCCACGTCTCCTTAAGTAAAGAAAGTAAGCCTTGTCCGAGTTAGAATGGCACAAATCCCCTTAGGGTGGACATTATATCAGGGTTGTGTGAAGTGTAGGAAGAGGATGTTTGTGTGGTCTTCTCAAGTTCGGATTTTCCAGGACGCTACACAGCAGGATAGAAAGGTGTGGCATTGGTGGGGGCCCAGTCCAAACGGACAGAAAGGTGTGTGTTATGTGTGTGATGTAAGAGGGTGTTGTCCAGACTGGCAGGATGGCAGACAGGGAGAGTTAACTGGGCCTGGAGCCAGAACTCAGCTGGGTGTCTCTCTCTACTCTACTCCACTTCCAGTGCTCTCTGACTGCACAACTCAACCTCCTGCAGTTCAGACAATGTCCAGCAGCTGGCGCTATTTGATAACAAATGCATGCCTTCCAGAAATGTACAGAAGCCAGTTAGCAGAGCTCTGATTCAACAAGGCGGTCAGGAGAACATTAGTAGATCTCTGATTCAACAAGGCTGTCAGTAGCACCAGAGGGGCATGTTGAATTGTAGTACCAGGGACAAAAACAACCCTAACAACTGAACCTAGATCAGTGTTTGTTTGTTTCTTTCCTATACAACACACAGCTCTTCCTCATAACAGCTGATCTAAGTTCAGCGTCTGGTACATCCGTTACTAGCGCCCTAACCTTGACTATTAAAAGGGACAGACCACAAACCAGTTAAGAGGGCTTAATGTACCTACAAACATCTGTGACCTGTGTGACGTTAGTGAGCCTGGATAAATGTTTCTCCTTGGCTTCAAATTTGTGTGTGTGTGTGTGTGTGCCTGTGTGTGTGACTGTGTTCGTGTGTGTGTGTGTGTGTGCCCTCAGCAGGTCTTGTTTGTCTATTGTGTTTGAGCTTGTTATTGTTTACTCCTGTGGGAAGGAGGAGCGATAGCATCTGAACACTGAAATTACAGCGATGCCAGTCTCTGATAAACGAGGAACACAGCCTCACATCTCCCCTCGCAGGCACAGCCCAACGGTCCCAGATCACATAGGAGGCACTCTGGAATTCCGGTTTTGGGAATTTTGGTACCGTATTGGGAATTCTCCTCCTCCTTCCTGGGCTCAGGGTTTTGGGTGTGGAATAGAGGAAGGACTCAGAACTGTTGGGATGTGGAAGGATCTATACTAGTTTGTCTCGCGCTACAAAGACACACAGAACATTGACATTTACCACTGTGTGTGAACGTTCAGATATTTATTTTAAAAAATATATATTTCGCCTTTTTTTTAACCAGGTGGGCCAGTTGAGGACAAGTTCTCATTTACAACTGCGACCTGGCCAAGATAAAGCAAAGCAGTGCGACAAAAACAGTTACACATAGACAAATGTACAGTCAATAACACAAAAGAAAAGAAAAATAGAACAATCTATGTACAGTGTGTGCAAATGTAGAAAGTAGGGAGGTAAGGCAATAAATAGGCCCTAGAGGCAAAAATAATTACAATTTAGCATTAATACTGGAGTGATAGATGTGCAGATGATGATGTGCAAGTAGAGATACTGGGGTGCAAAAGAGCAAGAGGGTAAGTAATAATATGGGGATGAGGTAGTCGGTGTGCTATTTCACATGTCTTGATTAGCGTGAAGGGGTGTGAAGGGGTGTGAAGGGGTGTGTATGTGTGTGCATGCATGCATGTGTGCTATGTAGAACCTGCATGTGACATAATTATATGGATGAATATCCGTGTGTCTGAGTGTGTGTGTGTGTGTGTGTGTGACGGTGTGAGTGAAGACATCTGAACGTTGTTCGGGGCCCTGCTCCTCTCTCTCTGTATTCAATTCATCCTCGTTATCATTATCACCCTCGTCTCATTGTGGCGAGACGGAGGAAAATGATTAGAGGAACAGGTGACAATGGAGGGAGAGACTTCTGCCGTTACCCCGGGCACTGGCACTGTCAGGTGCAGCAGCATTACACTCACCAGAAGAGAGAAGAAGAGAGAATGAATATGAAAGGGTCTCTTCAGAGAGGAGAATGGCTTTCGTCGGAGCCAATCGACATTGCATCTCTCCCCCCCCCCCCCCCCCCCCCCATTGCTGGCTCAGGGGCAATCACAGAGGTAGAGGGAAAGAGCTTAGTGCTGATAATATACATCGAGGAGAGAGAGAGACCTCGCCATTCCTCTCCTCTCGTCGTCCCTCTTACCTATCCTTTCCTCCTTTCCCCTTCCTGCCTTGCTATTCTTTATCCTCTACCTTCCCTCTGCCCCTTTCCTCTCTGCTCCTCTCCTCTTGATTTCACCTCTTCTCCTCCTCTTAACTCCATCCCTCCTCCTCTCCACCTCCTCCCCCACCCCCCCCCCCCCCCCCCCCCTCTCTCCCCTATTGGCCAGACCCCATGCGAGAGAAAGCAGGAGAGATTCAGGACTGGGCTGGTTCCCATGGCGACAGATGGTGCTAGCCTGTCTGTGTGTTTGTGTGTGTGTGTGTTTGCGGTTGTGACACTGACTCTGATGTAGTAATGCCAGAGCATTATCTCATTCACCCCGTTATCTCAATGCATTCCCCTCCCTCCCCCACGGCCCGACACAAAGCTATCTGCTCGCCGGACTTTTAGGACTATTTACGTCGGACAAGGTCACAATCGTTTAAACTTGCCTGCCTCACTCAAGCCCTGCAGATGAGATAGCAGGGGAAGAGGAGGAGGAGGAAGAGATCGATCGATCCACCCCACTCAGATTTATCCCTTCTCCCTTTTGGTTTTTTACTTTTACCATCGCCGTGGTAACCGTGGCCTTATAATTGAGGCTCCTGCGGCGGCGGCCCCATCAGTCTCTTTAACGTGGTGCGGCGTGTGAGAAAACACTCAGGACGTTTAAAATACAGTAGCGCTTTTAAACGGGCCACTTTTCTCTGCCTCTCGCCCAGTCCAAATGAGAGAACCTTCACATCAATCTGAAGGTTCTGTTTACCGTCCTGGCTCTGAATAGTGAGGCCTGCTCAGAGACTCATTGAGCTGTCTTGAGAGAAATAAAGATATCAGTCTTTTAGTGGTTTTACAAACTAAACCCAGAATCAGAGTAAAGACATGGCTGTGGAATAATGGCTGGGGGTCTGTAAGTGTTTTAGAAGGTATGCGCGCGCGCGTGTGTGTGCGTGCATGCGAACATGTGTGTCTGTATGATTCCTGTCACTCAGGGCTTGGGTTACTGTGTTCTGGTTGTATGATAGATGGGCCAGCCCAACCTCAGCGCCCCCAGCCTCAGCCACAGGAGATCGTGTCCCGACCAGTTTCCGCTCACTCTGTCCGCTGCCTCACTATGTGTGTGTGTGTGTGTGTGTGTGTCTACCTGTGGGGTGGTAGGATGACCCCCCACTGCAACAGGATAGGTGGGTTAAGATGGGCTGAGCTGTGTGTATATTTGTGTGCACTTGTGTGCTTGTGTGTGTGTGTGTGTGTGTGTGTGTGTGTGTGTGTGTGTGTGTGTGTCTGAGGTGAGCTGACCTGGGCTGTGTCCTGCCGAGTTTGTGTTGGCCCCATCCCCTTCCTGTCCAGACCACACTGCTAACCAGAACCCAATGTGGTGGTGTTACACCCCACACCACAAGACGCGGTTCACTCATTCATATTTCTCTACCTTTCATCTCTCTCTCTCTCTCTCTCTCTCTCTCTCTCTCTCTCTCTCTCTCTCTCTCTCTCACATGCGCTCTCGCTCTCTCTATCTCTCTCGCTCTCTCTCGCTCTCTCTCTCGCTCTCTCTCTCTATCTGTCTGTCTGTCTGTCTGTCTGTCTGTCTGTCTGTCTGTCTGTCTGTCTGTCTGTCTGTCTGTCTGTCTGTCTGTCTCTCTATTTCCTTCTCGCTTATGATTTTATGTTCTTCCATTTTTCATTTGTTCTCCCTCGTTTCCTCTTTTCCTGTTAATGTATTGACTCGTCAGATAAGTATCTCAGCTTCACCGTTCACGTCCTGTACTCTAACTCCTACATATACAATGCTCTCAGCATAAGCAGATGGACCACTGACAGGAAACAAATTAACTTTACATTGAGGAGAGGAAAATAAGATATAAAATCCTTCCATCTTTTCTTCCTGTTCCTTTCTCTTCTGACCAATACTTTTAGAGGAATGTGTAGCAGAGATTATACCATAATAACAAGAACGCAGTCTGATACCATATCCGCTCTGAATTACAGATCAGCCGTTTTAAACCACATTTTAAAGACCTTTCAGAGGGTCTTATTTCATTGTTGTTACACTAGTACTGTATTTTTCTGAGAAATAGTGGTATGAGGTATTTAAATGAGAAAGGGAGGTTTAGATACTGCCTTCTTGCCTTTGGAAAATCCCTCCATTCTTTTGAATGTCTTCTTGGTATAAATAAAAGGAGTAAAAAGAGCGTTGAAATGACAGAAATGAAGGACACTAATTAGTCTAATGTCTTGTGGCATGGGTGTATTAAAGTTAGATACATTCTAACACTGTTTTTCTGCTGCTTTATGGTTGTTCTTTGATTCTTCCTGCAATGTGGGTGTTTGTTTTATGACCAGCAAGGATTTAACTTCAATGGTTTTTCAATGCTTATGTAGATCTTTATTGGTGAAAGGAGAGAGCATGTTTTTGCTTGTGTAGTGTGGCTGGGGTGTGCGCCACAGGTTGCAGTACCTATACTGGCCTGCTAGATGGTGCTGTTGCTCCAGTGATCCTTAGGTGAGCCTGCAAGGTCCCTCTATCCTGTTCTTTGGCTGAGCTCTTTGTGTTCTGGCGTTTCATGATGGGATTCTGTGGAGAGCAGTGGACAGAGAGAAGTACTCCTTCTACCTATTCCTCTCTCTCCCTCTTTCCCTCCATCCCTCTCTCCCCCTTTCCTTGTTGTAATGCTTTCTCTCTAATCAAAACGGTTCTTCCACCTTCCCTGCTGGTTGTTGACTATATATGTGTTTGTGATGGAAAATGAAAATCAACTGGAATCTGAATCATATTGTGGTGTTTAGGGCAATTCTCTTTAGTGTCGGACTTCAGTTGAACGCAGTGGTTGAATCATAAGTAAATTACTCTTAATTGCAGTCACACAATCGCGCGCGCACGCACACGCGCACGCACACACACACTCTCTCTCTCACACACACACACACACACACACACACACACACACACACACACACACACACACACACACACACACACACACACACACACACACACACACACACACACACACACACACACACACTGATCTTGTTTGTTTATGGTATCTGAGGGTAAAGTATGTAGAATGGGCCCTGGGGAGGGAACAGGTTAAAAAAACGCTCTCTCCAGTCTCACCCCCTGCCAACCCCCTCCTTACCCCGCTTTACCCCCCTTTACCCCCCCCCCTGCTCACCTGCCTTACCCCCTCCTCACCCACCTTCCCCCCTCCTCACCCACCTTACCCCCCTTCTCATCCACCTCACCCCTTCCTTACCCATTCCTCACCTCTTCCTCACCCACTCCCCACCCCCGCCTCACCCTTTCCTCACCCTGCCTCACCCCCTGCCTCCGACTACCAAAGATTGGGCTATCTTTGGGCCAATATTTGTCTTTTATCTGGGCCGCCATGACAGTAGGGAGAAGGACGTGATGTTTATTATTGGGCAGTTCTCTGAGGAAATTAGGAAATGATCAGACACCGTTGTTAGTGTTGAGAAGTCTTTTTTTCTGTCTAATGGTTTTCATGTCTAATGAACCCGACTTCCCACCAACTCTGTGTGTGTGAGACTGGTTGTTCCCATAGACATTACAGTCCATTATGTTCTGCCAGGGTATTATTGTGTGTTTGTTGTTTCTGGAGTGTTTGTGTGTGGGTGAGTACGTTAATGTCACCATAGGAAGTGATTAGCTGATGAGGCAGCTCATAGAAGGGCTGAGATTGGCATGAAGAGAAAGACAGCGAGAGACAGAGAGAGTTAGAGAGAGAGAGAGAGAGAGAGAGAGAGAGAGAGAGAGAGAGAGAGGGAGAGAGAGAGAGAGAGAGAGTGTTAGAGGGAGAGTTTAGGGTCAGTTACGGAACACCTCTGTTTCCCCCAAAATGTGTTAGCGTCAGTGAGAAACCGTTTATTTATTGTGCCAGCTTGCTTTATTTGTGGTCACGCTTTACGTGTCATCAGATTCAACAGAAACAAATGGGTTTCAATAGGGATAGAAGATGTTTGTATTAGTGTGGTTAAGTACTGAATGTGTGTGGGAATGTAGACCGTGTCATGTTTGTCAGTCTTACGGTAACTGCGGTGGTGTGTGTGTGTGTGTGTGTTTGTGTGTGTGTGTGTGTGTGTGTGTGTGTGTGTGTGTGTGTATGTGTGTGTGTGTGTGTGTGTTTCATTGACCCCTGAGTGTCTTCTGTCTCCATGATGACTTCACCTCATCACTGAATCACAGTAAGCTAGGCACCTCCTCCCTTCTACTCTTTCATTCTCCATCTCTCACCTTCGCCCCCATTCCCTTTACACTCCATCCCAGTCCATTTCTCCTTTCCTCTCTGACACCTGTCCCCTAGCCTTTCTCTACCTTCCCTTCTCACGCTCCTTCGTTTTCACTCCCTCCGTCCTCTCCCTCTATCCGCTCCTCCTCATCTCCATATTCCCAGCTCCGTGTCAGCCTTCCCTCCAGCGTTGGGCCGCATTTCGATGCTCCCGCTCTCGCTTTCTCTCTCTCGCTCTCCGTTGAGTGGACAGGATTCCCATCTCTGTGTGTGAGAGCACTCCGTATTACTCTGGCCATTATCTTAAAGGCTGCCATTAGGAATTTCAATTTCACTCCTTCCTTTTGTACCTCCTGTTCACTCGCTACTGCTACGACAGGGGAGATTATACACAGAGAGAACGAGTGTGTGAGCGTGTTCAAATTGGATGGGGTGGTGATTTCACTAGGCACACACACACAGTCATTCTTAAATGTTTTACATAGTAGAGATTGGGTTCGTTCAAGCAACGATCTGCTTTATTACTCAAAGTGTTGAGGAGTACAGGAGTTGGATGTGTTTCTGCTCTACATACACGCCTTATTCTCACAGTGCCACTATGCTGTTTGTACTGCAAATGAAACAAGTGTATTCATGACCCTCTCTCCCTGTGAGCGTAATGACCTGCACCCCTGGCTCTGAACATTCAATTACCCACTGTGACCTCTGTGTGTGGAGCCTAATGCTCTGTCTGACCGGCCAACCATAACCAAGGGCCGGTCTTTTAAACACCTGCCCAAAGCAAACCAGGTCACAGGTGTGTGTGTTCGCGTTGGTGTGTGTGTGCTTGCGTGTGTATGTCGGCCCATAAAATCTGTTAACAAATAGTTTTCCCATGATGTCATTTCCAGGTACGAGACCTGTGTTTAGGGAACGTAGGTTTATTTTTAAGTGAGTGTGTATTCTCAGTTATTGTTTTAACCTGTGCTTTCTTTTGCTTTCTGCACTACGCCTACGTGCCTGTCCTTTCAGAGTAGCCGTGTCTATCAGTGAGGTGTGTGTGTTTGAGTGTGTGTTTCTAGAAGCAGTGAGCCGGCAGCGAGTGAGCAGCCATCGCCAGTAGTGATTGAGTAATCAGCAGCCACTTAACTTGTGCTGAAACAGCTGCAATGGTTCCCAGCGCTGCTGAATGACTGAGTTAGACCAGACTGTGACCGGTGGTTTTCCTGACCACCTACCTACCCTGACTTAGAAAAACTCCAGGCCCTAGTTATAGCCCTGCATACGGAGGTCATGGAGCTACACAACAAGGGTTAATTAATGGGGTGCCATAAGGAAGGTTATGACCAGGTTTAGCCTGAGACAATTTCAATACACACCGAAATGCCCTCCTTTTCCTGAATGACAGCCATTTTGAAGTCGAACATCAGAGCCCCTATACAGAACCTGTGACTCCTGCTCTGCCATTCTCAGAGTTGACAGAGTGTGGAAATATATAATTGCTTCATGAAACATAACGAGATGGTATGAATAATCTGTCAGAGAGGGAGCCGACTTCAATACCAATCACCCCGGTGGTGTCCCTGTGCAGCGGAGCGTGCCGGAAGCCGTACCTGTCCATCCAGAAAACCGGGAAGAAAAGATCCCGTATTTCCGTATCAGGCCGTCAGCTTTCCTTACCCTCCTCGGCCTGTTATCAGACATGGGATGGAAGCTGTTTCTATAGATGAGGTAGTATAGAATGGAGACCAAATTTCAACTCTCTACCACCCAGACCTAGTCTGCATCAGATAGAGAACACTGGGGGTAAAGTTTAGCTCTCTCTCTCTCTCTCTCTGTGTGTGTGTGTGTGTGTGTGTGTGTGTGTGTGTGTGTGTTTGTGTGTTTTATCGGGTTAAAGAGTCACCCATGCTTATTTCTTGGTCAGTGTGGTTGTAGTCCCCTTTTCAACACTAATCACGATTCTCTTAGACAAAAGAGAGGGAAGTGATGGAGGATGAGGTGGAGAGAGACCAAGAGAAACTCTACACTAGGCACAGACACGGAGAGAGAGAGAGAGAGAGAGAGAGAGAGAGAGAGAAGGAGTGAAAGAGGGAGATAGACAGTGAGGAATGGCAAAAGAGAGTGAAAGGTAGAGTGAGAAAGAGAAGGAAGGAGAAAGAGTGTCAGACTGTGGCGTCGTTTGCTGAATACCAACAGGGAGGGAGAGGCTGAGACTGGCCCTCTGGCACCAGCATCAGGAGAGGAACACAGCTCTGATAAATGCACTGATAACACACACACACACACACAGACACACACACATGGACACACACGCACACACTCAAAATGGAGGAGAATGGCCAAGGTGGATGGAAGGAGACATTTTGAGGGAGAAAGAAGAAATAAGTTTGAATGGCTGGAGTTAGAGATGGAATGACATGAGAGCACAGTCCAAATATACTCCACTTCTTCACTGGCTTCCTTTCCTAGTCTCCTTTCACTTATGACCAATGACCTGTGAAGACTTGATAGGTCAAAACAATATTGTGTTAACTTATCCAGTTCTCTCACCTCTCAGTGACCTCTCTATTCCAGGTGAAGACTCCAGAGTTTAGACTGAGCTGTCTTTTAGGCCATTTTATATACTGGAAGCCAGAAATAAACTGTTTGGAATCGTATACAATGCATCGCCATTCACATTAGACATAGGAAGACATGAGTAGAGCTGCAAAGCTTTCACATGTAGTACATTTAGGTAGAATATACTGCCATTCTATATCTTGTCAAAGCCTTTGACGTATTTCCCCCTATACCCTCTTGCCATTCTTGACTCTCCTCCAGGCTCTCCCTCCTCTCTCTCTCTCTCCCCCGAGTCCCTCTCTCCTCTCCCTCCTCTTTCCTCTCTCGTTCGTTCCTCATATAAACCCAACTCACACTCCAGCCGCCTCACTGATCTTATCGATGCTTTTTCATTTGCTAAGCTGAACTGACCTGCCCATGTCATTAAAGAGCACACACACACACACACACACACACACGTGCGCAGAGCATGAGTGTCTGGTTGAGATATGCTGGTGTGTGTTTTGGTTTGTAAAGTGTGTGTCCGGTTTGCAGTATTAGATGGTGTTTCAGGTCATGGTTTATTAGTGTGGGTGGGTTTGGCTATTGTGTATTAGTATGCACAGTTGTGTTGCATTGGTTTGTGTGTTTGTGTGTGTGTGTGTGTTGGTTTGGTTGCAGTGTGTGTATATGTGTGTGTCTTGGGTTGCGGTGTGTATGTCTGTATGTATGTGTGTGCGTGTCTGTGTTTGGTTGCGGTGTGTGGGAGCCGGGCCCACCCACCGGGGAGCCAGGTCCAGCCAATCGGAATGATTTTTTTTCCCACAAAAGGGCTTTATTACAGACAGAAATACTGGATATTGCCGGATATTGAGCCGGATATTGAGGTCCTGGACTGGCGCGGTTGAACATGGTCTGCGGTTGTGAGGCCAGTTGGATGTACTGCCAAATTCGTTGGAGGTGGCTTATGGTAGAGAAATGAACATAAAACTATCTGTCAACAGCTTTGGTGGACATTCCTGCAGTCAGCATGCAAATTGCACACTCAAAACTTGAGACATCTGTGGCATTGTGTTGTGTAACAAAACTGCCTTTTATTGTCCCCAGCACAAGATGCACATGTGTAATGATCATCCTGTTTAATCAGCTTCTTGATATGCCACACGTGTCAGGTGGATGGATAATCTTGTCAAAGGAGAAATGCTCACTAACAGGGATGTAAACCAATTTTCAACAACATTTGAGAGAAATAAGCTTTTTGTGCGTATGAAACATGGGACCAACGCTTTACATTTTGCGTTTATATTTCTGTTCAGGATATGTGTGTTTGTGGGCGTGTGTTGGGTTGCAGTGTGTATGTTGTGTTTGGTTACGGTGTGTGTGTTTTCTGTAGTGTTTGTTTTATCTGTGATCTTTAAGCTGGGTCATGTGTTGTTGCTTCACATTTCATCATCCTGCCCTCTTATCTGCTGTTGTCATACACAACCACAGTCGTAATTCTGTTAGAACACACACACACACACACACACACACACACACACACACACACACACACACACACACACACACACACACACACACACACACACACACACACACACACACACACACACACACACACACACACAGTAGTAGGAGTCAGTAAGTAAATAGAGAGATATTGTGAGTGAAAATGCTAGAGGGGAGAGAAACGGTGAGATTGAGAGACATGGTGAGAGAGAGAGAGAGAGAAAGGGAGAGAGACACACAGAGAGAGAGAGAAGAGACGAGAGACAGAGAGTGAGAGAGAGGCAGAGAGAGAGACAGAGAGAGAGAGACACAGAGAGAGAGAGAGAGAGAGAGAGAGAGAGAGAGAGAGAGAGAGAGAGAGAGAGAGAGATGCACTGTTTATTTGCTGTTATTATGTCTTGGCCAGACTTTAGCTGAAATCTGCTGAGTACGTGAGGAATGAGACCAGCTGATCTACAGTGATTACAAGTATTTTACATCTCAATTCAATTCAATTCAATTCAATTGAAGGGCTTTATTGGCATAGGAAACGTATGTTAACATTACCAAAGCAAGTGAACTAGATAATAATGAACAGTAAACATTACACTCACAAAAGTGCCAAATGAATAAAGATATTACACATGTCATATTATGTCGTATTTGTCTCTCGTTTTCTCTCTTCTTTCTTTCTCTCTCTCTCTCTCTCTCTCTCTCTCTCTCTCTCTCTCTCTCTCTCTCTCTCTCTTCCACACGTCTCTCTTTCTTTCAATGTCTCTCTGTGTTTCCCTCTCCGCTTTGTCTAGCTCTGTTTTGTCTGCACTGTTCTTAAACATGTCTGTGTGTGTACATGTATGTGTGCGTGTGTCTTATCTCTCTCTGTGGGGCCCATGGCCTGTGAGAGTGCTCATGTACAGGTTCACCCAGGGGCAGGTTGCAGGGGCAGGAAATCCCAGTACTTAGGCCCATTAGATAACCACAAGGGTCAGTGCAGGGTTAAACTCAGCCTGGGAAGCCTTGTTGACCTCACATCAGCACAGGGTAGGGAGAGATGGACTGTACTCACACAAACACAAACACACACACACACACACAGATCTGAGTGTTTCTGTGTGCTGAGGGACAGAAGTCGTTTCTTAGTGTCAGACTATCTTTCTGTTTCTGTTCCCGAAATGGTGTCTATGTACGTGTACATGTGTAAGTTTATGTACTGTACAGTGGGGATGTGTCAGGTTGTTTTCGTAGCCTAGGGAGAGGGTCACTGGGTGTGTGTCTAGTTTTCTACGTGTGTGTGTGTGTGTGTTTATGTTTCAGGGTCAAGTAGACAGGGTGTCTGGTAATGGCTTTAGTCCTCAACGGCTGAAACGCCACACGGTGATGACGTTCAAATACTCCACGTTATCGCCACTCTATAGAGACGTCGATGTTAAGGGACAAAGACGTGGAGGTGCTGGAGGAGTAGAAACACCTGGGCGTTGTACTTGACCACACGCTACGATGGGGGAGCCGACGTATACGAAAGGACAGCAGCGGCTCTACTTTTGAAGGAAACTGAGCTCTTTTAACGTTACAGTTTTTTTTCGATTGCTAAACGACAGTGGACACAACTGGAGTCACATGTGCAAAACTCTAACTACAGTCTGCCCTGCAGCAGTTCATGTGGACCAAACTCTAGTTCGTTTTTCATTGCTTGAACACGGTTTTCAAAACTCTACACACTTATCCCATGACTTTAACCACAACCTGCACAACACTGTGGATTTACAGCACTTTGTTCAAATGCTAACACACTGCTGTCAAAACTGTGAACCACACATTCAAAACGGAATAGATTTCAGCCTTGTGCCTTTCAAACACTGCTGATTGCAATTTCAGCTGAAAGGCTAAGCAGGTGTCTTGTTTTAGACTTGTTAGTGAACACACACACATATTACAGTATATATAGGTAGAGCTCAGAAAGACTCATTTTGGAAATGGAACAAGGAAGATGGGTTCGTGGAGGGAGAAGGGTGGCAGGGAGAGGGCGGATGCGTGGAGGAAGACAAAGAAGACAAAGAGCTGTTATTTCAAATGAAATAAGGGCTACACTTATAGACCATGTCGTGAACCATGGTCTCTCATTGAGAGAGGCAGGGTTGAGGGTGCAACCCAATCTGCAAAGATCCACAGTGGCATCTGTAATGCGAATTTTCCATCATGCAAACAGGTGAGAGTTACATCGTTACAGTAAATGAAAACATTACAGGAATCTATTTTGTATTGCAATTATAGAATATTTACACAGATATATATTACAGTAAGTTTGACTGTAAAATATATTTTACAGTCAAAGGCTGCCCCCAACAGGGGGAAGAGGAAAAATATTTTCAGATGCGCAGGAAAATGCTATTGTTGACATGGTTGTTGTCAACAATGCAATAAAACTGCGGGAGATTCAAGATAGAGTGCTGGCTGATAATGATATATTTGAAAATGTTCATTCTGTCAGCACAACAACTATTGCTCGAGTCCTAAAGAAACACCAAGTTACAATGAAACAGTTATACACTGTACCGTTCGAGAGAAACAGTGAACGGGTAAAAGAGCAAAGATACCAATATGTCCAGGTAAGACGTCTGAGGTTACGTACACAGCTATACAAAATATTTACAGTAAAAAAAAACACTAGCATTTCTACAGTAAAACTGTGCACTTACTGTTTTTCAGAGAGTAATGGAGGTGGAAGCACTGGAAAGACCACATTCATTTGTATTTATCGATGAAGCTGGATTTAACCTTGCCAAAACACGGCGCAGAGGAAGGAATGTTATAGGTCAAAGGGCCACTGTGGAGGTTCCAGGCCAAAGGGGGGGAAATATCACCATGTGTGCTGCAATGGCCAATGATGGTTTGCTTCTCAACACACCACTCCTTGGCCCATACAACACAGAAAGGCTTATAGCTTTCCTAGAACAGCTCTATGCTCAGCTAGTGCCAGCAGAACAGGGGGAGCCAGTAAGAAACCCCCAAGTTTTTGTCATAGTTTGCGATAACGTTGCTTTTCACCACTCTGCAGCTGTCACAGATTGGTTTGCAGCACATCACAGATTTATGGTTTTGTACCTGCCTGCATATTCACCCTTCCTCAACCCAATAGAGGAGTTTTTATCTGCCTGGAGGTGGAAAGTGTTTGATCACCACCCACATGACCAAATGTCTCTTTTGGAAGCCATGCATGCCGGATGTGAGGACACGAGTCCAGAGGACTGCCAGGGATGGATAAGGCACTCCAGAAGGTTCTTCCCCAGGTGCATGGCAAGAGAAAACATTAGATGTGATGTTGAAGAAAACCTGTGGCCTGATGCTAGAGAGAGGCAGGATTAGCCCCTCAATAATTTGTTCGAATTACAGTATGTACTTTTAGTTTCTACCTTTTTTTTCTCATTACTGTAATTCCGTAAATTACTACAGACTATTGAAGCAAACTGCTAATTTTCATTTACCTTAAATAATTGTTATGTTCTAAAAATTTTAATAAATCATGTGAAAGAATGTCACTCTTTTCTTTGAAGAAAATATTACTTTGTATGCAGTCACTGAAATTGTTCAAACTGTAAAGATGAAAAGTTTGTATTTTCTGTATTGGTGTTTGATGCTAGTGTTTTTACTCTCAGTGTGTTCTGAGTGACAGTGTGTGTTATCTCAGTGAGGGTTGTGCATAGTGTTTGGCTGCACTGAGCGTGTTTTGAGCCATGTGTTAAGAGTTGTGTTGCTTGGAATGAGTTTTGCAGGTGATGTGAACTGTTTAGCTCAGGTGACTGTTGGTAGTGCAGACTGTAGTTAGAGTTTTGCACATGTGACTCCAGTTGTGCCCACTGTCGTTTAGCAATCGAAAAAAACTGTAATCGTGTTCTTCATTGAAAGTGTATTATTTTGTTGTATCATCTGCTGGTCGGGGAAATGCTGATGTCTCTGAGAGAAATAGGTTAAGAAGAACGGTTAGCTCTGCTAGTAACGTGCTAGAGGTCAATCAGACAGGTCTGGAGGTCACTGAAGATATAAGAGCCCTCACAAAAGCCTGCAAGGTACTGACGGACCCCGGACATCCTCTTCACTGGGAGTCTGAGCTCCTCCACTCAGGGAGACGTTACAGATGCAGCACGGGCAGAAAAGGAATAGCGCCAAACCATCTTTCGTCCCAGCGGCAGTAAGGCTCCTGAATGTTTAAAGCCATCAGTAGGACCAGTGGGCTGGCCAGCAGCTAATATAGCAGTTGACAAAGTGTACTGATGTGTATAGTGTATATAGTTTACAGATGATCATTAATCGCTCATGAACTGTACTTTCTACCTGTATTTATTGTCTGTATATGTGTCCTTTGTCTACCTTTCACTGTGTTTTTATGTACGCACAGAGCCGCAGTCAACGTTTACCCTCTGGGATAATAAAGTCATTATCTTTATTGATATATTTGTATTCTTTAACATTCAATTTGTACGCTGGGTCCAATCAGATGTGGCTGCTTAGAGTTTCAAGTCTCAAAGTGTATTCGCGTGTGCACAGGGTACAACATGTATTAAACAGCACAGTGAAATACTTACTCCAGGGCTCTTTCTCAACAATGCAGGGAAATAATAATAATAATAATAATAATAATATAAAATATAATTTAAAAAACAGAATAGGTATGATATAAGCTGAAGAAACATGAGAAGGCAAGTATATACAGTATCTTACTCAATGTGCAGGGGTACTGGAGTGGTGTAGGTGGTTTATACATAAAAAGGGACTGGTAGCAGGATATACATTCAAACAGGGCTGAAAAGTGACTGGTAGCAGGATATACATTCAAACTGTCATGTACTGTCATGTTGTGTCTTGTTTCTGTCCTTTCCCTTCACCCTGTCTCCCTCTGCTGGTCGTTGTTAGGTTACCTTTTCTCCCCCTCTTTCCCCCAGCTGTGCCTTGTCTCCTCCTAACTACCTCGTCACCCCTTTTCCCACCTGTTCCCTTTTTTCCTCTGATTAGTCCTCTATATCTCTCTCTGTTTCTGCTCCTGTCTTTGTCGGATTCTTGTTTGTGTTGTTCATGCCTGAACCAGACTATCGTCATGTTTGCTGCAACCTTGTCCTGTCCTGTCGGAACCTGCCGGTCCATCTGAGCCTACGTTTTGTTTTGTTATTAAAGAAGCTCTGTTTACGTTAATTCGCTTTTGGGTCCTCATTCACGCACCGTAACAGAAGAATCCGACCAAGAATGGACCCAGCGACTTCGGATCCTCTCCACTCAGCCGTCGAGATCCAGGGAGCGATGCTAGGCAGACACAAGCAGGAATTGTCTGCTGCTCGACATGCCGTTGAGACCCTGGCCACCCAAGTCTCCAACCTCACAGAACAGGTTCACCATCTCCGCCTCGATCCACCGGCCACTTCCAGGGCTTTCGAATCTCCGGAGCCCAGAATCAATAACCCGCCGTGTTACTCTGGGGAGCCCACTGAATGCCGCTCGTTCCTCACCCAGTGTGATATTGTGTTTTCTCTCCAGCCCAACACTTACTCCAGGAGCACTGCTCGTGTCGCCTACGTCATATCTCTCCTTACTGGACGGGCTCGTGAGTGGGGCACGGCAATCTGGGAGGCAAGGGCTGAGTGTACTAACCAGTATCAGGACTTTAAGGAGGAGATGATACGGGTTTTTGATCGATCTGTTTTTGGGGAGGAGGCTTCCAGGGCCCTGTCTTCCCTATGTCAGGGTAATCGATCCATAACAGACTACTCTATTGAGTTTCGCACTCTTGCTGCCTCCAGTGGCTGGAACGAGCCGGCTTTGCTCGCTCGTTTTCTGGAGGGTCTCCGCGCAGAGGTAAAGGATGAGATTCTCTCCCGGGAGTTTCCTTCCAGCGTGGATTCCTTGATTGAACTCGCTATTCGCATTGAGCGACGGGTTGATCTTCGTCACCGAGCTCGTGGAAAGGAGCTCGCGTTCTCCGTTGCCCCCCTCTCCGCATCACTACAATCTTCTTCTGCCGGCTCGGGTGCTGAGCCTATGCAGCTGGGAGGTATCCGCATCTCGACTAAGGAGAGGGAACGGAGAATCACCAACCGCCTCTGTCTCTATTGCGGTTCTGCTGGTCATTTTGTCACTTCATGTCCAGTAAAAGCCAGAGCTCATCAGTAAGCGGAGGGCTACTGGTGAGCGCTACTACTCCTGTCTCTCCTTCAAGATCCTGCACTACCTTGTCGGTCCATCTACGCTGGACCGGTTCGTCAGCTTCCTGCAGTGCCTTAATAGACTCTGGGGCGGAGGGCTGTTTTATGGACGAGACCTGGGCTCGGGAACATGACATTCCTCTCAGACAGTTAAGGGAGTCCACGGCCTTGTTCGCCCTGGATGGTAGTCCTCTCCCCAGGATTCAGCGTGAGACGCTACCTTTAACCCTCACTGTTTCTGGTAATCATAGCGAAACCATTTCTTTTTTAATTTTTCGTTCACCTTTTACACCTGTTGTTTTGGGCCATCCCTGGCTAGTTTGTCATAATCCTTCCATTAATTGGTCTAGTAATTCTATCCTCTCCTGGAACGTCTCTTGTCATGTGAAATGTTTAATGTCTGCTATCCCTCCTGTTTCCTCTGTCTCTTCTTCACAGGAGGAGCCTGGTGATTTGACAGGGGTGCCGGAGGAATATCACGATCTGCGCACGGTGTTCAGTCGGTCCAGGGCCACCTCTCTTCCTCCACACCGGTCGTATGATTGTAGTATTGATCTCCTTCCGGGAACCACTCCCCCCCGGGGTAGACTATACTCTCTGTCGGCTCCCGAACGTAAGGCTCTCGAAGATTATTTGTCTGTAGCTCTTGCCGCCGGTACCATAGTCCCCTCCTCCTCTCCCGCCGGAGCGGGGTTTTTTTTTGTTAAGAAGAAGGACGGGTCCCTGCGCCCCTGCATAGATTATCGAGGGCTGAATGACATAACAGTGAAGAATCGTTATCCGCTTCCTCTTATGTCTTCAGCCTTCGAGATCCTGCAGGGAGCCAGGTTTTTCACTAAGTTGGACCTTCGTAACGCTTACCATCTCGTGCGCATCAGGGAGGGGGACGAGTGGAAGACGGCGTTTAACACTCCGTTAGGGCACTTTGAATACCGGGTTCTTCCTTTCGGCCTCGCTAACGCTCCAGCTGTCTTTCAGGCATTAGTCAATGATGTCCTGAGAGACATGCTGAACATCTTTGTTTTCGTTTACCTTGACAATATCCTGATTTTTTCACCGTCACTCCAGATTCATGTTCAGCACGTTCGACGTGTCCTCCAGTGCCTTTTAGAGAATTGTCTTTTTGTGAAGGCTGAGAAGTGCTCTTTTCATGCCTCCTCCGTCACATTTCTCGGTTCTGTTATTTCCGCTGAAGGCATTAAGATGGATCCCGCTAAGGTCCAAGCTGTCATTGATTGGCCCGTCCCTAAGTCACGCGTCGAGTTGCAGCGCTTTCTCGGCTTCGCGAACTTCTATCGTCGTTTCATCCGTAATTTCGGTCAGGTGGCAGCCCCTCTCACAGCCCTTACTTCTGTCAAGACGTGCTTTAAGTGGTCCGTTTCCGCCCAGGGAGCTTTTGATCTCCTCAAGAATCGTTTTACATCCGCACCTATCCTTGTTACACCTGACGTCTCTAGACAGTTCATTGTCGAGGTTGACGCGTCAGAGGTGGGCGTGGGAGCCATTCTTTCTCAGCGCTCCTTCTCTGACGACAAGGTCCACCCTTGCGCGTATTTTTCTCATCGCCTGTCGCCGTCGGAACGTAACTATGATGTGGGAAACCGCGAACTGCTCGCCATCCGCTTAGCCCTAGGCGAATGGCGACAGTGGTTGGAGGGGGCGACCGTTCCTTTTGTCGTTTGGACTGACCATAGGAACCTTGAGTACATCCGTTCTGCCAAACGACTTAATGCGCGTCAGGCGCGCTGGGCGCTGTTTTTCGCTCGTTTCGAGTTCGTGATTTCTTATCGTCCGGGCTCTAAGAACACCAAGCCTGATGCTTTATCTCGTCTCTTCAGTTCTTCAGTAGCCTCCACTGACCCCGAGGGGATTCTCCCTGAGGGGCGTGTTGTCGGGTTGACTGTCTGGGGAATTGAGAGGCAGGTAAAGCAAGCACTCACTCAAACTCCGTCGCCGCGCGCTTGTCCCAGGAACCTTCTTTTCGTTCCCGTTCCTACTCGTCTGGCCGTTCTTCAGTGGGCTCACTCTGCCAAGTTAGCCGGCCACCCTGGCGTTCGGGGTACGCTTGCTTCCATTCGCCAGCGCTTTTGGTGGCCCACCCGGGAGCATGACACGCGTCGCTTCGTGGCTGCTTGTTCGGTCTGCGCGCAGACTAAGTCCGGTAACTCTCCTCCTGCCGGCCGTCTCAGGCCGCTTCCCATTCCCTCTCGACCGTGGTCTCACATCGCCTTAGATTTTGTCACCGGACTGCCTTCGTCAGCGGGGAAGACTGTTATTCTTACGGTTGTCGACAGGTTCTCGAAGGCGGCTCATTTTATTCCCCTTGCTAAGCTTCCTTCTGCTAAAGAGACGGCACAAATCATCATCGAGAATGTTTTCAGAATTCATGGCCTTCCGTCAGACGTCGTTTCGGACAGAGGTCCGCAATTCACGTCTCAATTTTGGAGGGAGTTTTGCCGTTTGATTGGGGCTTCCGTCAGTCTCTCTTCCGGCTTTCACCCCCAGTCTAACGGTCAAGCAGAACGGGCCAATCAGACTATTGGTCGCATCTTACGCAGTCTTTCTTTTCGCAACCCTGCGTCTTGGTCAGAACAGCTCCCCTGGGCAGAATACGCCCACAACTCGCTTCCTTCGTCTGCGACCGGGCTATCTCCTTTTCAGAGTAGCCTCGGGTACCAGCCTCCGCTGTTCTCATCTCAGTTCGCCGAGTCCAGCGTCCCCTCCGCTCAGGCTTTTGTCCAACGTTGCGAGCGCACCTGGAAGAGGGTCAGGTCTGCACTTTGCCGTTATAGGGCGCAGACTGTGAGGGCTGCTAATAAGCGTAGAACTAAGAGTCCTAGATATTGTCGCGGTCAGAGAGTTTGGCTCTCCACTCAGAACCTTCCCCTTAAGACCACTTCTCGCAAGTTGACCCCGCGGTTCATTGGTCCGTTCCGTATTTCTCGGATCATTAATCCTGTCGCAGTTCGACTTCTTCTTCCGCGATATCTTCGTCGCGTCCACCCGGTCTTCCATGTCTCCTGTGTCAAGCCCGTTCTTCGCTCCCCCGCTCGTCTCCCCCCCCCCCCCCCCATCCTTGTCGAGGGCGCACCCATCTACAGGGTCCGTAGGATTTTGGACATGCGTCCTCGGGGCCGTGGTCATCAGTACCTAGTAGATTGGGAGGGGTACGGTCCTGAGGAGAGGAGTTGGGTTCCCTCTCGGGACGTGCTGGACCGTGCGCTGATCGATGATTTCCTCCGTTGCCGCCAGGTTTCCTCCTCGAGTGCGCCAGGAGGCGCTCGGTGAGTGGGGGGGTACTGTCATGTACTGTCATGTTGTGTCTTGTGTCTGTCCTTTCCCTTCACCCTGTCTCCCTCTGCTGGTCGTTGTTAGGTTACCTTTTCTCCCCCTCTTTCCCCCAGCTGTGCCTTGTCTCCTCCTAACTACCTCGTCACCCCTTTTCCCACCTTTTTTCCTCTGATTAGTCCTCTATATCTCTCTCTGTTTCTGCTCCTGTCTTTGTCGGATTCTTGTTTGTGTTGTTCATGCCTGAACCAGACTATCGTCATGTTTGCTGCAACCTTGTCCTGTCCTGTCGGAACCTGCCGGTCCATCTGAGCCTACGTTTTGTTTTGTTATTAAAGAAGCTCTGTTTACGTTAATTCGCTTTTGGGTCCTCATTCACGCACCGTAACACAAACAGGGCTTAAAGTGACTGGTAGCAGGATATACATTCAAACAGGGCTGAAAAGTGACTGGTAGTAGGATATACATTCAAACAGGGCTGAAAAGTGACTGGTAGTAGGATATACATTCAAACAGGGCTGAAAAGTGACTGGTAGCAGGATATACATTCAAACAGGGCTGAAAAGTGACTGGTAGCAGGATATACATTCAAACAGGGCTGAAAAGTGACTGGTAGTAGGATATACATTCAAACAGGGCTGAAAAGTGACTGGTTGTAGGATATACATTCAAACAGGGCTGAAAAGTGACTGGTTGTAGGATATACATTCAAACAGGGCTGAAAAGTGACTGGTAACATATACATAGTTATGGTATTCTAATGGCAATATATACATGTAAACAGGAGGAATAGTGACCAGTAGCAGGATCAATAGATAGATACTAATGATAATGGCAATCAATGAACGACAGCGTAATGGAAGTAATAAATAAATAAAAAATTTAGCAGCAGGGTAGGTGTGAGGGGGAGTGTGCGTGTGGGTTGTAAGTGTGTGGGGTCAGTAATGAGTGTGAGTGAGGGTGTATGTGAGTATGTGTTTGTGCTTGTGAGTAAGAGTGAAGGTGTGTTTTTCTGAGTGGGTAGGGCCTTGTGGATGGGCGTAGAGTCCGTGTGGATCGTCTGTGGGAGAGGTAGATCAGTAGTTGTTAGCCATTTAACAGAACAGTGCTCCGCCCAGGAAATGGAAAACCAGTTTCCTGTCTAAGTCATCCCACTTCCCATTATATTTTTCCACACGTTCTTCCCGGGCCGTCTCCAATCCCCTTTCCAGGGACTTTTTCCTCAGAAATATGCAGCTCGGGAGCTTATTGGATGATGAGTGTGGAATCGTCGGTGGCGAGGGTTATTTTTGTCAGGCAGGGGAGGATGGTGTGGGCTGACTAGGTGCGTAATTGCTTCCGATTTTGGGGAGGAAACGAGATGTAAATGAGCTAATTATGTGTCCTTAACGAGGGCAAACAACAGTGACAGTCTAGCCCTGGTAACCGGCGTGGTATTTATAGCCCATAATAACCTAAAGTGGGACTGGCTTGAAACGTCGTCGAGGGAACAACGCTGCTGTTGTTTTGGTAGGGGTGTGTTTTAGAATAAACGCATTTGACTTGGATGCTCTGAAGAGAGCTGAATATTAAAATGAGGCATATTGACTCGGCGGAGCGGCAAGAATGTGGCGTTGGCCCAACGGGCATGTGCTGAGTGTGTTGAACCCCAACAATGAGAGGTCGACCACACTTTACCAGAAAGATGCCCGGGATGGAGACAGACTCAGAGGAGTCAGAAGGGATACATGTAAAAATCTAGGAGAAAATATTTTCACACATAGATTTGACTCTTTGTTGGACTAGTTCGTCTCCAGAAAATCGTGTTTTTAATCAGTTATCATCACCCAAATGAAAATAAAGAGTGAGCCGGACACCTAATAGGGTTTCAGTGTTCTTTGGCTTGCTGGAGCATGTTCTTAACTCAAACTCTGTTTCTCTGTGAGATTGAACTTAGCGTGTAACGGTTCCCTTGTTCAAAAACAGAAAATGGGTTTCAAATCAAAATGGATGAAAAGAAGTGGAACTTGCTACACGGAGGGATGGTGGCTAGTTGGATTGTGGGTAAATGTTTTGGCGTGAGTATCGTGCCGTGCTCAGCAGAAGTGGTGTTTCTGATGGAGGAAGGGTTTTGGGAGTTCACAGTTCATTTCCAATTCTCTCTCTTTAATACAGTAATTTATTTCCTCTTAAGACTGAGTGTTTTCCTATGCTGGTATGGGCCAATAGGGTAATCTGACTATAGCTTTGGGGAAGAATAGAGCCAGTAGATAGTCCAGTAGGGAAATAGAGAGAGTTTAATTTGAAAGAGGGCTCAAAATTGTGTGAGGACCCTCCATTTCTACAATAATAATAAAATAAAAAATAAATAGAAAATACATCAGTTCAGCTTTTAAAAATCCCTTATTGTATGTGTGATACTGGTATTGATGAGTAAGCAGAACTCACAAACAGGCGCTATGGGGAGTCTGAATTGTTTCTCGGTGTTAGTCAGTGGAGTCAACCCAGTTAGAGAGAGTTCACCATGTTAGTGAACCATATCACAGTTAGCCGAGTCACGGTGGTGTTCGAGATTGCAAAGCATCGTCACTGGCGTCACTCCCAGAATTCTTTACCTGGTGCCTTCAGTAGCAAGGTGATGGGCTGGCTACTGCCCCACACCCCCTACTTATTTAGTTTCTCTCTCTCCCTCTCTCTTGCTCTCTCTCTCTCTCTCTATCTCTCTCTCTCTGTCTTTCTCTGTCTCTCTCTCTCTTTCTCTCTCTCTCTCTCTCTCTCTCTCTCTGTCTCTCTCTCCCTGCCTCTCTCTCTGACGGCGCTCAGCCGTTACGTTCTCAGGGGAATGGCAGACTGCTGGCGCCGCAGTGTTTGGGCTCTCCCTGCACGCACACGCACACACACACACACACACACACACACACACACACACACACACACATGGCGACTCAGCCACTCACCCACTCACCTAGAGCAAATGAAGCGTATTGTTGTGTTGCCTCAGCCACGGAGGGGAAAAATGCCTACCCTTTTGTACACGTTCCACATGTGGGTACGGGCCACCAGCAGTTACTCCTCCTCTCTCTCCCTTGTCTTTCCCTCGTTTCCTTTGTACTCAGGGGGGTGAGGAGTTCACTGACTGAGCTAAAATGGCACTGCTGTCACCAGTTCTACCACTCAGGTGGAGAGAACCGTACATGGTCATAGTTCGGTTCGACCACCTCTCACACAATTAATTAGCGGAGTCTGATGTAAGTAAAAACAATTATAGTGTAATTGCACAAAATGCAAAACAGGTTTTACAGTATTATGGTGTTTCAATGTTGTACCTACATTGTAATTATGTTATTCTGTAACATCACTATATTTACAAAAGTATGTTGAGACCCCTTCAACTTAGTGGATTTGGCTATTTCAGCCACACCCGTTGCTGATAGGTGTATAGAATCGAGCACACAACCATGAAATCTCCATAGACAAACATTGGCAGTAGAATGGCCTTACTAAAGAGCTCAGTGACTTTCAACGTTGCACCGTCATAGGATGCCACCTTTCCAACAAGTCAATTTCTGCCCTGCTAGAGCCACCCGGTCAACTGTAAGTGCTGTTATTGTGAAGTGGAAGCCTCTAGGAGCAACAACGTCTCAGCCGCGAAGTGGCAGGCCACACAAGCTCACAGAACAGGACCGCAGAGTGCTGAAGCGCGTAGCACGTAAAAATCGTCTGTCCTCGGTTGCAACACTCACTACCGATTTCCAAACGGCAAACTGCCTCTGGAAGCAACGTCAGCGCAATAACTGTTCTTCATGAAATGGGTTTCCATTACCTAACAGCCACACACAAGCCTAAGATCACCATGCACAACTCCAAGTGTCGGCTGGAGTGGAGTAAAGCTCGCCGCGTTGATCACTTTCTCTGGAGTGATCAATCACTCTTCACCACCTGGGAGTCCGACGAATGACTCCAGGAGAACGCTACCTGCCCGAATGAATAGCGCCAACTGTAAAGTTTGGTGGAGGAGGAATAATGGTCTGGGGATGTTTTTCATGGTTTGGGCTAGGCTCCTTAGTTCCAGTGAAGGAAATCTTAAAGCTAAAGCATACAATGAAATTCTAGATGATTCTGTGCTTCCAACTTTGTTGCAACGGATTGGGGGAGGCCCTTTCCTGTTTCAGCATGTCAATGCTCCTGTGTACAAAGCGAGGTCCATACAGAAATGGTTTGTCGAGATCCTGACCTCAACTCCTTCGAACACCTTTGGGATGAATTGGAACATCGTCTGCGAGCCAGGCCTAATTGCCCAACACCAGTGCCAGGCCTGACTAATGCTGCTGTGGCTGAATGGAAGCAAGTCCCCACAGCAATTTTCTAACATCTAGTGGAAAGCCTTCCCAGAAGAGTGGAGGCTGTTATTGTCACACCCTGACCTTAGAGATCCTTTATTCTCTATTTTGGGTTAGGTCGGGGTGTGACTAGGGTGGGCATTCTAGTTTTTGTTATTTCTATGTTGGCCTGGTATGGTTCCCAATCAGAGGCAGCTGTCTATCGTTGTCTCTGATTGGGGATCATGTTTAGGCAGCCTTTTCCCACCTGTTTGTTGTGGGATCTTGTTTTTGTGTAGTTGCCTGGGAGCACTGCATTTGCTGCACGTTTCGTTACTGTAACCAAAGCGCAGCGTGGTAAGTGTTCATGATAATGTTTAATTAAAACTCAGAACACTAAACAATAAATGACAACGTGAATTTACAAAACCGAAACAGTACCGTGTGGCCCAAACACTCACACGGAAACAAACACCCACAAACCAAATGTGAAACCCAGGCTACCTAAGTATGATTCTCAATCAGGGACAACAATTTGCAGCTGCCTCTGATTGAGAACCATACTAGGCCGAACTCAAAACCCAACCTAGAAAAACAAAGACAGACTGCCCACCCCAACTCCGCTCTGACCATACTAAAACAAAGACAAAAAACAAAGGAACTAAGGTCAGAACGTGACAGTTGCGCGTTATTGATTTGGTGAGTTTCATTGAATAAACATGTGGAACTCTACACACGCTGCGCCTTGTTCCATTTCTTACAACAACGATCGTGACAGTTATAGTAGCAAAGGGTGGACCAGCTCCATATTAACGCCCATGATTTTGGAATGAGATGTTCGACGAGCAGGTGTCCACATACTTTTGGTCATGTATTTTATGCATTTTATTTTCTAACTGTTTTAGGGGCAGCACCAGGCAACAACCAATTTCATTTCCATGTCTGGATATTTGTTGTACCACAGCTCTCAAGATTGTCTGTCCAGAGTGGAGTAGAATGAGTGAGAAAAGAGAGAGGGAGGAGAGGAGAGAAATTCTTGACACTTCAAGTGACCTTCATGTGAATTTAAATCCCTGTCAGTTGTACTGCCAGAGAGTGTTTTTCTGGTTTGCAAAGTTTATTTTACTTTTGACAATAAGTTTAAAGTACCATGTTTACAGAGGTAAAGTAGGATTATTTATCCAGTCTAATTTGAAGCAGTAGGCTCTCCCTCTCCCCCCCTTTATCTCTCTCTGTTCCCCCCCCCCCCCCCTTTTCTCTCTCTGTTTCCCCCTACCCGCTTTTTGTCCCTCTTTTTTATTTTCCCCCTCCATCTCTTTCTCTTTCTCTTTCTTCCCCTCTCCCACTATCTCTCCTTCTCTCATCTGACTCCCTCGCTCCCTCTCTTTCTCCCTTCCTCTCTTCTCTAATAGTAATCCATAGTAATCTTGATCAGAGGCAGACACCAGAATTAGATGGAAAATGAAACAAACAAACACTGCTGCTTTGGATAACATTCCCCTCTGATCGACCCCACCCCCTGACCTCTGAGACACTCTCGCAGGGGTCATGACCTCGCCGTGACCCCACAGGAGCTCGCAGTCACATGGACCTCCCAATGTTGGTTTGGCCTCCATGTCCCGACCAGAAAGAAAACATACAGCCTCCAATTATATGGTACACATTATCAAAACACTTCATATACTACATGCGATTTTAGTACTCAATGTGCGAGTGTGTTTGTATCTATCTGTAAGTGAGAAATGCTGTAAAACAGGATTGTACTCACGTGCAATCCCATTGGGCAAGCGATGGTGGTGCAGAGAAAGTTCCAGATGTGACCTGATGATTAAAGTAGATACTACTGCCACTTGAAATGACAGGAAGTGACATTGTGCCAAGTCATTGTATCATTTTGTGACTCTAAGGAGAACTCCAAATCTGTCCCTCATTCTAATTCTCTAAATCCAACGTGTGCACTAATTTGCACATGTCCATATGTAATGACGTGTGTACTGTGCATGTTTGTGTGTGTTCATTGTTGTACACACGTGCCTTGCTGTCTATAGGCCTACATTCAAAGTCACCAACGCCTGCTACATTGTCTGTCGCTGTGCTGTGTTGCTGTCGTTTACCGGTTTTCACTATCTCTCCTCCCCATCTATGTTAATCAGCCCTGTATGGAACAACCGGCAACCAGAAGACATCAGCCGGTGCCACATTGATCAGCTCTAACTGCTACCCGTTAATGGCGGCTTCAGAGTCACATATCCCCACTAGAGCAGAGACGAGGTGGGACGCGATACGCCACTGCAACACATACGTGTTCTCCCCCTTATCTTGTTTATTTGATGGAGTTTTTCAAACGCAAACATTTTCTTTAGATGGCACTGTGGAACTGCGGGGAACGATAAGCATCGGATGCAGACTTAATTGCCTGAGATAGACGCTTATTATTTCCATTAGACGGGCGTATAAGGCCGGCCGTGCTCCCTGGCTCTCTCTCCCTGTGCCAGACTCTCTCTCTCTCTCTCTCTCTCTTTCTTTCTGTCGTTCCCTCTCTCTGTCCCTGTCTCTCTCTCTGTTGCCCTTTTGATGTGGAGATGAAGGGGGAAAACAGGCAACCACAGTTTAGTCCTGAACAGTTGAAAAATCTGGGAACAATTGAAATGCAATGAAATCGTTTGGAGGTCTTTTTTCCCTGATGTGCTTAGCTAATGATTTTCTTACAAGTTGCTTTATGTGTACGTGTGTGTCTTTGAGCCACTGTGTGAGTCTCCCACTGTGTTGCGTGTCTGTCTTTATGTGTGTGTGTGTGCATGTGTGTACGTGTGTGTCTTTGAGCCACTGTGTGAGTCTCCCACTGTGTTGCGTGTCTGTCTTTATGTGTACGTGTGTGTCTTTGAGCCACTGTGTGAGTCTCCCACTGTGTTGCGTGTCTGTCTTTATGTGTGTGTGTGTGTCTTTGAGCCACTGTTTGAGTCTCCCACTGTGTTGCGTGTCTGTCTTTATGTGTGTGTGTGTGTCTTTGAGCCACTGTGTGAGTCTCCCACTGTGTTGCGTGTCTGTCTTTATGTGTACGTGTGTGTCTTTGAGCCACTGTGTGAGTCTCCCACTGTGTTGCGTGTCTGTCTTTATGTGTGTGTGTGTGTGCGCGCGCGTGTGTGTATGTGTGCTTGTGTGTGATTAAAAGTTTGTAATTTTATGTCCAATTATCTCTTTCCCTTTCTGTGTCTCTGAGCTTTGATTGGCTCCCAGCTGAATGTGACCCCTGTATTGACCAGGTGAACGGTGTGTGTCTGTGTGTGTCTGTGGGTTTTCTGTGTGGGTGTGTGTATTCCCTATGAATGTGTGTGTGTTGTCGACATCTCTCTCTCTCTGCGCTGCTTGGCCGTTGCCTCTGTGGGATTTTCTCCTTCTCTCCCCTGGCGATGCCCCCTCCCACCCCCAGCCCAGCCTGGCCTGAACGGCATTCCTTCACGGGTTCACTGGCAAAGCTCAAGTGGCTCCCTCTTAACAGCCCCTAATCACTCCGAGCCTTAATCATAAGCCACTTTTGAAGTAATAGTCAATTTGCTGTGAGTCCACCGTTTAACAGAACAACTTTTACATAGTGGGGCCGCGAGCCAGGCAGGGAGAGATGTATAGATAGCAGGGCCCTGTCGATGGACGGTTGTTTTTTGAAGCACTCTCACACGCACAGACGCACAGAAACAAACACACATACAATTTTGTTAAATATTACTGTCATTTTTTATTTTAGTAGAATTTGTGGTCCTGTATGGTTCAGTTGGTAGAGCATGGGGCATGCACCGCTAGGGTTGTGAATTTGATTCACCGGTGCCACCCACATGTAAAATGTAAGCACCCATGACGTTAAGTTGCTTTGGATGAAAGCATCTGGTAAATGTCATATATTATAATAAATAGGCAGTTACAGTTATGTGAGAAGGTTCATGTTTTCTCCCCTCAGGTTGTGTGTGTGTGTGTGTGTGTGTGTGTGTGTGTGTGTGTGTGTTTGTGTGTGTGTGCGTGTGTGTGTGTGTGTGTGTGTGTGTGTGTGTGTGTGTGTGTGTGTGTGTGTGTGTGTGTGTGGCTGTGTGTGTTACATTATATTGGGGGTAACACTGGTTGTTATGATAGATCTGCTTCAGAGTGAACAGAGAGCAGGTGATGGAGATAAGACATGGAAAAGCCTATCTTTGAAAAGTGTGTGTGTGTATGTGTGTGTGTGCTTGTGTTTGTGTGTGTGTGCATGTAATTGCGTGCATATGGATGATGACAGCGCGACATGAAGCACGTGGCGTTCGAACCCTTTACCTCATCACCTCACCTGCACAGTCTGAATCAGATTGCTCACAGTGTTACACTATGAGTGTGTGTGGGGGCGTTTCGACTGTCTAGTTGTGTTGATGTGTATGTGCGCATGCATGTGAATATGTGTGTATAACTGTCCATGAATCAGGTATAAAAAGCTTGGGGCCTCCGTTGGCCAATGTTTATTGTTTACGGTTCTCCGGGTGGCGCCAGGCCCTGAAAAAACAGAAGCTGAAAAACACTTTGTTTTGGGGGAAGGCTGGGTCCTACTGCGGTTCTGTAATCACCAGGGCTATCAGGTCCCTCATCTCGTTACAGAGAGGGAGGGAGGACATAAAAGGTGTTTTATTCCACACGGAGTGCACAGGGAAGGAGGCAGAGAGAGGGTGAATGGGAGGGTGCGTGCATAGTGCTCACACAGGAGATGTGGGTGCTTGGCTGTGTATCTGGCTCGATATACCCTCCATGTAACCCCCCCCTCTCTCCCCATCTCTCTCCCGTGTCCCCCAGCTTCGGTCTACTGCTACCCCGGCCCAGGAGTCAGTCTGACTATGTTGGGTTTGGAAGGGGGGGAAGGGGGGTACCCTTGCTACCATTCTTTCCCCCTGCCCCCTTCTCACCCTCTCTGTCGCCTCCTCTACTTGTGTTTCAGTTCAAATCCCTACTCTGTTTGGGCTGGGGGAATAAGGACAGAGACAGTCTGGGTTTACAGCATGAGAGATTTAAGCAATAAAGCACGTGGGGGTGCAGTATATGGCCAATATACCACGGCTAAGGTCTGTGATATATTGTAGTTACATCTGTATTAGACAGTGTCTAATACAGATGTACCTACTGCTACTGCTACTGCTACTACTACTGCTATTACTACTACTACTACTACTGCTCCTGCTACTACCACTACTACTACTACTACTACTACTACTACTGCTACTGCTATTACTACTACTACTACTGCTCCTGCTACTACCACTACTACTACTACGACTACTACTACTGTTGCTACTACTACTACTGCTGATACTGCTACTACTGCTGCTACTGCAACTACTACTACTACTGCTGCTAGTACTATGACTGCTGTTGCTACTACTACCACTGCTACTACTGCTACTACTACTACCACTACTACTACAGCTACTATTACTGCTACCGCTACTGCTGTTGCTACTACTACCATTACAACTACTACTACTGCTACTGCTACTGCTGTTATTACTACTACCACTACTACTACTACTACTACTACTGCTACTACTACTACTACTACTACTTCTGCTACTGCTGTTGCTACTACTACCCCTATTACTACTACTACTGCTGCTACTACTACTACAGCTGCTGCTCCTACTGCTGCTACTACTATTACTGCTGCTGCTACTACTACTACTACTACTACTACTACAACTACTACTACTACTACTACTGCTACTACTACTACTACTACTACTAATGCTACTACTACTACTACTGCTACTGCTACTACTACTACTACTACTACTACTGCTGCTGCTGCCACTACTACTACTACTACTACTGCTACTACTACTACTACTACTACTACTACTACTACTACTACTACTACTACTACTGCTACTACTACTACTACTACTACTACTACTACTGCAACTGCTACTACTACTACTACTACTACTACTACTACTACTGCTACTACTACTATTACTACTACTACTACTGCTACTACTACTACTACTACTGCTACTACTACTACTACTACTGCTACTGCAACTACTACTACTACTACTACTACTACTACTACTGCTACTACTACTACTACTACTACTACTACTGCTACTACTACTAGTTCTACTACTGATACTACTACTACTACTACTACTACTGCTACTACTACTACTACTGCTGCTACTACTACTACTACTACTACTACTACTACTACTGCTACTATTATTACTACTACTACTACTACTACTACTACTACTACTACTGCTGCTACTACTACTGCTGCTGCTGCTACTACTACTGCTACTAATACTACTACTACTACTACTGCTACTGATACTACTACTACTACTGCTACTGATACTACTACTACTACTACTACTACTACTACTACTACTGCTACTACTACTACTACTGCTACTGATACTACTACTACTACTTCTACTGATACTACTACTACTACTACTACTGCTACTACTACTACTACTGCTACTACTACTACTACTACTACTACTACTACTGATACTACTATTACTACTGCTACTGATACTACTACTACTGCTACTACTACTACTACTACTACTACTACTGCTACTACTACTATTATTACTACTACTACTACTACTGCTACACTATCATCAGTAACATGTCATTCAGAATAACCCCACACATCACGTCTACCACTCGCCTGAAGTCGAACAAAGTCCTTTATGGTGCGGAGACGTGTGGAGGGCGTTTGGTGGAGCGACTGAGCGGCCTATTTTCAGAGCCATTAGTGAGAACGGTGTATAATTCACTCTTTATTCATCTATCTGCATTAGGACCTAATGAATCACGACCACTAGGTATTGTTCCACACTTCTCTATCGTAACGTTGCTCACCATCCCACACACACTCAGGTGTAGAACATCATTATGGCAGCGTTCCAATTGATGAGGAGTATTATGCTAGCAAATAGATTTAGCCTTCGTCGAGACATTACTACGCAAAGAAAGGGAAGAAAGGAAAGACAGAATCATCAACAACTTTATTCCAATCAGCATATCTTCAGTTGAATGAGTAAAAGAATCATACCAAAAAGAAAACGGAGGCTCAAATCGCATTTTTTCCCTCCCCCATCATGAAAAGTTACCGATTAGCATGAAAGCCGTAAATTGAATTCTCTTTTTAATTTAAGTAATAATTGATTTGACATTTCGGAGCACTTCAAAGGCAGTTTGCCCCCAAGGCTCTGCAGTAAATCACAGTGTAAAGCAGTGGGTTTACCTTTAGCTGGGAGTCTAGTGTACCCTCTGCTTTCTTCTCCAACCATCTCTTACTCTCGCTTTACCCCCCTCTTTCCCTTTCTGTCTCTACTGTATACCCTCTGAAATGGAAGGCAAGGTTTATTTAAGTTAGTGTGAACCCTGTTGTTTAAAAAGTACATATATTTTACCTTTATTTAACTAGGCAAGTCAGTTAAGAACAAATTCTTATTTTCAATGACGGCCTAGGAACAGTGGGTTAGCTGCCTGTTCAGGGGCAGAACGACAGATTTGTACCTTGTCAGCTCGGGGATTTGAACTTGCAACCTTCCGGTTACTAACCACTAGGCTACCCTAGTGTACCCTAATGTATGTGCGTTTGTGAGTGACGACGTGCATGTGTATGCGTATGTACGTGCGTGTGTGACGACGTGTGTGTGTATGCGTATGTACGTGCGTGTGTGAGTGACGACGTGAGTGTGTGTGAGTGACGACGTGTGTGTGTGTGTGTGTGTGTGTGTGTGTGTGTGTGTGTGTGTGTGTGTGTGTGTGTGTGTGTGTGTGTGTGTGTGTGTGTGTGTGTGTGTACATCTGCATGCCTACCTCACTGGTTCAGGCTCACTGGTATATTGTAACACTACAAAGGGTCCTGTCTGATTACCAGTAAATGTGGCTACACACAGTTAGTCTGCCTCCATTATAACTCTTTTCACTTCCTTGTTTCGTTTATTTATTTTTCCTCAGGAAATGCCTTCTTGTCTGTCTGACTCTGTTGTCTGTTTCATGCTTTACTGGGCGGCTGGTTTTGGGACAGATGGGAGAAGCGAGTTTTGATGTGTAAATACTCAGTTCAACAAAGTCAAGTCGCTATCGCCTGGGGGAGAGGAGAGTTGGTCTCATAAGCCCCCACCACATGCACCAACTGCTTGGCTGACTCATTGTTGCTCATCATTCAAACGACTGTCTATAAAGTTATTTCAAAGTGAAAGAGCTGTGTGTAGCTAGCAGTGTCAAGAAATCTATGTCACCTGCTCTTTTAGTCTACACTCATATTCGCCTTTACAAAGTATTTCATGTGTGTATTTGTTAGCTTGTAAATATGTAATTTTTTTGCTAAGTTATTCATGGCATTGCTGATTGCGCCTGTCACCCGTAATGAGGGGCTTTGCAATTGTTAGGTAATTAGAACTGTCATCCTCATAATCTTTGATGAAAAGGTCTCTCTCTGCTCCACCTCTATCTCTCTTTCTACTCTCTCTCCGTCTCCCTCACTTTCTCTCCTTCCCTCTCTCACTCTTGTTTCTCCTCCTGCTCCCCTCTCTCTCCCTCTCTCCTTCCCTCCATCTTTCTGCCTCCCAGTACCCAGGGCTGATTATTAGAGCTCAGGCAGGCAGGGGGGCCTGAGGGGGAGGAAGGGGCAGGCAGGGGGAGGAAAGCAGACCTTATCTCAGACAATTAATCAGAGACACTCATATTGCGGGACAATTATTCAAAGCTCAGTCCTGCATAACTCGCTGCCCACAGTTCCACAGTGCTCCTGCTCTTTCCATCCCCCCCGGACTGGAAGGTCAGGCAAGTGAGAGGAAGGTGGATCTGAGAGGGAAAGGGCCTACTGTGTCTCTCTGTGTGTGTGTGTGTGTGTGTGTGTGTGTGTGTGTGTGTGTGTGTGTGTGTGTGTGTGTGTGTGTGTGTGTGTGTGTGTGTGTGTGTGTGTGTGTGTGTGTGTGTGTGTTTGTGTGAGTGTGTTTGAGTAGAATAAAGCCAACAAGGTTAAAGTCATTCAAAGTCTTCTCCAGAGGGTTTTGTCTTTGAAGACGTCTGTCATGTTTACATGTTGTTATAGTTTCTGCCCGTTGGTGAAATGGGTGTGGATATGTGTGTGTGTATGTGTGTGTAGGGTGTGTGTGTGTGTTTAATGGCTCTGTGCTCTGTTCTTGGTGCCCAGGGCCAACAACATTACCCACATTCCTCAGTGGCAGCAGGGTGGCTCGCCTGGCACCAGCCAAACAGGAAGAGGAAATAGCTACACTGCCCAACGTTTATCTCCCAGAGAGACCTACAGTGTATTCAGAAAGTATTCACACTTCTTGATTTTTTTCCACACTTTGTTGTGTTACAGCCTGAATTTAAAATGGATTCAATTGAGATTTTGTGTCACTGGCCTACACACAATACCCCAAAATGTCAAACTGAAATTTTGTTTTGAGAAATGTTAACAATTAATTTAAAATGAAAAGCTGAACTGTCTTGAATCTAGAGGTATTCAACCCCTTTGTTATGGTAAGCCTAAAAAGTTCTGGAGTAAAACCTGGCTTAACAAGTCACATAATAAATTGCATGGACACTTTGTGCAAAAATAGTGTTAACGTGATTTTTGACCTCGTCTCTTTACCCCATAGATACAATTATCTGTAAGGTCTGAGGATGGATCAACAACATTGTAGTTACTCAACAGTACTAACCTAAATGACAGAGTGAAAAGAAGGATGCCTGTACAGCATACAAATATTCCAAAACATGCATCCTGATTGCAATAATGTACAAAAGTAAAACTGCAAAATAATTGGCAAATAAATTATCTTTATGTCCTGAATAGAGTTATGTTTGGGGCAAAACACAAGAGTATCACTCTTCATTTTTTCAAGCATGGTGGTGGCTGCATCATATTATGGGTCTGCTTGTCATCGGCAAGGGAGGTTTTTTTTAGGATAAAAAGAAACGGAATAGAGCTAAGCACAGGCAAAATCCTAGAGGAAAACCTGGTTCAGTCTGCTTTCCAACAGAAACTGGGAGACAAATTCACCTTTCAGCAGGACAATAACCTGAAACACAAGGTCAAATATACACTGGAGTTGCTTACCAAGATGACATTGAAAGTTCCTGAGTGGCCTCATTACAGTTTTGACTTAAATCGGCTTGAAAATCTATGGCAAGACTTGGAAGAGGCTGTCTAACAATGATCAACAATCAACTTGATAGAGCTTGAAGAATTTAAAAAAGGAATAATGGACAAATATTTTACAACATAGGTTGCAAAGCTCTTAGAGACTTACCCTGAAAGACTCACAGCTTTAATCGCCGCCACAAGTGCATCTACAAAGTATTGACTCAGGGGTGTGAATGCTTATATATAATTACGCTTTAAGTGAGTGGAATGATGGCGCCGACAGAGAGGGTCGCCTCGCTTCAGGTCCTTAGGAAACTATGCAGTTATTAGTTTTTTTTATGTGTTATTTCATGTATTATTTCTTACATTGTTTGCCCAGGAAATCTCAAGTGTTATTATATACAGCCGGGAAGAACTATTGGATATAAAAGTGATGACAATTTACCAACATTACGACCAGGAATACGTCTTTCCCGAAGCGGATCCTTTGTTCGGACCTCCACCCTGGACATGGGATCTTATCCCAGAGGCTGACCCAAAACGGAGTGGCCTTACTGGTCAGACTCAGAAGGTGAGCACACCATGCTCCGCTCCTGAGCATATTACTCACCAATGTCCAATCTCTAGAGGACAAGGTGGACGGAATTAGGGCCGAGTTGCCTCTGTTTCACAGAAACATGGCTCACTCGGGATATGTTGTCAGAGTCGGCGACTGAAACAAACTTCTCTCTGGTAAGAAGAAGGGCGGGGGTGTATGCCTTATGATTCACGACTCATGGCATAATTGTTCACCTGACCTAGAATTCCTTACAATCAAATGCCGACCAGATTATCTACCAAGATAATTCTCTTTGATTATAGTCACAGCCGTGTATACCCCCCCCCCCCCCCCCCCCCCCCCCCCTCCCCAAGCAGATACCTCGTCGGCCCTGAAAGAACTTCCCTGGGCTCTATGTAAACTGGAAACCATACATCCTGAGGCTGCATTTATTGTAGCCAGGGATTTGAACAAAACTAACCTGAGAACGAGCATATCCTTCCTAAATTCTATCAGCATATCGAATGCATGTCAGAATGGTTCAGATAATAACTACAGAATGAAGCCAACATCAGCGTGAGCTTTGGTTGCGAATGGTATGAACTTTGAACTCTTATTCACTACAGAAGTGATACCTCCTAGCCGTTGCGTTAGCAACCGCAGCTGCAAACGCAGGTTAGGAAGGAACAGACAGAGTATCCCGACTACCACACAACGACGTTACTACAACGTATCCAATTGACCACCAGAGACATTCTTCAAAGGACAAAGGACTCGGTTTGGTACCACGGCCTTCCATCTACCACCAACCTTCTGAAGCGCAGCTCAGAGTAAATATTTATTGCATTTTCCTTTTCCAAATGGGCGGTAATTTAGAATGCATAAGATACTGTATTTACCATAGCACAGCTTCGCCTTTGTTCCTATCTTCCAGCTCTTTCACTCAACCCAGCCCCTTTTCCTTTGTGTAACAAGCTGTCATATCTGTTCCGCCCGCTAGGGACGTTCTCCTTTGATGATGTAATTTGTAATCGAGTTATGATTTAATTAGGTGTATGTGTGATTCTGTGTGAATAGTTAGGTATTTAGTAAATAAATAATTAAACCCAATTTTCTATTGCTGATTGAAAGGATTTACAACTTTCAGATGAGACTGAATTAAGGTGACGATTGATATGGACGGCTATTGAGTTAAAATATTACTAGATCTTTAAGAGTTAACAGCTCTATAAATATTATTTTGTGGTGCCCGACTCTCTAGTTAATTACATTTACATGATTAACTCTATCAGGTGATATTCATTACGGAGAAATTATTTTATAGTATAGCATGTCATATCACTTAATCCGGCATAGCCAAAGACACGACACAAGGCTGCCAGCCCAGGAGGCATCCCCAGCCGCGTCCACAGAGCATGCGCAGACCAGCTGGCTGGCGTGTTTACGGACATATTCAATTAATCCCTGTCCCCTTCTGTTGTCCCCACATGCTTCAAGATGGCCACCATTGTTCCTGTTCCCAAGAAAGCTAAGGAAACTGAACTAAATGACTATCACCCTGTTGCACTCACTTCTGTCATCATGAAGTGATTTGAGAGACTAGTCAAGGAGTTTTAGCCAGCCGGCTAATTTTCAACCGCACTCCCTGGGCAGGTTATTAAAAACAATTACAATATAGACAATCATTGAGCAGTGAGCGCAGGACAAGCAAGACATAGCATATAGACAGAGCAACATAGGACAAGCAAGACGTAGCATACAGACAGAGCAACATAGAACAAAAAGCAGCATGACAAAATTCATAAAAGCAACAAAGTGTTTCCACACCTCACAAGCTACAGACAACAGACAACATGGAAAGCGGCAATACACAGCTAGGGATTATGATCACAAATCTGATTGACCTTTAGCCTTGTACATACATTTTGTGAAAGTGTGATATGTGGTGCAGTTATGTGTGTCTGATGGCAATGTATTCCAGACATGGGAAGCTCTCACAGAGAAAGCGGATTTACCAAAGGTGCTTATCCTTAAGAACTATACAGTCACCTCTCATGGCAGACCTTGTGGATCTGCTGCCATATGTTTGGGTTTTCTGTTTAACAAAAGTACTGAGTGGAGGGGGAGCCTTCCGGTTACTAGTCCAACACTCTAACCACTAGGCTACCCTGTCGCCCCGTAAGGTAGTTGTTGTGAATTTGTTCGATTACTTGTTAGATATTGTCGAAACTAAAAGCACAAGCATTTCGCTACACTTGCACTAAAACTTCCTTCTAGGCATCCCGCTAGCGGGACAACTTCTGGTGAAAATGGAGGGCGTGCAATTCAAATAAATAATCATAGAAATTATGGATATTAAACATTTAGGTAAATATAAGTGCCTTATATCGGTTGAAAGCTTCAATTCTTGTTAATCTAACTGCACTGTCCGATATACAGTCTCTATTACAGCGAAAGCATGCCATGTGCCACCGGCACAGGTTTCATTCACAAATTTACAAATAGCGATTCAATATTAATTAAATATTTTAAATATTTACTTTTTGAAAATCTTCCTCTGATTTGTCATCCAAAGGGTCCTAGCTATTACGTGTAGTGTCGTTTTGTTAGATAAAATCCTTCTTTATATCTCAGTCAGTTTAGTTGGCACCATCGATTTGAGTAATCAACCCGTTCAACACGCAGAGAAAGGAATTCATAAATCTACCCCTAAACTTTGTTTCAACAAGTCAAAATACCTTTCTATTTACTCCACCCTGAAATGTAATCAAACTATAATATTTCTTACAGAAAGAAGTATGTTCAATAGGAAACCGATTTTAGCAGGTGCATCCTTTCTTCATGGTTTGCGCAAACACGAATTACCAAGACTGTCCCTGTACTAAAACTGATATTTCTTCTTCGTTTTTGAAGTTACAAGTCTAAAACATTGAACATAGACTGCTGACACCCTGTGGAAGCGATAGGAATTGCATCCAGGGAGCTAATTTTCAGTATGCCTTTATACTTTCCATTATAATAGCATGGTCTCTCCAAAAAAATAAAATCACGTTGGTTTTTCTTTGGATTTTCTCCTACTTTATTTATTGTGTTATATTCTCCTACATTATTTTAACATTTCTACAAACCTCAAAGTGTTTTCTTTCCAATGGTACCAATTATATGCATATCCGGGCTTCATGGCCTGAGTAACAGGCAGTTTACTTTGGGCACGTAATTCAGGCGGAAATTGAGGAAAAAGGGACCTAGCCCTAAGAAGTCGATTTAACGTCTACTAACCATGTGTATGTGGCCAATAAAATTTGATTTGATTTGAAATGGGATCATTGTCAATACATTTGCCAACATTTCAACAACAAAAATTGTACTTGGGGTATTATGGGGTATTTATGTGGTATTGTGTGTAGGTGGGTGAGAAAAAAATTCTGGTTAATGCGTTTTGAATCCAAGCGGTAACACAACAAAATGTGGAATAAGTCAAGGGGTATGAATACTTTCTGAAGACACTGTATATGAATAGTGTGTAAATAGTATTTTCTTGTCTTTTGGTGTATTTCCGAGAAATGAAATATCTTATGTTGTTCTTGTCTATAACTGTTTTGTACTTTGTCATGTATTTATGCGTTTTATGTGGACCCCAAGAAGAAGGCACTGTATGTGTGTGTGTGTGTGTGTGTGTGTGCATTAGTTTGTGCGTGCGTACGTCCATGCGTACGTCTGTGAAAGATTAGAGGAGGTTGTTGTTTGAGAATAGTAATCACACTGTGTAGATAACACTTTTAAAAAAATGTATTTTATTAAACCTTTATTTACAGTGCCTTGCGAAAGTATTCGGCCCCCTTGAACTTTGCGACCTTTTGCCACATTTCAGGCTTCAAACATAAAGATATAAAACTGTATTTTGTTGTGAAGAATCAACAACAAGTGGGACACAATCATGAAGTGGAACGACATTTATTGGATATTTCAAACTTTTTTAACAAATCAAAAACTGAAAAATTGGGCGTGCAAAATTATTCAGCCCCCTTAAGTTAATACTTTGTAGGGCCACCTTTTGCTGCGATTACAGCTGTAAGTCGCTTGGGGTATGTCTCTATCAGTTTTGCACATCGAGAGACTGACATTTTTTCCCATTCCTCCTTGCAAAACAGCTCGAGCTCAGTGAGGTTGGATGGAGAGCATTTGTGAACAGCAGTTTTCAGTTCTTTCCACAGATTCTCGATTGGATTCAGGTCTGGACTTTGACTTGGCCATTCTAACACCTGGATATGTTTATTTTTGAACCATTCCATTGTAGATTTTGCTTTATGTTTTGGATCATTGTCTTGTTGGAAGACAAATCTCCGTCCCAGTCTCAGGTCTTTTGCAGACTCCATCAGGTTTTCTTCCAGAATGGTCCTGTATTTGGCTCCATCCATCTTCGCATCAATTTTAACCATCTTCCCTGTCCCTGCTGAAGAAAAGCAGGCCCAAACCATGATGCTGCCACCACCATGTTTGACAGTGGGGATGGTGTGTTCAGCTGGGTTGCTTGTACGCCAAACATAACATTTTGCATTGTTGCCAAAAAGTTCAATTTTGGTTTCATCTGACCAGAGCACCTTCTTCCACATGTTTGGTGTGTCTCCCAGATGGCTTGTGGCAAACTTTAAACAACACTTTTTATGGATATCTTTAAGAAATGGCTTTCTTCTTGCCACTCTTCCATAAAGGCCAGATTTGTGCAATATACGACTGATTGTTGTCCTATGGACAGAGTCTCCCACCTCAGCTGTAGATCTCTGCAGTTCATCCAGAGTGATCATGGGCCTCTTGGCTGCATCTCTGATCATCTCTCATCAGTCTTCTCCTTGTATGAGCTGAAAGTTTAGAGGGACGGCCAGGTCTTGGTAGATTTGCAGTGGTCTGATACTCCTTCCATTTCAATATTATCGCTTGCACAGTGCTCCTTGGGATGTTTAAAGCTTGGGAAATCTTTTTGTATCCAAATCCGGCTTTAAACTTCTTCACAACAGTATCTCGGACCTGCCTGGTGTGTTCCTTGTTCTTCATGATGCTCTCTGTGCTTTTAACGGACCTCTGAGACTATCACAGTGCAGGTGCATTTATACGGAGACTTGATTACACACAGGTGGATTGTATTTATCATCATTAGTCATTTAGGTCAACATTGGATCATTCAGAGATCCTCACTGAACTTCTGGAGAGAGTTTGCTGCACTGAAAGTAAAGGGGCTGAATAATTTTGCACGCCCAATTTTTCAGTTTTTGATTTGTTAAAAAAGTTTGAAATATCCAATAAATGTCGTTCCACTTCATGATTGTGTCCCACTTGTTGTTGATTCTTCACAAAAAAATACAGTTTTATATCTTTATGTTTGAAGCCTGAAATGTGGCAAAAGGTCGCAAAGTTCAAGGGGGCCGAATACTTTCGCAAGGCACTGTAACTAGAAAAGTCAGTTAAGAACAATTTCTTATTTACAATGACAGCCTACACTGGTCAAACCCTAACATGGCCGACACTGGACCAATTGTGCACATCCCTATGGGACTCTCAATCACGGTCGGATGTGATACAGTCTGGAATCGAACCAGGGTCTGTAGAGACGCCACTAGCACTGAGATGCAGTGCCTTAGACCGCTGCGCCACTCAGGTTCCAAGACAACATCCATTGCGTCTGTTCCTCTCCTATATGTCCCTGCTTCCCTTCCGTAATACACAAGTGTCACCTACACTGTATGGATAAAAGAGAGAGGGGGAGATCAAAGGAGGGAGAGGGAGAGTGGAGAAGAGCGAGTGAGTAAAGAGAGAGAGAGAGAAGAGAGGGAGTCATAAAATGCTAATACAGCCTGCGTCCCCTTTAACAAATGAAATGTCAGGACATAAAATATTGTGGATGACAAATCCATATTCTTCCTTAAATAAAACTCTTATTGCGGCGGAGTGGTAATCATGGCGGAACAAAGAACAGGTGATTAACGATAGCAATTTATTGTATCTGGCGGCCGGAGAGGCAGAGAAGCGGAGGACAAGAGACACCATGGTTATCATAATTCATATCATAAATAACAGGCCAGAGCCAATCACAACACAGCCCCGATGTCATCCAGAATAACCTTTGATAACAATTACCATAGAAGGCAGTCCGAACCCTGAAGTCACAATGTTATCTTATCCCTATTCTGTGCTTGTAGAATACAACAGTATTACCATATAGATTAGGCTATTTATAATAGAGCGTGTCACTCCGGGTGCGGCCCCTGCTTTAAAGCATCCATCTCACTAGGTGTGTGTGTGTGTGTGTGTGTGTGTGTGTGTGTGTATGTGTGTGTGTGTGTGTGTGTGTGTGTGTGTGTGTGTGTGTGTGTGTGTGTGTGTGTGTGTGTGTGTATGTGTATGTGTATGTGTGTGTGTGTGTGTGTGTGTGTGTGTGTGTGTGTGTGTGTGTGTGTGTATGTGTGTGTGTGTGTGTGTGTATGGCATGGTGGGGACGTGCCGTGGCGTGTGTGTGTGCTGTGCATGTGCGTGTGTGTGTAGGTTTATGTGTGTGTGCACATATGTGTGTGTGTGTGTGTTTGCCACAGTGGGTGGGGTATGTGGACCTGTCAATGGGAGGAGATTATGGGCAGGTCTTTATGTGGGGCTCAACTGCCCTCTCTCAGTATCACACTGCTGCACATTGCTGGGTGGGGGGGCGGCCCTAACAATGGGATGGAGGAGTGGGAGTGAGGAGGGGGCGTGGTGAGGGGGTAATGGAGAAGCTGGAGGAGATATTAGGAAGGATGCTTTGATAACTGTTGTAGATTACTCCCCTGGCTGAAATGTATGGGCCTATCTTGTCCAAGGTGTTGTTCTCCTTCTTTTATCTCCTGATAGAAGTTTTCCGATCCCGGGTAGTGCTACCGTCTCCTCCTCCCCTCCTAGGCTGCTCCTGCTCCTGCTGAGCTGACGAAACAGCACAGTGTGCCTGTATCAATACTTCCTTTTCTGTGTGTCTCTGTGCATGTGTGTGCCTGTGTACCGTACCGCATGTATTTATGTCATGTATAAATGTAAGGCCCTCTTGTTAGGCCTAACACCAAGTCCCCAAAGATCGGTAGGTCTCACCTGACTCTCCCATACACCACCCCATGGCCTACCACAGAGAGGGGAAGTCCTCTGGAGGTGGATGAAGTAGCAGAAGGGGAAAATGAAAGTTGGGTTGGGTGATGGCGAAAGAAAGGATGGAGGAGCGTAGGTAGAACGGGAAGGGCAACGGAGAGGAATAGATTTAAGGATGCAAGGGATGCAGCAAGGGGATGTCCTTCAAGGAAAGTCAGGCACAAGAAAGTAGTTAGAAGTAGGATGGACTCACACTCTGAATGTGAGGCTTAGGAACAGAGAGAACAGGAGAGAGGAGGACAAACACGAGGACAAGAGGAGAGATAAAGAGAGGAGAGGAGAGCAGGCGGGGTGAAGAGAGGAGAGGGGGGAAGAGACAAGGACAGGGTGAAGGAGGAGGATATTGGACTCTCAGGGAGGAAAGGAAGTCTGTGTGTACCCTTAAATACTGCCCCGCTGACCCCCACCCCACCTGATAAGTAGTTCCAGGGCAAGGACTCAAAGGAACGTGGAACAAGACTGAGGAGACGTGTCTACAAGATAAAGAAGAGGTAAAAAGTAGAGGATCAGAGAAGAAGAGAGGGAGAAAAAGAAAGAGAGAGGAAAGGGGGGTGGAGGACACGTTCACTTTTCTCCCTCTTCACTTTGCTCGACTCCACCACTCACATTCCAGCTTACTGTCTACAGCAGATTCCTTTGTGTGTGTTTTTTAACTCTGAACGTATCTTTCCTTTTTCTATCTGTCCTGACGCTCAATCTCCTCGCTCAGTCAGACAACAGAATGCAGTTATAATGTACGTGCAGTGTGTGACGTCATGTTGGGATTGCTTTACACTCCTAAGTTGAGAATTTCCCTCATCCTCCTCCTCTTCCCCCCCCCCCCTCTCTCCTTTTTTTCTTATTCCCTCACTCTTTCTCATCTTCTCTTCGAGATGGGATTCAGGAAGTGATTTTCCTTTCTTCTACCTAAATCTCTTGATCACTTGAATTTTTTGCTAGGCTGCTTCACCGATGTCCTGAATAAAAAGAGAAAGAGAGAGAGAGAGAGAGAGAGAGAGAGAGAGAGAGAGAGAGAGAGAGAGAGATGAGTGCTAGAGAAGGAAAGGGAACTGTAGAGTTGTATATAGTTAAGGCTTTATCAGTGAGTGCCCTGAGGTATGTGGGGACGGAGCTGAAGCCAGAGAGATTAGGGTAGAAATGCAGCACATGGCAGTAAGGGGCTTAAGCCACAGCTTGTATTAGTTCAGGTGAAAAGAGTATTGCTTTTACATAAAACTGGACAAATCCACCCACAATGCATTTCCAGTCGGGCCACAATGGGGACTAATATCTGAGGACTTCACCTCTGCTCCCCAGGGTTCACCAAAGCCCCCTCCATCTAAATAGGAGAGTATGAGAGGGATGGAGGGATGGAGGGAGGAGAGTATGAGAGTCAGTGATAGTAGGTATGAGAGAGGGAGAGAGTGACCTCATCTGAAGGACCAGGGTCAGTCGTACACAGAGGAGAAAGAGGAGGATGAGGGGACAGAGGGATGAATTTGAAAAAGGTGTGAGGAAGAGTGAGAGATAGAAGGAGGGGGGGGGGACTGAAAGGGAAGAAAGGGGTGGAGAAAGAGGAGTAGGGATAAGGAGGAGTGATCAAAAGGAGGAAGAAGGAGACAACAGTAACGGAGAGAAATGCAGAGAAAGAGAGGGTGAGGTAGCGAGAGGATGAGAGGGGGCGAGATACACACTTGCAATATTTCCTGATAGAGTATAAGCTACATTTGTCACTTAGCATTCTTTGACTTTTATCTCAATCTCCCTCTCCCTCTAGTGCATTTAGAAGTCAAGTCCTGGTAGTTTTCATCTTTAGAATCCAGTCTGGGGAGCTTGGCCTAAAGACTTCTTCATCGTCGACCTGTCGTGTGCAGAAAGCCAAGGTAACAATGGATCCTAACATTCCATTACACTCCTTCAGTATTCACGCCAGACATCCAAATCTCCTCTGAAACCCCTCCTATCCTCCCCATTATGACAGAACAATACTGTTTAAAAAAGTAATTTTGGTCAAAAGGAGGCTAGATCTGCGACTTGCGCTTAACATCAATTTGTGACACGATTAATCAATTTGGGGGCCCTCTCTTTCTCTATCTCTCTGTGTCTAGTTCCCTCGTTCGCGTCGTCTCTTTTAAATAAAGAGTTGGCCTGTTTGAATGAGTGGGGCTCATCGCGATACGGTGCAGGTTAAGTAGGAGGCGTGTGTTTTAGGATGACGCCCTGTCTGCTTCCCTCGTCCTGAAACACTTAGCAGGGTGATTAGCATAAGCTGATAGCGCTATCGGTGAGCGAGCCATTGTGGTGACCCCTCACCCACCCCCCACCCCACTCACCCCCATACCTCCCCCTTCTGAGTAGGTCTTATCTGGGACGTACAGGGCCGCTGTACCCTCCTGGGGAGGTGAGGTGCGGGGGGAGATAAGGGGGGGGGGGGGGCAGAGATGGAGCAGTGAAGAATCCTCCATGAGGCCAATCTCAGAGTCCACTCTTTCTTTCTCTCTCTCTCTCTCTCTCTCTCTCTCTCTCTCTCTCTCTTTCACTCTCTCTACTCTCTCTCACTCTCTTTCCCTCTCACTCTCTCCGTCTCTCTCATACTGTAAAGACCTACCTCACACACACCTAAAGTATATGCCAAGGTAATGTACTCAATTTGTCTCAATTAAGTTCAGCATATAGCTAACTTTTTTGTCAAGTATGATGAAAAACTCAGAACAATACACGCAAGCACAAACAAACACATTTCGTGAAGCTTAGCAACTTCCATGGACATTAAAGCCTCTGAAATAGCTTATCAACACTGAACTATTCATACCAGCTTGCTATAATGATGCAAATGATAACACTGGTGCCTGGCGTCCTCTTTTCCTGATCCTATGGTTCACTTGGAACTCTGCAGCACACATATTGTTCACACATACACACACATCACACATCACTCACACTCATAACACAGACACACGATCAAATTCACACGGCTCCATTGCTCATCCCTTTTGTTTGGATCTGTTTGGATCACATGTTTACCCACAGAGCTATTTCTTCTAGAAGCCTCCGTCACGGGTAGAAGAGAGTAACGTTCACCTCTTTTTTTGTGTTTGTCTGTATACTGTGTATGCTAATGCTCTGGCTAACGCGGTTTCACACGGTTTGTTTCTCTAAATGATGCAACTTGCCAGACATCCCTTTTTCTGCTGATGATCACACTTCCATTTTTTGGGAGTGAGCAGTTTGGAGAGGGAGGGAGGGAGTATGAGGAAAAGAAAGAGAAAGAGAGAGCGAGGGAAAGCGGGGTGAAGAAGGAGAGTACAAATCCACAAAGGTTTTGTAATAAATGCATCGGCGACAATAAAAACAAAAACATTCAAGGGAGAAAAGACGTGTTTCTGTGTTAAACAATTAGTGCTGCAGCATTAGAGCCGATCACTGAGAAACAAAGGCTCTGCAGTAGCAGGGGTTTACCCCAGACACAAAGACACAAAGACAGATGCTACAGTACTACAATACTACAGCTTTATATTACAGCCCTGCCTGGCTCTACTACAGACCAGATACAGTACTACAATACTACAGCGTTATACCTCAACCCTGGCCATCTCTGCTACAGACCAGATACAGTACCACAATACTACAGCTTTATATTACAGCCCTGCCTGGCTCTACTACAGACCAGATACAGTACTACAATACTACAGCGTTATACCTCAACCCTGGCTATCTCTGCTACAGACCAGATACAGTACCACAATACTACAGCGTTATACCTCAACCCTGTCCATCTCTACTACAGACCAGACACAGTACCACAATACTACAGCTTTATACTACAGCCCTGCCCATCTCTGCTACAGACCAGGTACAGTACCACAATACTACAGCTTTATATTACAGCCCTGCCTGGATCTACTACAGTACTACAATACTACAGCTTTATACTACAGCCTTGCCCATCTCTACTACAGACCAGATACAGTACCACAATACTACAGCTTTATACTACAGCCCTGCCCAGCTCTACTACAGACCAGATACAGTACTACAATACTACAGCTTTATACTACAGCTCAGCCCACCTACACTACAGACTAGATACAGTACCACAATAATACAGCTTTATACTACAGCCTTGCCCATCTCTATTACAGTACTACAATACTACAGCTTTATACAACAACCCTGCCCATCTCTACTACAGACCAGATACAGTACTACAATACGACAGCTTTATACTACAGCCCAGATACAGTATTACAATACTACAGCCCAGCTACAGTATATTATAGCCCCGCTCTATTCTACAGTACTATAGCTCTATGCAATACTACAGCCCAGCTCTCTACTACAGCCCAGCTCTCTACTACAGCCCAGAAATGGAGTAGTGTAGGTGTAAGTGTACACTGTAAAACAAATCCAGGATGTATTTTTACAGCGTATAGTAGTATATGCATAGCCATTTTGAGATATGTGTATGTCTGGATCTCAGTATATGAAATTACGTCTTTCTGTCTCTCACATAGTGAATCCCCCTGAGGGCCCAGACAAATTGAGTGTGACACACACAGACACTCTCTGGGCTACCTGGTGTGTGTATTTCAGGGTGCTATGGTAATCCCACCGCCCTGTGTGGTCAGACTCTGGGGTACCGCGCTCCACTTTGAGCTCCTGTTGACAGTGTGTGTGTGTGTTTGTGTGTGTGTGTGTGTGTGTGTTTGTGTGTGTGTGTGCATGCTTGATTGAGTGAGTGAGCGATTGACTGAGCGAATGCATTCATGTGTGTGTGCATGTGTGTGTGTGTCAGGGGACTCACTTTGGTGGCCCCTTGTCTGTAGACTCCCGTCAATGGTTCCAGTGTTTAATGTGTACACGTTTGTGTGTGTGTGTGTGTGTGTGTGTGTGTGCGTGTGTGTGTGTGACTCCAGCACTTAACCTCCTGACCGGAGTCAGCCTGGGCACCATGGTAGCGCCACTGAGCCTCTCACCCCCCGCCACACAGCAGTGGTGTGTGTTACCCCCTCTGGAGAGGGTGAGGAGCCACACACACACACACAAACACTCAACCTTGGACTTTCTTGAGCTCCATGTTTAGTCTCCCTGGTCTTTTGTTCCTCCCTGATCAGTCCACCTGCATATGAGGGAGGAAGTCTCCTTGTTTCTTTCTCTTTAATGTCAGGAAGTGTTTGATTCTCTCAGTGCTGTATCCTGCCCCTCAAAACCACTAATCGACACAACACTGCACCTCTCTCTTCTCCTGTCTTTTCTTCTGTCCATTACTGCCTCCGTCTCTCTCCTCTACTCTCTTATTCACAGAATCCTATCTTCATTCACCTTATTCAGACACCTGTTGAATGCGCTCATGCAGAACATAATCACCTGTGCCTTTGAGTTACAGTGTGTGTGTGAATTATGCATGTCTGTGCATGTGTGTGTGTAGAATATGTGTGTGTAAGTGAACAGTGTGTGTTCTGGTGCAGGGGGTTCAGACTGGCATTCAGGTGCAGGGGGTTCAGACTGGCATGAGCACAATACAATATATTTAATGCTTAATGATGAATTGATTAGAGAAAAATGTGTGGGGGGGGGGGGTTAACAGTAGAGAGTGTAGTAGATGATAGTAGTAGATGATAGTAGTAGATGATAGTAGTAGGTAATAGTAGTAGATGACAGAGGCAGGTGATAGTAGTAGATGATAGATGTAGGTGATAGTAGTAGATGATAGTAGTAGGTGATAGTAGTAGATGATAGTGGTAGATGATAGTAGTAGGTGTTAGATGTAGGTGATAGTAGTAGATGCTAGTAGTAGATGATCATAGTAGGTGATAGTAGTAGATGATAGATGTAGGTGATAGTAGTAGATGATAGTAGTAGGTGATAGTAGTAGATGATAGTGGTAGATGATAGTAGTAGGTGTTAGATGTAGGTGATAGTAGTAGATGCTAGTAGTAGATGATCATAGTAGGTGATAGATGTAGGTGATAGCAGTAGATGACAGTAGTAGGTGATAGTAGTAGATGATAGTGGTAGATGATAGTAGTAGGTGATAGTAGTAGATGCTAGTAATAGATTATAGTAGTAGGTGATAGATGTAGGTGATAGCAGTAGATGACAGTTGTAGGTGATAGCAGTAGATGACAGTAGTAGGTGATAGAAGTAGCTGATAGATGTAGGTGAGAGTAGTAGGTGATAGATGTATGTGATAGTAGTAGATAGTAGAAGGTGATAGATGTAGGTGATAGTAGTAGGTGATAGTAGTAGATGATAGTAGTAGGTGATAGATGTAGGTGATAGTAGTAGGTGATAGTAGTAGATGAAAGTTGTAGGTGATTGTAGCAGGTGATAGTAGTAGGTGATAGTAGTAGGTGATAGAAGTAGATGATAGTAGCAGATGATAGTAGTAGGTGATAGTAGTTGGTAAAAGTAGTAGATGATAGTAGTAGATGATAGTAGAATGTGATATTAGTAGATGATAGTAGTAGGTGATTGTAGCAGGTGATAGAAGCAGATGATAGTTGAGGTTGACAGTTGTAGGTGATAGTAGTAGGTGATAGATGTTGGTGAAAGTAGTAGGTGATAGATGTAGGTGATAGCAGTAGATGAAAGTTGTAGGTGATTGTAGCAGGTAATGGAAGCAGATTATAGTTGTAGGCGATAGTAGTAAGTGATAGTAGTAGGTGATAGAAGTAGTTGATAGTAGCAGATGATAGAAGTAGATGAGAGAAGTAGACGACAGTAGTAGATGATAGTCCTAGGTGATAGTAGTTGGTAAAAGTAGTAGATGATAGTAGTAGATGATAGTAGAAGGTGATAGTAGTACATGATAGTAGTAGGTGACCGTAGCAGGTGATAGAAGCAGATTATAGTTGTAGGTGATAGTAGTAGGTGATAGTAGTAGGTGATAGAAATAGAAGATAGTAGTAGATGATAGTAGTAGGTGATAGTAGAAGGTGATAGTTGTACGTGAAAATGGTAGGTGAAAGTAGTAGTTGATAGTAGTAGGTGGTAGAAGTTGGTGATAGAAATATATGATAGTAGTAGGTGATAGTAGTAGGTGATAGTAATAGATGATAGTAGTAGGTGATAGTAGTAGGTGACAGTAGCAGATGATAGTTGTAGGTGAGAGAAGTAGATGATAGAAGTAGCTGATAGTAGTAGATGATAGTAGTAGGTAACAGTAGTAGGTGATTGTAGTAGATTACAGTAGTAGATGACAGTGGTAAGTGATAGTACTATGTGATATTAGTATGTGATAGTAGTAGATAGTAGAAGGTGATAGATGTAGGTGATAGTAGTAGGTGATAGTAGTAGATGATAGTAGTAGGTGATAGATGTAGGTGATAGTAGTAGGTGATAGTAGTAGATGAAAGTTGTAGGTGATTGTAGCAGGTGATAGTAGTAGGTGATAGTAGTAGGTGATAGAAGTAGATGATAGTAGCAGATGATAGTAGTAGGTGATAGTAGTTGGTAAAAGTAGTAGATGATAGTAGTAGATGATAGTAGAAGGTGATAGTAGTACATGATAGTAGTAGGTGACCGTAGCAGGTGATAGAAGCAGATTATAGTTGTAGGTGATAGTAGTAGGTGATAGTAGTAGGTGATAGAAATAGAAGATAGTAGTAGATAATAGTAGTAGGTGATAGTAGAAGGTGATAGTTGTACGTGAAAATGGTAGGTGAAAGTAGTAGTTGATAGTAGTAGGTGGTAGAAGTTGGTGATAGAAATATATGATAGTAGTAGGTGATAGTAGTATGTGATAGTAATAGATGATAGTAGTAGGTGATAGTAGTAGGTGACAGTAGCAGATGATAGTTGTAGGTGAGAGAAGTAGATGATAGAAGTAGCTGATAGTAGTAGATGATAGTAGTAGGTAACAGTAGTAGGTGATTGTAGTAGATATTATTTGTAGATGAAAGTAGTAGGTGATAGTGGTAGGTGATAGTAGTAGATGACAGTAGTAGATGACAGTGATAAGTGATTGTACTACATGATATTAGTAGGTGATAATAGATGAGAGTAGTAGGTGATAGTTGTACGTGAAAATGGTAGGTGTTGGTAGTAGGTGATAATACTATATGATAATAGAAGGTGAACATAGTGGTTGATAGTAGTAGATGAAAGTCGTAGGTGATAGTAGTGTGTTTGGTGTAGATGATATCAGGAGGCGAAAATTGTAGGCAATAGTTGTAGGTGATAGTAGTAGGTGTTAGTAATAGGTGATTGTAGCTGATGATAGTTGTAGGTGATAGTAGTAGGTGAGAGTAGTAGATGATAGAAGTAGCTGACAGTAGTAAATTATAGTTGTAGGTGATAGTGGTAGGTGATAGTAGTAGATGATAGTAGTAGATGACAGTAGTAGGTGAGAGGAGTAGGTTATTGTAGTAGATGATAGTTGTAGGTAAAAGTAGGAGGTGATAGTAGTAGGTGATAGTAGTAGATGAGTGTAATAGATGATAGAAGTTGGTGATAGTAGCAGGTCATAATAGCAGATGATAGTAGTGGGTGATAGCAGTAGGTGATAGTAACACGTGACAGTAGTAGGTGAAAGTATTAAATTATAGTAGTAGTTGAAAGTAGTAGGTGGTAAAAGATGATCGTTTATGTGAAAATGGAAGGTGATAGCAGTAGGTGATAATAGTATATGATAGTAGTAGATGAATGTAGTTGTTGAAATAAGTAGATGAGAGTAGTAGGTGATAGTAGTAGATGATAGCAGAAGACGAAAGCAGTAGGCGATAGTAGTAGGAGATAGTTGTAGGCGATGGTTGTAGGTAATAGTAGTAGGTGTTAGTAGTAGGTGATAGTAGTAGATGATAGTAGTTGGTGATAGTAGTAGGTGTTAGTAGTAGGTGATAGTAGTAGATGATAGTAGTTGGTGATAGTAGTAGATGATAATAGTGGAGGACAGTAGTAGATGACAGTATTTGATAATAGTAGTAGATGATAATAGTTGGTGATAGTAGTAGTTGATAGTTTTAGGTGACAGTAGTAGGTGATGGTATTAGGTGATAGTAGTAGCTGATAGTAGTAGGTGATAGTAGTAGATGACAGTAGTAGGATATAATAGTTGATGATAGTAGTAGGTGATAGTTGTAGGTGACAGTAGTAGGTGATAGTTGGTGAAAGTAGTTGTTGATAGTAGTAGGATATTATTGTTGATGATAGTAGTAGGTGATAGTGGTAGCTGTCAGTTGTAGACGATAGAATGACATGATAGTTGTAGGTGATAGGAGTATGTGATTGTAGTAGATGATAGTAGTAGATGATAGTAGTTGATGACAGTATAAGGAGGCTGCCTCTAATTGAGTACCAATCTAGGCAACCATAGACATACATAAACACCTAGATGGTAAACAACCCCATAAACCTAGACAGTACAAAACACATACATCACCCATGTCACACCCTAACCTAACCAAAATATATAAAGAAAATAAAGAATACTCAGGTCAGGGCGTGACAATGATAGCAGTAGGCGAGAGGAGTAGGTTATAGTAGTAGATGATAGTTGTAGATAAAAGTAGAAGGTGATAGTAGTAGGTGATAGTAGACAATGATAGTAGTAGGTGATAGTAGTAGATAATAGTAGTATGTAAAAGTAGAAGGTGATAGTAGTAGGTGATAGTAGTAGATGAGAGTAGTAGATGATAGAAGTTGGTGGTAGTTGTAGATGATAGTAGTAGATGATATTTGTAGGTGAAATAGTATTTGATAGTAGTAGGTGATAGTAGTCCGTGGAAGTAGTAGATGATAGTAGTAGGTAATAGTAGTAGGTGATAGTAGTAGATGATAGTAGTAGGTAATAGTAGTAGGTGATAGTAGCAGGGTATAATAGCAGATGATAGTAGTAAGTGATAGCAGTAGGTGATAGTAGCAGGTGACAGTAGTAGGTGACAGTTGTAGGTGACAGTAGTAGGTGATGGTAAAAGATGACAGTTTATGTGAAAATGGAAGGTGATAATAGTATATGATAGTATATGATAGTAGTAGCTGAATGTAGTTGTTGAAAGTAGTAGATGATAGTAGTAGGTGATAGTAGTGGATGATAGCAGAAGACGAAAGCAGTAGGCGAAAGTAGTAGGAGATAGATGTAGGCGATAGTTGTAGGTAATAGTAGTAGGTGTTAGTAGTAGGTGATAGTAGCAGATGATAGTTGTAGGTGATAGTAGTAGGTGTTAGTAGTAGGTGATAGTAGCAGATGATAGTAGTAGATGATAGTAGAAGATGATAGTAGTAGATGACGGCAGTTTTTGATAATAGTAGGTTAAATAAGTAGATGAGAGTAGTAGGTGATAGTAGCAGGTGATAGTAGCAGGTGATAGTTGTAGGTGACAGTAGTAGGTGATCGTAGTAGGTGATAGTATTAGATGATAGTAGTAGGTGATAGTTGTAGCTGTCAGTAGTAGATGATAGAAGTAAATGACAGTAGTTAATGACAGTGGTAAGTGATAGACGTAGGTGGTAGTAGTAGGTGATATTAGAAGGTGATTGAAGAATGTGAGAGTAGTAGGTGATAGTAGTAGGTCATAGTAGTAGATGATAGTAGTAGGTTATAGTAGTAGAAGACAGTTGCAGATGATAGTAGTAGATGAAGGCAGTAGATGATAGCAGTAGATGATAGTAGTAGGTGATAGTAGTAGATGATAGTAGTAGATGATTTTTGTAGGTGATAGAAGTAGGTGATAGTAGTAGATGATAGTAGTAGGTCATAGTAGTAGATGATAGTAGTAGGTTATAGTAGTAGAAGACAGTTGCAGATGATAGTAGTAGATGATAGCAGTAGATGATAGCAGTAGATGATAGTAGTAGGTGATAGTAGTAGATGATAGTAGTAGGTGATAGTAGTAGATGATAGTAGTAGGTGATAGTAGTAGATGATAGTAGTAGGTCATAGTAGTAGATGATAGTAGTAGGTTATAGTAGTAGAAGACAGTTGCAGATGATAGTAGTAGATGATAGCAGTAGATGATAGCAGTAGATGATAGTAGTAGGTGATAGTAGTAGATGATAGTAGTAGATGATTTTTGTAGGTGATAGAAGAAGGTGATAGTAGTAGATGATAATCGTAGAGGACAGTAGTAGATGACAGTATTTGATAATAGTTGTAGGTGTCAGTAGTAGGTGATGGTATTAGGTGATAGTAGTAGTTGATAGATGTAGGTGATAGTTTTAGCTGATAGTAGTAGATGACAGTAGTAGATGATACATGATAGCAGTAGGAGATAGTAGTCGGTAGTAGTAGGTAATAGTTGTAGGTGACAGTAGTAGATGATAGTTGTAGGTGAAAGTAGTTGTTGATAGTAGTAGGATATAATAGTTGATGATAGTAGGAGGTGATAGTTGTAGCTGTCAGTAGTAGTTGATAGTAGTAGATGATAGTATGACATGATAGTAGTAGGTGATAGTAATAGGTAATAGTAATAGATGAAAGTTGTAGGTGAAAACAGCCGGTGATAGTAGTAGGTGATAATAGTATATGATAGTGGTAGATTATAGTAGTATTTGATAGTAGTAGGTGATAGTAGTAGGTGACAGTAGTAGGTGATAGTAGGAGATGGTAGTAGTAGGTGATAGTTGTAGGTGAAAGTAGTAGGTGATTGTAGTAGGTGATAATAGTAGTTAATAGTTGAAGGTGAAAGTAGTAGTTGATAGTAGGAGTTGATAGTTGTAGGTGATAGTAGTAGGTGATTGTTGTAGCTGTCAGTAGTAGGTGATAGTAGTAGATGGTAGTAGTAGGTGATAGTTGTAGGTGAAAGTAGTACGGGATTGTAGTAGGTGATAGTAGTAGTTGATAGTTGGAGGTGATAGTAGCAGGTGATAGTAGTATATGGTAGTAGGAGTTGATAGTTGTAGGTCATAGTAGTAGGTGATAGTTGTAGGTGAAAGTAGTAGGTGATAGTAGCAGGTGATAGTAGTAGGTGATAGTAGTAGATGGTAGTAGTAGGTAATAGTTGTAGGTGAAAGTAGTAGGTGATTGTAGAAGGTGATAGTAGTATATGGTAGTAGTAGTTGATAGTTGTAGGCGATAGTACTAGGGGATTGTAGTAGGTGATAGTAGCAGGTTATAGTAGGCGGTGATAGTTGTAGCTGTCAGTAGTAGGTGATTGTAGTAGGTGATAGTAGCAGATGATAGTAGTAGATGATAGTAGAAGATGATAGTATTAGATGACGGTAGTTTTTGATAGTAGTAGGTTAAATAAGTAGATGAGAGTAGTAGGTGATAGTAGCAGGTGATAGTTGTAGCTGTCAGTAGTAGGTGATAGTAGTTGATGACAGTAGTTGATGACATTGGTAAGTGATAGACGTAGGTGGTAGTAGTAGGTGATTGAAGAATGTGAGAGTAGTAGTATATGGTAGTAGGAGTTGATAGTTGTAGGTGAAAGTAGTAGGTGATAGTTGTCGGTGAAAGTAGTAGGTGATAGTTGTAGGTGACAGTAGAAGGTGATGGTAAAAGATGACAGTTTATGTGAAAATGGAAGGTGATAATAGTATATGATAGTATATGATAGTAGTAGCTGAATGTAGTTGTTGAAAGTAGTAGATGATAGTAGTAGGTGATAGTAGTGGATGATAGCAGAAGACGAAAGCAGTAGGCGAAAGTAGTAGGAGATAGATGTAGGCGATAGTTGTAGGTAATAGTAGTAGGTGTTAGTAGTAGGTGATAGTAGCAGATGATAGTTGTAGGTGATAGTAGTAGGTGTTAGTAGTAGGTGATAGTAGCAGATGATAGTAGTAGATGATAGTAGAAGATGATAGTAGTAGATGACGGTAGTTTTTGATAATAGTAGGTTAAATAAGTAGATGAGAGTAGTAGGTGATAGTAGCAGGTGATAGTAGCAGGTGATAGTTGTAGGTGACAGTAGTAGGTGATCGTAGTAGGTGATAGTATTAGATGATAGTAGTAGGTGATAGTTGTAGCTGTCAGTAGTAGATGACAGAAGTAAATGACAGTAGTTAATGACAGTGGTAAGTGATAGACGTAGGTGGTAGTAGTAGGTGATATTAGAAGGTGATTGAAGAATGTGAGAGTAGTAGGTGATAGTAGTAGGTCATAGTAGTAGATGATAGTAGTAGGTTATAGTAGTAGAAGACAGTTGCAGATGATAGTAGTAGATGAAGGCAGTAGATGATAGCAGTAGATGATAGTAGTAGGTGATAGTAGTAGATGATAGTAGTAGATGATTTTTGTAGGTGATAGAAGTAGGTGATAGTAGTAGATGATAATCGTAGAGGACAGTAGTAGATGACAGTATTTGATAATAGTTGTAGGTGTCAGTAGTAGGTGATGGTATTAGGTGATAGTAGTAGTTGATAGATGTAGGTGATAGTTTTAGCTGATAGTAGTAGATGACAGTAGTAGATGATACATGATAGCAGTAGGAGATAGTAGTCGGTAGTAGTAGGTAATAGTTGTAGGTGACAGTAGTAGATGATAGTTGTAGGTGAAAGTAGTTGTTGATAGTAGTAGGATATAATAGTTGATGATAGTAGGAGGTGATAGTTGTAGCTGTCAGTAGTAGTTGATAGTAGTAGATGATAGTATGACATGATAGTAGTAGGTGATAGTAATAGGTAATAGTAATAGATGAAAGTTGTAGGTGAAAACAGCCGGTGATAGTAGTAGGTGATAATAGTATATGATAGTGGTAGATTATAGTAGTATTTGATAGTAGTAGGTGATAGTAGTAGGTGACAGTAGTAGGTGATAGTAGGAGATGGTAGTAGTAGGTGATAGTTGTAGGTGAAAGTAGTAGGTGATTGTAGTAGGTGATAATAGTAGTTAATAGTTGAAGGTGAAAGTAGTAGTTGATAGTAGGAGTTGATAGTTGTAGGTGATAGTAGTAGGTGATTGTTGTAGCTGTCAGTAGTAGGTGATAGTAGTAGATGGTAGTAGTAGGTGATAGTTGTAGGTGAAAGTAGTACGGGATTGTAGTAGGTGATAGTAGTAGTTGATAGTTGGAGGTGATAGTAGCAGGTGATAGTAGTATATGGTAGTAGGAGTTGATAGTTGTAGGTCATAGTAGTAGGTGATAGTTGTAGGTGAAAGTAGTAGGTGATAGTAGCAGGTGATAGTAGTAGGTGATAGTAGTAGATGGTAGTAGTAGGTAATAGTTGTAGGTGAAAGTAGTAGGTGATTGTAGAAGGTGATAGTAGTATATGGTAGTAGTAGTTGATAGTTGTAGGCGATAGTACTAGGGGATTGTAGTAGGTGATAGTAGCAGGTTATAGTAGGCGGTGATAGTTGTAGCTGTCAGTAGTAGGTGATTGTAGTAGGTGATAGTAGCAGGTGACAGAAGTAGGTGATAGTTGTAGTTGTCAGTAGTAGGTGATAGTAGTAGATGGTAGTAGTAGGTAATAGTTGTAGGTGAAAGTAGTAGGTGATTGTAGAAGGTGATAGTAGTAGTTGATAGTTGTAGGTGATTGTAGCAGGTGATAGTTGTAGGTGATAGTAGTAGGTGTTAGTAGTAGGTGATAGTAGCAGATGATAGTAGTAGATGATAGTAGAAGATGATAGTATTAGATGACGGTAGTTTTTGATAGTAGTAGGTTAAATAAGTAGATGAGAGTAGTAGGTGATAGTAGCAGGTGATAGTAGCAGGTGATAGTTGTAGCTGTCAGTAGTAGGTGATAGTAGTTGATGACAGTAGTTGATGACATTGGTAAGTGATAGACGTAGGTGGTAGTAGTAGGTGATTGAAGAATGTGAGAGTAGTAGTATATGGTAGTAGGAGTTGATAGTTGTAGGTGATAGTAGTAGGTGATAGTTGTCGGTGAAAGTAGTAGGTGATAGTTGTAGGTGACAGTAGTAGGTGATGGTAAAAGATGACAGTTTATGTGAAAATGGAAGGTGATAATAGTATATGATAGTATATGATAGTAGTAGCTGAATGTAGTTGTTGAAAGTAGTAGATGATAGTAGTAGGTGATAGTAGTGGATGATAGCAGAAGACGAAAGCAGTAGGCGAAAGTAGTAGGAGATAGATGTAGGCGATAGTTGTAGGTAATAGTAGTAGGTGTTAGTAGTAGGTGATAGTAGCAGATGATAGTTGTAGGTGATAGTAGTAGGTGTTAGTAGTAGGTGATAGTAGCAGATGATAGTAGTAGATGATAGTAGAAGATGATAGTAGTAGATGACGGTAGTTTTTGATAATAGTAGGTTAAATAAGTAGATGAGAGTAGTAGGTGATAGTAGCAGGTGATAGTAGCAGGTGATAGTTGTAGGTGACAGTAGTAGGTGATCGTAGTAGGTGATAGTATTAGATGATAGTAGTAGGTGATAGTTGTAGCTGTCAGTAGTAGATGATAGAAGTAAATGACAGTAGTTAATGACAGTGGTAAGTGATAGACGTAGGTGGTAGTAGTAGGTGATATTAGAAGGTGATTGAAGAATGTGAGAGTAGTAGGTGATAGTAGTAGGTCATAGTAGTAGATGATAGTAGTAGGTTATAGTAGTAGAAGACAGTTGCAGATGATAGTAGTAGATGAAGGCAGTAGATGATAGCAGTAGATGATAGTAGTAGGTGATAGTAGTAGATGATAGTAGTAGATGAAGGCAGTAGATGATAGCAGTAGATGATAGTAGTAGGTGATAGTAGTAGATGATAGTAGTAGATGATAATAGTAGATGATTTTTGTAGGTGATAGAAGTAGGTGATAGTAGTAGATGATAATCGTAGAGGACAGTAGTAGATGACAGTATTTGATAATAGTTGTAGGTGTCAGTAGTAGGTGATGGTATTAGGTGATAGTAGTAGTTGATAGATGTAGGTGATAGTTTTAGCTGATAGTAGTAGATGACAGTAGTAGATGATACATGATAGCAGTAGGAGATAGTAGTCGGTAGTAGTAGGTAATAGTTGTAGGTGACAGTAGTAGATGATAGTTGTAGGTGAAAGTAGTTGTTGATAGTAGTAGGATATAATAGTTGATGATAGTAGGAGGTGATAGTTGTAGCTGTCAGTAGTAGTTGATAGTAGTAGATGATAGTATGACATGATAGTAGTAGGTGATAGTAATAGGTAATAGTAATAGATGAAAGTTGTAGGTGAAAACAGCCGGTGATAGTAGTAGGTGATAATAGTATATGATAGTGGTAGATTATAGTAGTATTTGATAGTAGTAGGTGATAGTAGTAGGTGACAGTAGTAGGTGATAGTAGGAGATGGTAGTAGTAGGTGATAGTTGTAGGTGAAAGTAGTAGGTGATTGTAGTAGGTGATAATAGTAGTTAATAGTTGAAGGTGAAAGTAGTAGTTGATAGTAGGAGTTGATAGTTGTAGGTGATAGTAGTAGGTGATTGTTGTAACTGTCAGTAGTAGGTGATAGTAGTAGATGGTAGTAGTAGGTGATAGTTGTAGGTGAAAGTAGTACGGGATTGTAGTAGGTGATAGTAGTAGTTGATAGTTGGAGGTGATAGTAGCAGGTGATAGTAGTATATGGTAGTAGGAGTTGATAGTTGTAGGTCATAGTAGTAGGTGATAGTTGTAGGTGAAAGTAGTAGGTGATAGTAGCAGGTGATAGTAGTAGGTGATAGTAGTAGATGGTAGTAGTAGGTGATAGTTGTAGGTGAAAGTAGTACGGGATTGTAGTAGGTGATAGTAGTAGTTGATAGTTGGAGGTGATAGTAGCAGGTGATAGTAGTATATGGTAGTAGGAGTTGATAGTTGTAGGTCATAGTAGTAGGTGATAGTTGTAGGTGAAAGTAGTAGGTGATAGTAGCAGGTGATAGTAGTAGGTGATAGTAGTAGATGGTAGTAGTAGGTAATAGTTGTAGGTGAAAGTAGTAGGTGATTGTAGAAGGTGATAGTAGTATATGGTAGTAGTAGTTGATAGTTGTAGGCGATAGTACTAGGGGATTGTAGTAGGTGATAGTAGCAGGTTATAGTAGGCGGTGATAGTTGTAGCTGTCAGTAGTAGGTGATTGTAGTAGGTGATAGTAGCAGGTGACAGAAGTAGGTGATAGTTGTAGTTGTCAGTAGTAGGTGATAGTAGTAGATGGTAGTAGTAGGTAATAGTTGTAGGTGAAAGTAGTAGGTGATTGTAGAAGGTGATAGTAGTAGTTGATAGTTGTAGGTGATTGTAGCAGGTGATAGTTGTAGGTGATAGTAGTAGGTGTTAGTAGTAGGTGATAGTAGCAGATGATAGTAGTAGATGATAGTAGAAGATGATAGTATTAGATGACGGTAGTTTTTGATAGTAGTAGGTTAAATAAGTAGATGAGAGTAGTAGGTGATAGTAGCAGGTGATAGTAGCAGGTGATAGTTGTAGCTGTCAGTAGTAGGTGATAGTAGTTGATGACAGTAGTTGATGACATTGGTAAGTGATAGACGTAGGTGGTAGTAGTAGGTGATTGAAGAATGTGAGAGTAGTAGTATATGGTAGTAGGAGTTGATAGTTGTAGGTGATAGTAGTAGGTGATAGTTGTCGGTGAAAGTAGTAGGTGATAGTTGTAGGTGACAGTAGTAGGTGATGGTAAAAGATGACAGTTTATGTGAAAATGGAAGGTGATAATAGTATATGATAGTATATGATAGTAGTAGCTGAATGTAGTTGTTGAAAGTAGTAGATGATAGTAGTAGGTGATAGTAGTGGATGATAGCAGAAGACGAAAGCAGTAGGCGAAAGTAGTAGGAGATAGATGTAGGCGATAGTTGTAGGTAATAGTAGTAGGTGTTAGTAGTAGGTGATAGTAGCAGATGATAGTTGTAGGTGATAGTAGTAGGTGTTAGTAGTAGGTGATAGTAGCAGATGATAGTAGTAGATGATAGTAGAAGATGATAGTAGTAGATGACGGTAGTTTTTGATAATAGTAGGTTAAATAAGTAGATGAGAGTAGTAGGTGATAGTAGCAGGTGATAGTAGCAGGTGATAGTTGTAGGTGACAGTAGTAGGTGATCGTAGTAGGTGATAGTTGTAGCTGTCAGTAGTAGATGATAGAAGTAAATGACAGTAGTTAATGACAGTGGTAAGTGATAGACGTAGGTGGTAGTAGTAGGTGATATTAGAAGGTGATTGAAGAATGTGAGAGTAGTAGGTGATAGTAGTAGGTCATAGTAGTAGATGATAGTAGTAGGTTATAGTAGTAGAAGACAGTTGCAGATGATAGTAGTAGATGAAGGCAGTAGATGATAGCAGTAGATGATAGTAGTAGGTGATAGTAGTAGATGATAGTAGTAGATGAAGGCAGTAGATGATAGCAGTAGATGATAGTAGTAGGTGATAGTAGTAGATGATAGTAGTAGATGATAATAGTAGATGATTTTTGTAGGTGATAGAAGTAGGTGATAGTAGTAGATGATAATCGTAGAGGACAGTAGTAGATGACAGTATTTGATAATAGTTGTAGGTGTCAGTAGTAGGTGATGGTATTAGGTGATAGTAGTAGTTGATAGATGTAGGTGATAGTTTTAGCTGATAGTAGTAGATGACAGTAGTAGATGATACATGATAGCAGTAGGAGATAGTAGTCGGTAGTAGTAGGTAATAGTTGTAGGTGACAGTAGTAGATGATAGTTGTAGGTGAAAGTAGTTGTTGATAGTAGTAGGATATAATAGTTGATGATAGTAGGAGGTGATAGTTGTAGCTGTCAGTAGTAGTTGATAGTAGTAGATGATAGTATGACATGATAGTAGTAGGTGATAGTAATAGGTAATAGTAATAGATGAAAGTTGTAGGTGAAAACAGCCGGTGATAGTAGTAGGTGATAATAGTATATGATAGTGGTAGATTATAGTAGTATTTGATAGTAGTAGGTGATAGTAGTAGGTGACAGTAGTAGGTGATAGTAGGAGATGGTAGTAGTAGGTGATAGTTGTAGGTGAAAGTAGTAGGTGATTGTAGTAGGTGATAATAGTAGTTAATAGTTGAAGGTGAAAGTAGTAGTTGATAGTAGGAGTTGATAGTTGTAGGTGATAGTAGTAGGTGATTGTTGTAGCTGTCAGTAGTAGGTGATAGTAGTAGATGGTAGTAGTAGGTGATAGTTGTAGGTGAAAGTAGTACGGGATTGTAGTAGGTGATAGTAGTAGTTGATAGTTGGAGGTGATAGTAGCAGGTGATAGTAGTATATGGTAGTAGGAGTTGATAGTTGTAGGTCATAGTAGTAGGTGATAGTTGTAGGTGAAAGTAGTAGGTGATAGTAGCAGGTGATAGTAGTAGGTGATAGTAGTAGATGGTAGTAGTAGGTGATAGTTGTAGGTGAAAGTAGTACGGGATTGTAGTAGGTGATAGTAGTAGTTGATAGTTGGAGGTGATAGTAGCAGGTGATAGTAGTATATGGTAGTAGGAGTTGATAGTTGTAGGTCATAGTAGTAGGTGATAGTTGTAGGTGAAAGTAGTAGGTGATAGTAGCAGGTGATAGTAGTAGGTGATAGTAGTAGATGGTAGTAGTAGGTAATAGTTGTAGGTGAAAGTAGTAGGTGATTGTAGAAGGTGATAGTAGTATATGGTAGTAGTAGTTGATAGTTGTAGGCGATAGTACTAGGGGATTGTAGTAGGTGATAGTAGCAGGTTATAGTAGGCGGTGATAGTTGTAGCTGTCAGTAGTAGGTGATTGTAGTAGGTGATAGTAGCAGGTGACAGAAGTAGGTGATAGTTGTAGTTGTCAGTAGTAGGTGATAGTAGTAGATGGTAGTAGTAGGTAATAGTTGTAGGTGAAAGTAGTAGGTGATTGTAGAAGGTGATAGTAGTAGTTGATAGTTGTAGGTGATTGTAGCAGGTGATAGTTGTAGGTGATAGTAGTAGGTGTTAGTAGTAGGTGATAGTAGCAGATGATAGTAGTAGATGATAGTAGAAGATGATAGTATTAGATGACGGTAGTTTTTGATAGTAGTAGGTTAAATAAGTAGATGAGAGTAGTAGGTGATAGTAGCAGGTGATAGTAGCAGGTGATAGTTGTAGCTGTCAGTAGTAGGTGATAGTAGTTGATGACAGTAGTTGATGACATTGGTAAGTGATAGACGTAGGTGGTAGTAGTAGGTGATTGAAGAATGTGAGAGTAGTAGTATATGGTAGTAGGAGTTGATAGTTGTAGGTGATAGTAGTAGGTGATAGTTGTCGGTGAAAGTAGTAGGTGATAGTTGTAGGTGACAGTAGTAGGTGATGGTAAAAGATGACAGTTTATGTGAAAATGGAAGGTGATAATAGTATATGATAGTATATGATAGTAGTAGCTGAATGTAGTTGTTGAAAGTAGTAGATGATAGTAGTAGGTGATAGTAGTGGATGATAGCAGAAGACGAAAGCAGTAGGCGAAAGTAGTAGGAGATAGATGTAGGCGATAGTTGTAGGTAATAGTGGTAGGTGTTAGTAGTAGGTGATAGTAGCAGATGATAGTTGTAGGTGATAGTAGTAGGTGTTAGTAGTAGGTGATAGTAGCAGATGATAGTAGTAGATGATAGTAGAAGATGATAGTAGTAGATGACGGTAGTTTTTGATAATAGTAGGTTAAATAAGTAGATGAGAGTAGTAGGTGATAGTAGCAGGTGATAGTAGCAGGTGATAGTTGTAGGTGACAGTAGTAGGTGATCGTAGTAGGTGATAGTTGTAGCTGTCAGTAGTAGATGATAGAAGTAAATGACAGTAGTTAATGACAGTGGTAAGTGATAGACGTAGGTGGTAGTAGTAGGTGATATTAGAAGGTGATTGAAGAATGTGAGAGTAGTAGGTGATAGTAGTAGGTCATAGTAGTAGATGATAGTAGTAGGTTATAGTAGTAGAAGACAGTTGCAGATGATAGTAGTAGATGAAGGCAGTAGATGATAGCAGTAGATGATAGTAGTAGGTGATAGTAGTAGATGATAGTAGTAGATGAAGGCAGTAGATGATAGCAGTAGATGATAGTAGTAGGTGATAGTAGTAGATGATAGTAGTAGATGATAGTAGTAGATGATTTTTGTAGGTGATAGAAGTAGGTGATAGTAGTAGATGATAATCGTAGAGGACAGTAGTAGATGACAGTATTTGATAATAGTTGTAGGTGTCAGTAGTAGGTGATGGTATTAGGTGATAGTAGTAGTTGATAGATGTACGTGATAGTTTTAGCTGATAGTAGTAGATGACAGTAGTAGATGATACATGATAGCAGTAGGAGATAGTAGTCGGTAGTAGTAGGTAATAGTTGTAGGTGACAGTAGTAGATGATAGTTGTAGGTGAAAGTAGTTGTTGATAGTAGTAGGATATAATAGTTGATGATAGTAGGAGGTGATAGTTGTAGCTGTCAGTAGTAGTTGATAGTAGTAGATGATAGTATGACATGATAGTAGTAGGTGATAGTAATAGGTAATAGTAATAGATGAAAGTTGTAGGTGAAAACAGCCGGTGATAGTAGTAGGTGATAATAGTATATGATAGTGGTAGATTATAGTAGTATTTGATAGTAGTAGGTGATAGTAGTAGGTGACAGTAGTAGGTGATAGTAGGAGATGGTAGTAGTAGGTGATAGTTGTAGGTGAAAGTAGTAGGTGATTGTAGTAGGTGATAATAGTAGTTAATAGTTGAAGGTGAAAGTAGTAGTTGATAGTAGGAGTTGATAGTTGTAGGTGATAGTAGTAGGTGATTGTTGTAGCTGTCAGTAGTAGTTGATAGTAGTAGATGGTAGTAGTAGGTGATAGTTGTAGGTGAAAGTAGTACGGGATTGTAGTAGGTGATAGTAGTAGTTGATAGTTGGAGGTGATAGTAGCAGGTGATAGTAGTATATGGTAGTAGGAGTTGATAGTTGTAGGTCATAGTAGTAGGTGATAGTTGTAGGTGAAAGTAGTAGGTGATAGTAGCAGGTGATAGTAGTAGGTGATAGTAGTAGATGGTAGTAGTAGGTAATAGTTGTAGGTGAAAGTAGTAGGTGATTGTAGAAGGTGATAGTAGTATATGGTAGTAGTAGTTGATAGTTGTAGGCGATAGTACTAGGGGATTGTAGTAGGTGATAGTAGCAGGTTATAGTAGGCGGTGATAGTTGTAGCTGTCAGTAGTAGGTGATTGTAGTAGGTGATAGTAGCAGGTGACAGAAGTAGGTGATAGTGGTAGTTGTCAGTAGTAGGTGATAGTAGTAGATGGTAGTAGTAGGTAATAGTTGTAGGTGAAAGTAGTAGGTGATTGTAGAAGGTGATAGTAGTAGTTGATAGTTGTAGGTGATTGTAGCAGGTGATAGTTGTAGGTGATAGTAGTAGGTGTTAGTAGTAGGTGATAGTAGCAGATGATAGTAGTAGATGATAGTAGAAGATGATAGTATTAGATGACGGTAGTTTTTGATAGTAGTAGGTTAAATAAGTAGATGAGAGTAGTAGGTGATAGTAGCAGGTGATAGTAGCAGGTGATAGTTGTAGCTGTCAGTAGTAGGTGATAGTAGTTGATGACAGTAGTTGATGACATTGGTAAGTGATAGACGTAGGTGGTAGTAGTAGGTGATTGAAGAATGTGAGAGTAGTAGTATATGGTAGTAGGAGTTGATAGTTGTAGGTGATAGTAGTAGGTGATAGTTGTCGGTGAAAGTAGTAGGTGATAGTTGTAGATGATAGTAGTAGATGATTTTTGTAGGTGATAGAAGTATGTGATAGTATTAGATGATAATCGTAGAGGACAGTAGTAGATGACAGTATTTGATAATAGTTGTAGGTGTCAGTAGTAGGTGATGGTATTAGGTGATAGTAGTAGTTGATAGATGTAGGTGATAGTTTTAGCTGATAGTAGTAGATGACAGTAGTAGATGATACATGATAGCAGTAGGAGATAGTAGTCGGTAGTAGTAGGTAATAGTTGTAGGTGACAGTAGTAGATGATAGTTGTAGGTGAAAGCAGTTGTTGATAGTAGTAGGATATAATAGTTGATGATAGTAGGAGGTGATAGTTGTAGCTGTCAGTAGTAGTTGATAGTAGTAGATTATAGTATGACATGATAGTAGTAGGTGATAGTAGTAGGTAATAGGAATAGATGAAAGTTGTAGGTGAAAACAGCCGGTGATAGTAGTAGGTGATAATAGTATTTGATAATAGTAGGTGATAGTAGTATGTGATAGTAGTAGATGATAGTAGTTGGAGAAAGTAGTAGTTGATAATAGTATATGATAGTGGTAGATTATAGTAGTATTTGATAGTAGTAGGTGATAGTAGATGATGACAGTAGTAGATGGCAGTAGCAGATCACAATAGAGGGTGACAGTAGTAGATGATAGTAGTAGGTGATAGTAGTAGATGATAGTAGTAGGTGATAGTAGTAGATGACAGCAGTTGGTGATATTAGTTGGCGATAGATATATTAGATAGTTGTAGGTGATAGCAGTAGGTTATAATAGTAGGTGATAGAAGTTGTTGAAAATAGTAGATTATAGTAGTATATGATAGTAGTAGGTTATAGTTGTAAGCGATCGTTGCAGGTGATAGTAGTAGGTGATAACAGTTGGTGATAGAAGTAGGTGAAAATAGTAGATTTTAGTAGTATATGATAGTAGTAGGTGGTAGTAGTAGACGACAGTAGTAGATGGCAGTCGTAGATGACAGTAGAAGGTGACAGCAATAGATGATAGTAGTAGATGATAGAAGTAGATGATAGCAGTATGCGATAGTAGTAGACGAGAGTTGTAGGCGATAGTTGTAGCTGATAGCAGTAGGTGATAGTAGTAGGTAACAGTAGTAGGTGATAGTAGTAGATTACAGTAGTAGATGACAGTGGTAAGTGATAGTACTATGTGATATTAGTAGGTGATAGTAGATGATAGTAGTAGGTGATAGTTGTAGGTGAAAGTAGTAGGTGATAGTAGTAGGTGACAGTAGTAGGTGATAGTAGTAGATGGTAGTAGTAGGTGATAGTTGTAGGTGAAAGTAGTAGGTGATTGTAGTAGGTCATAATAGTAGTTGATAGTTGTAGGTGATAGTAATAGATGATAGTAGTAGGTGTTAGTAGTAGGTGATAGTAGCAGGTTATAGTAGTAGTTGATAGTTGTAGGTGATAGTAGCAGGTGATAGTTGTAGGTGATAGTAGTAGTTGATAGTAGTAGATGATAGTATGACATGATAGTAGTAGGTGATAGTAGTAGGTAATAGTAATAGATGAAAGTTGTAGGTGAAAACAGCCGGTGGTAGTAGTAGGTGATAATAGTATTTGATAATAGTAGTTGATAGTAGTATGTGATAGTAGTAGATGATAGTAGTAGGAGAAAGTAGTAGTTGATAATAGTATATGATAGTGGTAGATTATATTAGTATTTTATAGTAGTAGGTGATAGTAGTTGATGACAGTAGTATATGGCAGTAGCAGATCACAATAGAGGGTGACAGTAGTAGATGATAGTAGTAGGTGATAATAGTAGATGATAGTAGTAGGTGATAGTAGTAGATGACAGCAGTTGGTGATATTAGTTGGCGATAGATATATTAGATAGTTGTAGGTGATAGCAGTAGGTTATAATAGTAGGTGATAGAAGTTGTTGAAAATAGTAGATTATAGTAGTATATGATAATAGTAGGTTATAGTTGTAAGCGATCGTTGCAGGTGATAGTAGTAGGTGATAACAGTTGGTGATAGAAGTAGGTGAAAATAGTAGATTTTAGTAGTATATGATAGTAGTAGGTGGTAGTAGTAGATGACAGTAATAGATGGCAGTCGTAGATGACAGTAGAAGGTGACAGCTGTAGATGATAGTAGTAGATGATAGAAGTAGATGATAGCAGTATGCGATAGTAGTAGACGATAGTTGTAGGCGATAGTTGTAGATGATAGTAGAAGGTAGTAGTAGTAGGTGAGAGAAGTAGATGATAAAAGTAGCTGATAGTAGTAGATGATAGTAGTAGGTAACAGTAGTAGGTGATAGTAGTAGATGACAGTAGTAGATGACAGTGGTAAGTGATAGTAGGTGATAGTAGTAGGTGATAGTTGTAGGTGAATGTAGTAGGTGATAGTAGTAGGTGATAGTAGTGGGTGACAGTAGTAGGTGATAGTAGTAGGTGACAGTAGTAGGTGATAGTTGTAGGTGAAAGTAGTAGGTGATTGTAGTAGGTGATAATAGTAGTTGATAGTTGTAGGTGATAGTAATAGGTGATAGTAGTAGGTGTTAGTAGTAGGTGATAGTAGCAGGTGATAGTAGTAGTTGATAGTTGTAGGTATTAGTAGCAGGTGATAGTTGTAGGTGATAGTAGTAGGTGATAGTTGTAGGTGAAAGTAGTAAGTGATAGTAGCAGGTGATCGTAGTAGTTGATAGTTGTAGGTGATAGTAATAGGTGATAGTTGTAGGTGATAGTAGTTGGTGATAGTTGTAGGTGAAAGTAGTAGGTGATTGTAGTAGGTGATAGGTGACAGTAGTAGGTGATAGTTGTAGCTGTCAGTAGTAGGTGATAGTAGTAGATGGTAGTAGTAGGTGATAGTTGTAGGTGAAAATAGTAGGTGATTGTAGTAGGTGATAATGGTATATGATAGTAGTAGGTGGTAGTAGTAGATGACAGTTGTAGGTGATAGTAGTTTGTGATAGTAATAGATGAAAGTAGTAGTTGATTGTAGTAGATTACAGTAGTAGATGACAGTTGATGGTGACAGTAGTAGGCAATAGTTGTAGGCGATAGTTGTAGGTGATAGTAGTTGGTTATAGTAGTAGATGGCAGTAGCAGATGACAATAGAGGGTGACAGTAGTAGATGATAGTAGTAGGTGATAGTAGTAGATGACAGCAGTTGGTGATATTAGTTGGCGATAGATATATTAGATACTTGTAGGTGATAGCAGTAGGTTATAATAGTAGGTGATAGAAGTTGTTGAAAATAGTAGATTATAGTAGTATATGATAGTAGTAGGTTATAGTTGTAAGCGATCGTTGCAGGTGATAGTAGTAGGTGATAACAGTTGGTGATAGAAGTAGGTGAAAATAGTAGATTTTAGTAGTATATGATAGTAGTAGGTGGTAGTAGTAGATGACAGTAGTAGATGGCAGTCGTAGATGACAGTAGAAGGTGACAGCAGTAGATGATAGAAGTAGATGATAGCAGTATGCGATAGTAGTAGACGAGAGTTGTAGGCGATAGTTGTAGGTGATTGTAGAAGGTGATAGTAGTAGGTGTTAGTAGTAGGTGATAGTAGCAGGTGATAGTAGTAGATGGTAGTAGTAGGTGATAGTTGTAGGTGAAAATAGTAGGTGATTGTAGTAGGTGATAATGGTATATGATAGTAGTAGGTGGTAGTAGTAGATGACAGTTGTAGATGATAGTAGTTTGTGATAGTAATAGATGAAAGTAGTAGTTGATTGTAGTAGATTACAGTAGTAGATGACAGTTGATGGTGACAGTAGTAGGCAATAGTTGTAGGCGATAGTTGTAGGTGATAGTAGTTGGTTATAGTAGTAGATGGCAGTAGCAGATGACAATAGAGGGTGACAGTAGTAGATGATAGTAGTAGGTGATAGTAGTAGATGACAGCAGTTGGTGATATTAGTTGGCGATAGATATATTAGATACTTGTAGGTGATAGCAGTAGGTTATAATAGTAGGTGATAGAAGTTGTTGAAAATAGTAGATTATAGTAGTATATGATAGTAGTAGGTTATAGTTGTAAGCGATCGTTGCAGGTGATAGTAGTAGGTGATAACAGTTGGTGATAGAAGTAGGTGAAAATAGTAGATTTTAGTAGTATATGATAGTAGTAGGTGGTAGTAGTAGATGACAGTAGTAGATGGCAGTCGTAGATGACAGTAGAAGGTGACAGCAGTAGATGATAGAAGTAGATGATAGCAGTATGCGATAGTAGTAGACGAGAGTTGTAGGCGATAGTTGTAGGTGATTGTAGAAGGTGATAGTAGTAGGTGATAGTAGTAGGTGATAGTAGTAGGTAACAGTAGTAGTTGATAGTTGTAGGTATTAGTAGCAGGTGATAGTTGTAGGTGATAGTAATAGGTGATAGTAGTAGGTGTTAGTAGTAGGTGATAGTAGCAGGTGATAGTAGTAGTTGATAGTTGTAGGTATTAGTAGCAGGTGATAGTTGTAGGTGATAGTAGTAGGTGATAGTTGTAGGTGAAAGTAGTAAGTGATAGTAGCAGGTGATCGTAGTAGTTGATAGTTGTAGGTGATAGTAGTAGGTGATAGCTGTAGGTGATAGTTGTAGGTGAAAGTAGCAGGTGGTAGTAGTAGGTGATAGTTGTAGCTGTCAGTAGTAGGTGATAGTAGTAGGTGATAGTAGTAGGTGATAGTAGTAGGTGATAGTAGTAGAGGGTAGTAGTAGGTGATAGTTGTAGGTGAAAGTAGTAGGTGATTGTAGTAGGTGATAGTAGTAGAGGGTAGTAGTAGTTGATAGTTGTAGGTGAAAGTAGTAGGGGATTGTAGTAGGTGATAGTAGTAGTTGATAGTTGTAGGTGATAGTAGCAGGTGATAGTAGTATATGGTAGTAGGAGTTGATAGTTGTAAGTGATAGCAGTAATTGATAGTTGTAGGTGAAAGTAGTAGGTAATAGTAGCAGGTGATAGTAGTCGGTGATAGTTGTAGCTGTCTGTAGTAGGTGATAGTAGCAGGTGATAGTAGTAGGTGATAGTTGTAGGTGATAGTTGTAGGTGAAAGTAGCAGGTGATAGTAGTAGGTGATAGTTGTAGCTGTCAGTAGTAGGTGATAGTAGTAGATGGTAGTAGAAGGTGATAGTTGTAGGTGAAAGTAGTAGGTGATTGTAGTATCAAATCAAATCAAATCAAATTTATTTATATAGCCCTTCGTACATCAGCCGATATCTCAAAGTGCTGTACAGAAACCCAGCCTAAAGCCCCAAACAGCAAGCAATGCAGGTGTAGAAGCACGGTGGCTTTGAAAAACTCCCTAGAAAGGCCAAAACCTAGGAAGAAACCTAGAGAGGAACTATGAGAAACCTAGAGAAGGCTATGTGGGGTGGCCAGTCCTCTTCTGGCTGTGCCGGGTGGAGATAGTAGTAGTTGATAGTTGTAGGTGATAGTAGCAGGTGATAGTAGTATATGGTAGTAGGAGTTGACAGTTGTAGGTGATAGTAGTAGGTGATAGTTGTAGCTGTCAGTAGTAGGTGATAGTAGTATACGGTAGTAGTAGTTGATAGTTGTAGGGGATAGTAGTAGGTGATTGTAGTAGGTGATAGTAGCAGGTGATAGTAGTCGGTGATAGTTGTAGCTGTCTGTAGTAGGTGATAGTAGCAGGTGATAGTTGTAGCTGTCAGTACTAGGTGATAGTTGTAGGTGATAGTTGTAGGTGATAGCTGTAGGTGATAGTTGTAGGTGAAAGTAGTAGGTGATTGTAGTAGGTGATAGTAGCAGGTGACAGTAGTAAGTGATAGTTGTAGCTGTCAGTAGTAGGTGATAGTAGTATATGGTAGTAGTAGTTGATAGTTGTAGGCGATAGTAGTAGGTGATTGTAGTAGGTTATAGTAGCAGGTGACAGTAGCAGGTGACAGTAGTAAGTGATAGTTGTAGCTGTCAGTAGTAGGTGATAGTAGTATATGGTAGTAGTAGTTGATAGTTGTAGGCGATAGTAGTAGGTGATTGTAGTAGGTTATAGTAGCAGGTGACAGTAGTATATGGTAGTAGGAGTTGACAGTTGTAGGTGATAGTAGTAGGTGATAGTTGTAGCTGTCAGTAGTAGGTGATAGTAGTATACGGTAGTAGTAGTTGATAGTTGTAGGGGATAGTAGTAGGTGATTGTAGTAGGTGATAGTAGCAGGTGATAGTAGTCGGTGATAGTTGTAGCTGTCTGTAGTAGGTGATAGTAGCAGGTGATAGTTGTAGCTGTCAGTACTTGGTGATAGTTGTAGGTGATAGTTGTAGGTGATAGCTGTAGGTGATAGTTGTAGGTGAAAGTAGTAGGTGATTGTAGTAAGTGATAGTTGTAGCTGTCAGTAGTAGGTGATAGTAGTATATAGTAGTAGTAGTTGATAGTTGTAGGCGATAGTAGTAGGTGATTGTAGTAGGTTATAGTAGCAGGTGACAGTAGTAGGTGATAGTTGTATTTGTCAGTAGTAGGTGATTGTAGTAGGTGATAGTAGCAGGTGATAGTAGTAGGATATAGTTGTAGCTGTCAGTAGTAGGTGATAGTTGTAGGTGATAGTAGTAGGTGATAGTTGTAGGTGAAAGTAGTAGGTGATTGTAGTAGGTGATAGTAGCAGGTGACAGTAGTAGGTGATAGTTGTAGCTGTCAGTAGTAGGTGATTGTAGTAGGTGATAGTAGTAGGATATAGTTGTAGGTGAAAATAGTAGGTGATTGTAGTAGGTGATAATGGTATATGATAGTAGTAGGTGATAGTAATAGGTGATAGTTGTAGGTGATAGTAGTAGGTGATAGGTGACAGTAGTAGGTGATAGTTGTAGGTGAAAGTAGTAGGTGATTGTAGTAGGTGATAGGTGACAGTAGTAGGTGATAGTTGTAGGTGAAAGTAGTAGGTGATTGTAGTAGGTGATATGGTGGTAGTAGTAGGTGATAGGTGACAGTAGTAGGTGATAGTTGTAGGTGAAAGTAGTAGGTGATTGTAGTAGGTGATAGGTGACAGTAGTAGGTGATAGTTGTAGGTGAAAGTAGTAGGTGATTGTAGTAGGTGATATGGTGGTAGTAGTAGGTGATAGGTGACAGTAGTAGGTGATAGTTGTAGGTGAAAGTAGTAGGTGATTGTAGTAGGTGATAGGTGACAGTAGTAGGTGATAGTTGTAGGTGAAAGTAGTAGGTGATTGTAGTAGGTGGTAGGTGGTAGTAGTAGGTGATAGTTGTAGGTGAAAGTAGTAGGTGATTGTAGTAGGTGATAGGTGACAGTAGTAGGTGATAGTTGTAGGTGAAAGTAGTAGGTGATTGTAGTAGGTGATAGGTGACAGTAGTAGGTGATAGTTGTAGGTGAAAGTAGTAGGTGATTGTAGTAGGTGATATGGTGGTAGTAGTAGGTGATAGGTGACAGTAGTAGGTGATAGTTGTAGGTGAAAGTAGTAGGTGATTGTAGTAGGTGATAGGTGACAGTAGTAGGTGATAGTTGTAGGTGAAAGTAGTAGGTGATTGTAGTAGGTGATAGGTGGTAGTAGTAGGTGATAGTTGTAGGTGAAAGTAGTAGGTGATTGTAGTAGGTGATAGGTGACAGTAGTAGGTGATAGTTGTAGCTGTCAGTAGTAGGTGATAGTTGTAGATGGTAGTAGTAGGTGATAGTTGTAGGTGAAAATAGTAGGTGATTGTAGTAGGTGATAATGGTATATGATAGTAGTAGGTGGTAGTAGTAGATGACAGTTGTAGGTGATAGTAGTTTGTGATAGTAATAGATGAAAGTAGTAGTTGATTGTAGTAGATGACAGTAGTAGATGACAGTTGATGGTGACAGTAGTAGGCAATAGTTGTAGGCGATAGTTGTAGGTGATAGTAGTTGGTGATAGTAGTAGATGATAGTAGTAGTTGAAAAAAGTAGGTGATAGTAGTAGGTGATAGTTGCAGATGATAGTAGTCGGTAATAGTAGTAGGTGATAGAAGTAGATGACAGTAGGTGATGACAGTGGTAATTGATAGCATTAGGTGATAGTAGTAGATGATTGTAATACATGATGGTAGTAGATGATAGTAGTAGATGATAGTAGTAGGTGACAGTCGTATGTGATAGTGGTAGGTGATGTTAGTAGATGATATTGGTACATGATAGCATTAGATGATGGTAGTAGATACGGAAAGACAAGCTATTATTGAGATAAAGACAGAAGGTTGTAGGAAAGAAGGGACAGAAAAGAGGTGTAGGAGGAGAGGCAGCGTGTGGCCCTGTCATGGTGAATATGAGGCTACTGACCCCAGTGAGACTAGCCTTTCCCTTTTTTACACTTCAGAACAACTCCTCTATTGACGTCCTCCACCACCTCCACCGGCCCAGACTGCCCTGCTCTGCCACCCAGCCTAACCTCTAACCTCTGGTCCCAAAGGGTCACTGAGTTGCTTCCTGAACAGGCCGACCCCCCAGCCCCCCTTTGCTGGACGGACCGTTATCTGGGAGCGCCTGTTGGAAAGCTGACAGGACATGAGGGAGGTGGAAAGGAGGGGGAGGAAGAGGGGGAGGAGGGGGGAGGGGTAAAGGTGGTCTGGCAGGACGACGTCGCTCAGATAAGACATAAAAAGAGCCGACCAGTCATCTGAGCCAACCCGTCACTTGAGGGGTCACCGGGAGTCAGTGCTACGGCTACGGCAGCTGTCCATCACATCTCTGGGACAAGGGCTCCGACTGTACCTGACCTGTCAATCACCTGTGGTTACTCGGCAACCACACAGGGGATGCTGCACATACAAGAGCCGACTTAAGTTTTGACTACCACAATCATATGATGTCATGACATCGTTTGTTACATCCACTGCAATTGTAGAAAAAATTATTTTCACAAATTGCTAACGAAAAAGTGCCAAATGTATTTTAACCGTTGTCAATTTGATCTCATATACAGTTGAAGTTCGGAAGCCTACATACACTTAGGTTGGAATCATTAAAACTTGTTTTTCAACCACTCCACACATTTCTTCTTAACAAACTATAGTTGTGGCAAGTCGGTTAGGACATCTACTTTGTGCATGACACAAATAATTTTTCCAACAATTGTTTACAGACAGATTATTTCACTTATAATTCACTGTATCACAATTCCAGTGTTTCAGAAGTTTACATACACTAAGTTGACTGTGCCTTTAAACAGCTTGGAAAATTCCAGAAAATGATGTCATGGCTTTAGAAGCTTCTGATAGGCTAATTGACATCATTTGAGTCAATTGGAGATGTACCTGTGGATGTATTTCAAGGCCTACCTTCAAACTCTGTGCCTCTTTGCTTGACATCATGGGAAAATCTAAATAAATCAGCCAAGACCTCAGAAAATAAATTGTAGACCTCCACAAGTCCTGTTCATCCTTGGAAGCAATTTCCAAACGCCTGAAGGTACCACATTCATCTGTACAAACAATAGTATGCTAGTATTAACACCATGGGACCACGCAGCCTTCACACCCCTCAGGAAGGAGAAGCGTTCTGTCTCCTAGAGATGAACGTACTTTGGTGTGAAAAGTGCAAATCAATCCCAGAACAACGGCAAAGGACCTTGTGAAGATGATGGAGAAAACAGGTACAGAAGTATCTATATCCACAGTAAAATGAGTCCTATATCGACATAACCTGAAAGGCCGCTCAACAAGGAAGAAGCCAGTGCTCCAAAACTTCCATAAAAAAAGCCAGACTACAGTTTGCAACTGCACATGGGGACAAAGATCATACTTTTTGGAGAACTGTCCTCTGGTCTGATGAAACAAAAATAGAACTGTTTGGCCATAATGACCATCGTTATGTTTGGAGGAACGAGGGGGAGTCTTGCAAGCCGAAGAACACCATCCCAACCGTGAAGCACGGGGGTGGCAGCATCATGTTGTGGGGGTGCTTTGCTGCAGGAGGGACTGGTGCACTTCACAAAATAGATGACGTCATGAGGAAGGACAATTATGTGGATTTATTGAAGCAACATCTCAAGACATCAGTCAGGAAGTTAAAGCTTGGTCGCAAATGGGTCTTCCAAATGGACAATGACCCTAAGCATATTTCCAAAGTTGTGGCAAAATGGCTTAAGGACAACAAAGTCAAGGTATTGGAGTGGCCATCACAAAGCCATGACCTCAATACTATAGAAACTTTGCAGGCAGAAATGAAAAAGTGTGTGCAAGCAAGGAGGCCTACAAACCTGACTCAGTTACACCTGCTCTGTCAGGAGGAATGGGCCAAAATTCACCCAACTTATTGTGGGACGCTTGTGGAAGGCTACATGAAACGTTTGACCCAAGTTAAACAATTTAAAGGCAATGCTACCAAATACTAATTGAGTGTATGTAAAATTCTGACCCACTGGGAATGTGATGAAAGAAATAAAAGCTGAAATAAATCATTCTATCTACTATTATTCTGACATTTCACATTCTTAAAATGAAGGTGTGATCCTAACTGACCTAAGACTAGGATTTTTACTAGGATTACATGTCAGGAATTGTGAAAAACAGAGTTTAAATGTATTTGGCTAAGGTGTATGCAAACTTCCGACTTCAAGTGTATTTAAGTTTGTAAGGCATTGTGTCATGGTGGTGTCATAACAACTGTGGGTGATGTAGCACTAAGCTTGAGGGGTTGATCTTGTAGGTGATCTATAGCTGTATCCAAATCTGGAGCAGACGGTCCCAGCCGCGCCCATGGGACCCCTCGCACCCCTCGCACCCCTCGCACCACCAGTCCTGCTATCAGACCTCACAGTACACTGTGATAGGCTATCCAGACATGCTCTATAACACACACCTGTCCTCCTCCCCGCACACACACACACTTATACGTGTCACCTCTGTCATCTGTATCACTTGTAACACCTGTACCCACACACATGTCACATCACACACCTGCTTGTGCTCTTCTTATATTCCTGTATGTTTGTCATATTACATTTGCTTGTGTGTTTACTTTGTGCCTTTCACATGTTGCTATTTTAGATCTTTGATAGGTTCATATTTTAGATATTTGATAGGTTCTTATTTTAGATCTTTGATATGTTCCTATTATAGATTTTGATAGGTTCATATTTTAGATATTTGATAGGTTCCTATTATAGATATTTGATAGGTTCCTATTATAGATCTTTGATAGGTTCCTATTTTAGCGTGTGTACATGTGTCTGTGTGTGAAGTTTTTGAGCTGGTAAACAGAAATATATAAAATATATATTTATTTATTTTCTTCCTATTTGTATTATTTATTGTAATAAATAATAGATAGTAAAAACATATTTGAAACATATTTACTCAAATGTATAAGAACCTGACTATTATTTAGATTCTGTGTTGAAACCCAGAACAGACTGACCCTCCTCTCCTCTCACCAGACATGCGAGCACACAACCCCCCCATCTCAACCCACTCTGCTCTGTAGAAATGACACTGTCGTTGCATTGATATTTCTCAACACAATGAAATCTGTTCCGTCTTGCGCCAATTGAACATTGCTAACGTTCATCTCACAATGAAGTCTCCATGAACAGCTAATAAAACATCATCTGCTCTGTATCTCCCAGTCTACCCGGGACACACAGAAAACCCTTTTAGCATATCTTCACTTGGGCTGTGCTGAGTGATTTGCTACTTTAGACAGAAACACTTATTATATTTTCATTACTTATAAATGATGCAGTAAAGCATTCAGGGGTTAAAATCTAAATGAATCTGCATCTGGTAAGTAGGTTGAGTGGCATTCAAGTGGTGGATGTCTGTAGGGTTTCTTGTTTATCCAACTTTGAAAAGAGAAATGGTATCAGTTTGGGGAAGGTGCCTTACTTCTACACCTGAGAAAGGACAGGCAGACTCTCTGTTCTTTTTGTTGCTGTTTTGATGCACAGTATGTGCTTTATATGTGTCTGTTGTTCAGTCGTTCCCCATTCATGATTTTAGCACAGTAACATCCCCCCATGGCATGACATCATGTCCCCATAGTAACCCCTGTCCATACCCCATTCACATGTGGTTCTAATGCCCCTCTGTTCTACTGGGTATTACGTAAGCACAAAGAGATTCGGACAAAACCAGGCCTGAAAGCTGTGAGATTTTTGCAGTAGGATAACAGAAATCAAAGGAGAATTGTTGCCTTTTATTTTTCTGATGTTTGTTTGGTTATTTCAAAGGGAACACTTTGACCGGTCCAGACAGAAGGTAGCAGTTTGGCCTTGTACGTAAGAGGAGTGATTAGAAATGTTTTCCACATGAGTTGGGTACAGTAGGTGATTAGGGCACAGCACTGGCACTCGGAACCAAGGGCCCTTGCAGGGCTTCTCATCATCAATGATGGTGTTTTAGCAGATTTACAGAAACGCTTTATCAGGCTTTCGTATCACAGTTTGTTCCTGGTATTTTATATGAGTGGAAACTACACCATAAAGTTAGAACAGAAAATTGACATTTCTGGTTAAGAGAAGGAATAAGGTTTTGGGTGGTATATCTTCATTGTTCCAGTCTTAATCTGTCCCCTCTCTCTCTCTTGTTCACTTTCTCTGGTTCCCAGGTCTCCTCTCACTAAGATATCAGGCTTTCATCCCTCTCATAAAAGTGTTAGTCTCCCTCATTGCAAGGTGTGGTGGTGAGTGCTGTGCTGGTGGAAATCATAGGATGAGGTAGTGGACGAGGTAAGCACCAACAGAGAATGTTATCGTGTTAGATGTAGTCTCTCTCATGTATCGGGTACATTTTTACAGGCACTTTACCTGTCCCTCCTCTCACCTACGCTCTTACAGTATTCCGATTGCAATAATGACAGCAGAAGTCGTAGTAATAGTAAAAGTAGTGACTATCACTACTTTTACTATTACTACGACTTCTGCTGTCATTATTGCAATCGGAATACTGTAAGAGCGTATTGTGGTTGTGGTTGTGGTTATAGGCCTTTATTTTAAAGAACAGATCAGTATGCCATTCAGGTCTTATATCTGGCCACGTTGACAGCAGCAGTTTGGGTTAGCAGTCTTAATCCTCAACTCTAACTACAGAGCTATATGATGCTGGCTCGGGTTTAAAGTTCACTTCTCATCCTGTCCCAGCCTCGGACAAAAAAAAGGTAATATTCTGTTTTATCGAACACCTGTTGTTTTCATTGGAAGAAAAACAAGGCAGTTGAGCTTGAAATTAGAGAAGATAAGAGCAGAGCAATGTGGTAATGAGTAGACCTCTTCAGTCAATATTCAATCATAGAATATCTTCTCTTTGAGTTGATACCTCTCTCATTCCTCTGATTTGTTTTATTCACTGAAATATACCCCTGAGTTTTGAAGAATGTGACTGAAAGGCTATGGCTGTCTTGCCCTATCCCATGAATCATGAAATACTGTTTGTTCTGTGAAAATATCAGAAGGACGTTTTGAATGTATAATGATGTTTTAAATAGCCCTAAATTCAATCTCACGGAATATTTCTAGTTATGAAATCTTATTACTCTACAACTGGCATGGCATTTCTGAAACCGATTGAAATGTCTAATAAGCCTACGTAACATACTTTACAGAATTATTGTACTTAAAAAGCCCATAGGTAAATTAAAATATAATACTTGAACATAATTTTATTGCCTTTTTATTGAAATGATATACTTTTATTTGGGCGAGATGGATAAACTGGATATGACTTTGTTTTGTCGATACATGTCGTTAATTCTCTTACTGCACTCTTGACTTTTTGATTGTTTTACTGTGCCTAAATTCAAATTAGACAGTATTGGTCTTTTATTTAGAGGGACAATGGTCTATTTCAGTAGCAGTAGCCATTATCCGTTGTAGTTGTAGCTCAACCTTTCTACACAAAGCTAATACGCAGACACATTCACAAATATGATTAATTAGTTTACATGCCATTTCCATCACGTCTGTATAATATTCTGTAGCATATTTAGACAACAACACGCCCCCTGTAGGAATCCAATATTTGCACACTACCCTACTGTAATAAGAAATAAGTAGTTTGGATCTATTGGATAGCCTAATAAAAACAGAAACTACATCCAACAGGGATGAATCTGTCTTTAATCTCTCTGATCTATGTGAAGATTTGATTGATTGATTTTTATGTCTGAAAATGTCCATGCTGATTCACTAACAACGTAGGTCTGCTTTTCACTTATCTAAAGCTTCTTTGATTTTTAGAGATCGCAAAAATGTGCACCACAAAATTGTTCAACAACAGTTATTTAAAATATTCCGTCAGTTTGTGTTTTATCTGCAGTGTGGAGTGGTACTGTAAGCCACACTTTGGCGTATCGTCTGTGTACTTCCACTTTACCAATTGTTTTAAAGACAGGCTTTCAAAAGCAATTAGAAGTGATGTGAAACCGGGGCAGTTGCATTTGGAATATCTATTTTAAATGCATTTATTTATTTCGCGTTTTTTTTATACCCAGCCTAAAGCACCATCTGCAATTACAATATTTTCTAGTTAAGGAATGTTTGCATATGCAATAAAACCTGACGGATGTGTGTGGTTTAATATAACCTGCCGGATGTGTGTGGTTTAATATAACCTGCCGGATGTGTGTGGTTTAATAAAACCTGCCGGATGTGTGTGGTTTAATATAACCTGCCGGATGTGTGTGGTTTAATAAAACCTGCCGGATGTGTGTGGTTTAATATAACCTGCCGGATGTGTGTGGTTTAATATAACCTGCCGGATGTGTGTGGTTTAATATAAGCTCCCTCATAGGCGACATGCAAACGTTCTTCGAGAATGTGCAGGAGAGAGATACTTTATTAACCCATTACTATTTAACCAAGGGCATATGAACATGTCCTCGTAGTTTATTCGCTCAAAGCTTAATTGTTTGTAATAGCATTTGTTTTCTTCATTTGAACAGATCATAAATGCCCTTTTGGGTGTTAATGGTCTTTATGCATATGTGAGTTATCTGAACTTTTTCAGGTTGGCCACTGATTTCTCCAAAGCGTGCACTTGACATAGAAAAGTGATGCTATCACATAAAACTGTTACATTTTCTCTTATAAGACTTTGGGGGAAGGCTACATCCGTGGATGTCCATTCAAGGATGGTGTCAGCTAAGAGGAAGGCCAGGTGAACTAGCAGGCAGGTGATATGATGAGTTGATTGGGAAGAGAGAAGAGAAGAGAAGAGCATTGGAGCTTGGCGAGGTTCCCATTGGACTTCTGTCTGCTGATTACATCGATAAATAAATACATCGACTTAATCATCGCCTGCAACATTAGGCTACACGATGCGTAAAAACTTCCCTGCGAGACGGATAGCGCGCATTATCATGCTCTCCTGCATGACACCGCAGCACTCGCTGGAGCCTATAGCTTATTATATTTCAGCAGTAACCCCAGAATCCTGCAGAGTGCATAATTCCAGAGGGGAAGTAGAAAGTCGATTTAAAATGTCAAAATACCGACTGCGGGTGTGTGTGTGCGCGCACACTCTATGCAGTATTTTTGATTGAAAGTGAAGGAATTTCTCTCTGTAGCGGTATTGGGAGGGGGCGGGAGGGGGAGGTAGGTGCATAAAGGCACCTACCTATGCGGGGCCAGCCTCGAGCATTAGAGGGTGCTTTGATCAGAAAGGCCAGTTCATCTTCACCCTTCTCGGGGACTTCATCAGATGCTGATGTTGGTGCGCGCGTGCACCGGTTCCCCTCTGAAGAGAGAAAGGGAGACGTGGGGGGAAGAAAGTGTCATCATAAATGTGCGTAGGGTTGTGGATGACTTTGTGACGACCTCTGTTGCAAATGGGCTATGCATGCGGAATAGTGGCCTCCCTCACAGACATGGAAATGGCTTAGCCGCTATCGCCGTCGCCCTGGTAACCATCTGAGTCCCCATCTCGCGGAGAGAAATGAGTTATGAAAAGGCTAGAGTGAAGCAGGGATTAAACATGATCCCGGGGACAGTGTCAATCAAAAACCAACTCACAAATCTCACTCTTTTTTTCTATTACAAAATTGTGTTATGAAAAGCAGCATATATTTAGACAGGCAAAGGTGCCACCGACCATTTTATATTTTTAGGAGCTTGATAATGAATTGGTGCTTTAATAAACCAATAGGCTAAAGAAGAGGAACTTTAGGTTTAAAAACTATTCCATTTTCATAGAGCATTTAATGGTGGTCGAGTTTATATTTTAATTATTTAAGGCGATGGATGTATTCAATTACCCAGATTAAGTGCAATGCATATTTTAGATTAGACACATTTCTCTCTAGATTAAAGGGGTTGTTCATCATGTTGTATTCCAGTGCGTCATGCAGTGCTTCTCCAGAAGGCTATTGTGGACAGAGCAATGTAGATCCTAATCACATGTGTACATTTCCAAATTCAATGTGTAGCCTAAGTAGTTAAGATAATGAGAGATATAATGCTCTTATACCGGTTCTCCATTTCGATATATCGAATATCAGATACATCGCGAGTAGTTATATTTATGATGCCGCTCACCTTTACCTGAAATGGGGGACATAACAGCTTGTTCTTCTTCTGCATGGCTCATATTCACAAATGGAAAGGTTATGAGTCTAGCACGCTGAGTGAATGCTCTCCTCCCAAGCCTACTGTTCGACTACCCGCATTCCACCGTGCCATGCACACATTACCCAGCCAGTAAGAATGAGGGCAGAGTGATAAGCAGAGCGAGGGGGGGCTGAAGAAAAAAAAACGTTCCCAAATTGGCTTGACCTCATGCTATTTGATATTTTCCTATTTGACAGTCATTTAAAGGCGCGCGGCAGCAAAGCAGAACGCGGACAAGTCCGGCCTGAAACCGAAGCCGTGTGCGCGCGGGGGATCTGGAGAACCCGATAGCTGGGGACTTACACCCTCCAAAGGCTTTCGGGACACTTTAGCCTGGATCGCTCGGCCCTGGAGCGCCAGTGAGTCGCCATGCAGGGTGTAAACGTTAAATGTTAGCTATTTGTTCCATGGATTGTGAGGGGGGAAAAGTCAGTCTTTCATTCATTATTTTTTCTCCCTCTCTCTCCCTCTACCTTCTCTTTCAGCCTCCTCAGAACCACACAAACAGCCATTGACTAAGCGGCGTAGGTAGCCCCGTAATAACGCTTAAACGAATCTCCCACAATTAAGCAAAGGAGAAGTTTTTAAAAAGGGAGAACGGAAGAATAAATAGGAAAGGGGATGGAAATATGTGTAATCGTAAGGCTCCTGACGCGGAGGAATCCCGAGGTTGTCTTGCTATCCTTGCGTTTCCTTATCACACTGTGGATAAATATTGGTATATCATAGAGGAACTGGGGGCCAGTGAAATCCTATAACGCATTGTTTTGATTGTTACAATAAACAGGTGATCTACATCAAGATATGTGGCTCTCTGTATTCGAGCAGGAGGATCCGGGGGCGTCAATGTGGGGGGTCGGGATGGGAAGGATGCTCAGAATGAAAAGCCATTTTGCGCGAGGAGGTTAAGCGACTGGCTTTTTTTAAACGAGCCCTTATTAAAGGATGAGTACATTCCCCTGCAGATAAAGGGCCGTTTTGCATTGTGCTCGTTCCCTCGCGGGAATATTCCTCCTAACAGGCTGTTTGTCTCCAACTCCCCTGTCCTCAATCTCATTAACTAATCCACCCATCTATATTATCTACCCACCTCGCCTCCCTCTTTCTCATCTCTGTTCATCTCTTTCATTCACAACACCCTTCTTATTTCAAAACAAACACAACATTTAAAATACAATTTTCTCACACAATGCGTGAGGTGATTTCCCATAGCGTTCTATGCAATAATACGCTTAATTTTGGTCGCTTTGTCCCCAAACACCTCACCGTTGCAGCCCTTCGACTTGGCCTGGGTAGATCCATGCAGGATTACTGTAGCGTTATTAGCCAGGGCCCGGGTGCCTGCCTGTCTGCTTGAGTGTCAGGCTGCCCATCTATCCCCTATGGCGGGTGGGTTTGTTTGAGATGGCGGCCTGTCTGAATATAAGACTGATAAACATCTGGGGGGCTTTGCCAGGACATTAGAAAATGAGGGATCAGAGAGACATTCAGAGGCCCGGGAAAATACAAACGAGTAATGAGAATATAAATTAAATGAGAGAGACAGAGAAACAGAGAGAGAGAGAGAGAGAGAGAGAGAGAGAGGGTGAGAGAGAGAGAGAGAGAGAGAGAGAGAGAGAGAGATGCTCATCAGCTAATTACAGCTGCAAATATGATGCAAATGTATCCTGGCAAGGCAGTGAGCGTTCCCGTTAAAACATGCACGTCCAGATATCCGATGCGGGCAAAGTGCCAAATGGCTACAGAACAAATTTCTTTCACATTATTATTATTATTATTATTTGAATTCAACAAAGATAACCCAAACCACGGTCAATTGCTAGTTATCATTATTATAGTTACGTATTAGGCTACCATCATATTCTTATTAGAAAACACAAGTTAAATGTCTGCTTCCTATAGCTAGCTGCTAGCTACTATAGCTAGTCCTATACACTATACAGCCAACTTTGCCCATGCCCCCCCCCCCCCGTCATAATTTCAATAGGGTGGCATACTACCCAAGAACAATGACACCACCGTGCCCAAGATAATCCCCATCCAGCAATTACAGTCCCAACAGATTCAATGTTTACACCCTGCTACATGCCCCGTTTTCCAACTTATAATGATGAATGATATTTCGCCTAGGATTAATCATAGAAAATTAAAAATCTCTCGGAGGTGGTTAGATGGAGAGGTGGAGGGAGGGGGGTGGTTGTGGGGGAGATTCGTGAGAGAGAGGGCGGGGGGCTGTGTGAAAACAAATTAGCTTCATCGAATCTTTTTAGATGCAAATATTTTGTTATCTCCACTTTACTGCACTGTTTTCACTGTTTATGATTAATTATCTCTTCTTGGTGAAAAATAAATCATGCAAAATTAGGATCTCGCTGGCTCCACTGGCTAGAGCAGCGATGGCAGGTCGATGCTGTTAATTCCAGGTTGAAATTGACACACTAATTATGCTGCAGAGTGGCGCTGGAACACTAGGAGGCAAGATTATACCTCTGCAGTTCTATTTTTTTTTTATCAGATCCCCCTTATATTTTACCAATTAAAAATCGTAAAGGCATTTCATTGCCCCGGGATAAAAAAGCAGCTCCTCTCCTAACATTGGCCATCACTTTCCCCCATCAGATTCATTGTGATGTATTAGATGCAATAAATTATCCAATGTAACAAAACATGGCGAGCTGAAAGGCTGGTAATCTGCAGAGGAGAGATAAGGATTCATTATTCCAAATCATTATGAATCCGGCGTTGGCTGTGACTTCTTTCTTAATCAGCTTCTGTGATCCTGGATACGTGAAGGGAGCAGATAAGAGAGGAGTCGTTTATAATTCTCCCCACCTCGGCCTAATATTTTAAAATAAAATCGCAGGGAAGAAGAATCCGCCGTATATATATAAAAAAAAACAACGACACTGGCTTACGTTTGGAAGGCGCACAGGAGGAGAATAATAAAACACATGGAGAAAATAAATAAGGAAATGCATGAAACACCGTGGCCTATGGATTTAGGAGGCGTTTTGTCTCACATTAAGGTCACCCTTGACATTTGCACATAAGCAGCAATTGGCTATGGTTGGCTGAAACCTTAAGTTACAAGGTTCCTTTAATTGGGATAGCTTTGAGTGTATCTATTTAAACTGATCAGGTATGGACATTAGCCCTATCTGGGTTTAGTAGGCTATACATAAATGCTAATATGTGTAGGTTCAACAACGACAATAACACAACAATGCGATGTGTAGCCCAATGCAGATAAGACCAATATGTGCATATATAATCACTAAATGTAATAGTTGATTGCAAAAGCATGATACATTCCAGTGGCAACGCGCAAATGAAAATCTAGCTAAAAAGGTATCCAAACAATTAACTTGGACGACATGTAGGCTGCAAGTGTTTAAACAGGCCAGCTTGTTCTATGCTGCCAACATTAATCGGGTTATGAACATGATATCATAATCCCTCATTCTATCTGCTGATAAGATTCATCGTTACAAATACCAAAAAGGGGCATAAATAAATAAACAATGCGCAAAAACACGAATGTGTAGCCTACTTGCATTATACCGGAAGGTTTACGCTCAGCTGTTGTCAGCACACGCTGTCACGCAGGAGCTCACGTCAAATTCAACATTAATCACCCGATTTCATGCCATTACTAGAGTGCACGCGGGAGAGAAGAGGAGAGTGACTTTGGACTTGGCCGTGCTCGCGCTCACAGACATCACTGGACCAACAATGTCCCCAGAATCAAAATGGAGCCTCGTGAAGCTGTGTGCCTCAGAAAATCGGTTTTCTTTTCGTTTAGGAGAAACACCCCACAAACATGATCATGGATACTTAATTTAGAAGGCTTAATTTATTTTGCGTGTCACATGTTTCTGTTCTGTTTGCAAATGGTTGATAGGAGAAAGGGGGATTCATTTTTTTCCTGTCACATTTAATTATATCCCTACAATGAATGAAGCTAATTAATTCTTCAGAGATGTTATTTCTTCAAACGTTAATAATATTTGTATTGCACTTACAATAAGTCATAATCATCTACGGAATATACAGCGATTTGACCTTTGTTTTTACTATATCGAAGGCATCATTTATCATCGAAACATAATTACCAACACCTTTATATTGAAATTTGAAGCCATTTATTTTTTAATAAGCACTTTATTTACGTTCAATGCAAGCATATTAAATAATTTACATCTGGATGTGTTATTTTGTAATTCTATTAAAATATTGACATACTAATTCTATAAATGAAAGCTCTTGTTGCCCTGAAAACATTGAATTATTCATTGTTTTAGAAGACACATTTTTGGCTGGTTGCTTCCGTAAGTTTATACATCGACGCTTGTGCCAATTATCTTTAATTTATTACCTTAATTGAATTTCTTCTCCAAAGATAGATTTTGGTGTGATCAGTTTACATTTTCCTTCAGAGTCAAGTCGCAACGTGAGATATCAAGCCTCCAGCATCAGCAGAATTGTCTCGCGCTCTCTCTCTTTCTCTCTCTTTCTCGCTCTCGCTCTCTCTTACTTTCTCTCTCTTTCTTCATTCTCTCTATTTTAGAGGAGGTAGACGGAAGATGGATCAGTTTTATTTGGTGTCTATTTCAAACATGGTATCTGTGTAAGCAGATATGTGGGTGTTTGTTGGTGAATAGCCTATGCCATTTTTTAGTTTTCACAAAAAATATGTAGACCTTTTATTAATAGTTTAAATTATATTATTAAGATACTGTACTGTAGGCCTGAATGACATTTTTTTTTTTACACCATTTGATACATTTAACGGGGAAATTCAGTAGGCTACAAATATTATGGATGTGCACTTCTGCAACTTTATTTTAGAAAATTAAAATGTGTTAAATATCAGTGTTAGAAGATCGAAATTAATAGATTAATGAAGGTACTTTATTTCTGAATATTTTGAAAGAAACAATGTCCATTAGCTTCATCATGAATACCATAATCCTAATATCCATTGGTGACGATGCCTATAGTAGTATAGGCCTATGCCATAGTAAAATATAGGCTTACTGAGCCTATGTCATCCTAACAAAAGAATATTCAGAAGTGTGTTTGTGTATATATGTGTGTGGACGCGCGTACTTGAGTACCTCTATACACATATTGAAATGGTCGATGACACGCAAATATTGATTACTGGGAGTTGCAATCAAATATGATTTTTATTTTTCGAAATTCACACATACTAGACACAGAAGCATGCCGTGCTCCGTGATTTCAAACGCCCACTATACCATCCCATGATTAGTTAGCTACAAGGCTAAGCTATAGGCTACTTTGACAGTGTTACCGATGCTAAAAATACGAGCCGACCAAATACTACAACAGCTACATGCGCCATAAACAGCAGTCCACCTCTCTGAACTCATAAAGTGGAAAAATGTCCTAATAGTGGTCTATGGGCAATCGGTTAGACTAACTATGTTTTTCCTCCTTAGACTCCACCGACCCGGAAGAGCTCTGATCTGAATGTACAGATGCTTTGGTTGGCCTGTAGGAGTGTATGTGCGTGTGTGTGTGTGTGTGTGAGTGAGTGAGTGACTCTGGGCTGAGGACGCGCGCGCCTCGGTTTTTTCCCCTACGCATCTCGCTCTCTCTAAATGCCATCGGCGCTTCGATCTCCATGTCACTCTTTCCTCACATCTGCAGCCGATCAGAAAAAAAACGACCGCGAACCTCTATTCCACAGGTCAGTAAATATTTAGATTTCTATAAAGCAAGTCTGTCTGTCTGGCTGTCCTTCAGCGAAGAACACAAAGTCTAGCTCTTAAAGGTACATACTAGTTAGTCCCTTCCAGCCTCCCTCGGTGTTTTCTGTCCAGCCAGGCGTATGTCCAGAAATGAATTGATGAGCAAGTTTGTACCATGACTTTAAAAACGATTTTCGAATATAGCGTTTTTGTAGTGCATCTTTAGGAAAAAGGCACACATGCTTTTTGTTTAGTGAATTGCAGAGTCCGGTTAAACAGCTCCGTTTTCTCAACATGTGTAGTAGAGCTTTTCTGCATGTCTTGTCAAACAGAAAAGTGGTTAAAAAGACACACGCGACGCCATTGTTGTCTCTTATGTTTTTACTGTAGCCTATATGTGTTTGGCTGCGTTTGTGACAGGCGTTTGGTTAGGGGATATTCAGTCTAAAGTAGTTTTCGAAAATAAAAATATATATACTGTAAATAGGCTTTAGGTGGTCTTCAATAATCGTTTTAACAAATCGTTCCTTTTTTCGTTTTTCACGTTTCCAAATTGCTTTGGAATTTATTTCAGTTAACGCACTAGATTCTGAGAGTATTTTACCTACCTCGCGCCTCCCGAAATACAGAAGATGAAGGATTTTAATGATCTATTACCACCTGAGTTGGTGACAGGCAGAATCCCTTAACCCATGAAATTGATCTGATTTACCTCGCCAATGGGTCATAAAAGAAAGGAGTTGGATTTGCTGAGGCTGCATTCCCCCTTTTCCATCACGTCTGTGGTCGATATGGCTTGATTTGGAGATGAGCTGTTACATAGAATGAATAGGATACGAAATTAAGGGCATCACAGTCGCGCTATCATGGGCAGAGCTCGAGCGGTTATTTGCATACAGAGCTCAGAACGGGCTGGGAAATCGCACGCCGTTCTATTGATTTATGCTGAATGCTTCCCCAACAGCTGTGTTTTGGAGATAGGGAGGCTGGCCACTCACATAATCACGAGGTGGGTTACCTTTTAAATAAGGATACAATCTGCCTCCAATCTCCAAATCAGACCACGACAGAGATGGACAGCACACTGAGTGTGGCTTGAAATGTTGATATGTCGAAGTTCTTTGTTTGTGTGTTTATGAAGTTCTCAAATGATGTTAGCTACCTGTCGGATTTATTTAGACGTGTTTGATATGTATGCTAATTAGCAATAACACTTTGTTATGTAAAAAAGGGGTGAACAAATTCAACAACTGTCAATGGATTTATTTGGTAAAATACGCCATAAGAGCACTACATTTGATGTTGTTTAAAGCAGAGTAACCGAAAACAGTAGCATCCAAATGGAGGCGGTGTGGGCCTGGCGATGCCGCCGTTAAGAGAGCGGAGGTGAACAGCGATCACACGGATAAGCATCTCTCTCACTCAATTGACAGAGTACCTTCATATCTTTTTCTTGTTACTGAAGCTAAAGCATTACCGAAAACATAATCTGTACTCGAGGTAAAATGTTCCAAAATCCTTTCTCATTTGAATCATTCTAAGAAATACACCTCATTTTTCAAGTTTCATTCACACCGAGAATAATTTCACGCCCTCGTTTTGGTTCTAAGAATCTGAACTGGTTCACATAGTTAATTGAGTACAACAAGAAGCGTTGTTCTTGAAAAGATCAGAGAATATTGTGGCATTAGTCATCTTATACCTGTAGCCTATATTTATAGGCTATATGCCACACGCCCCAACTCGAGGTTTAACATTTTGTCATGCATGATATCGTTTTGAATTATTTGAAAATGCCTGTTTTCGGTGTAATTTTTTTTTCTATTTCAGCATATATGAAAAGCATTGTTATTATTATCATTATTAATAGTAATAATAATAAATAGCTGTTCGTTGATTACATTTAAATTATCCTGTAACACACACATGAAAGTCCGAATGCGTTTCTCTCTCCTTCGCTTAAAAAAAAATGTCTCCGTCTTCATCAAGATAATAATAATGTATCCCAGTGGTGACTGGAGTGAAGTAGCTCCAGCGGGTAGAGAGAGTGCCGGGCGAGGCCCGCTGCCCGAAGCGGTGTCCTCTGGTTCACCCTGGATCCGCGCCTCGCGGCTGTTTGGACAGCTTTACCTGCAACATTAGAATGAAACTGTAAAATCTAAACCCATCAAAAGTCTCCTAAGCCAGATGCCGGCACTTTAATTAAATTTCATTTCTGGGCCTTCTCTGTTTTTCATCTGCCCCAAAACTGGGTTACAGTGCAAGAGCGTCAGGGAAGCTTGCTTTAGAATGTGCTTATCTCCCTGTTATAATGATGCTTCAATGGTTGGACACACATATATCATCAAACAAAAATATATCAAAAAAAATGTAATAGATACAATTTATAGTAATAAATTGAATAGTCTATATGGTATTATCAATATGCATATTATTATTATTATTAGTAAAAGTAGTAGCAGTAGCAGTAGTAGTGTAGGCCTAGTAGTAGTGTTGTTATGATTATTATAACTATTATTACTACTATTATTGTTGTTATTATAATAATATGTATTATTATTATGAGACTATAACTACCACCTAATAATTACAACCTTGCGAAATACATTTGTCGTAATTACAGTTAGCCTAGGGGGGGGGGGGGGGGGGGGGGGGGGGGGGGCAAAATGTGGACACAGTAAACAAAGAGGTGCTATCTATAAAGTTCATCTCACTCTGACAATGAAATAATCCGGCGCTGTCTTAAATTCTCACCCTCGGTGAAATGTGTGATGTCTTCTGATTTTAATCAGCGTTCCCTGACATAATCGCTCACAAATGATCTCCCCAGTCTTCTGCTGTGCCCGCCACCAGGCAAAACTACCAGCCACCATACTACCACCAACATTTATGAATCAGACGCCGTGTAGTAGACTAGACATCTGCTTTTTATTTGGTTTGTTTTGGTTATTTTATCACGCACACACAGACACGCACGCACGCACACTCACACACAGACAGCCCCCCCCCCCCCCCCCCCTACTACTGTGACAGTGGTGGGGATTTACAAATGACAACTTTTAAAGGGGACCAGTTTTTATTCCACTCTCTTTCCCTCTTGACACTGAAGCTTGGGAAATCACGTCTTGAGAGATGTCCCACTCTGTAAGCTTCCAGGCATCCAGACAAGAAACTAAAAAACAGTATCAGGATTTTTACATTTACGGTCATGTGTTGCCTCGGAGCACCTATAACGCATAGCCTACTTGGTGGATAATGGAGCGCGATACTTTTCAAGAGGATAATTACACGAGTCCGTTGACAGCTCGACAATGGCTGTGAGATTGTTCGATGTGAGGCGGTAGAGCAGTTTCCATCCAGGTTCAGTCTCAGGTTCGCTTGCGTGAGACATGTTCTCTGGGTATCCTGGAGAGGGATAAAAGCGTGCTTTGCCAAATCAGCAGTATTTCTGTTTCTCACACATTAACTCCATGCACCCGACTGAGAACGGCGGTGGTAAAATGCACAACCTCCAAAAGACTAAAAGGCCATCTACAAATATCACAAATGTAGCTATCCTATTCTGTAAAATAGGCCTACCTCATTGCATAAGATGGATGTGGCAGTTATTGTTGTGGTCATGCTCTGAATATCAAATGCTCCCATGGAGACCCTGACTTTTTTTTATTTTTTATGTATCATTCCCTTCGTGTCAGTTTGCATTCGTGATAGTGCACTTTGGAAAATGATATGGTATCGATTTTTATGCCAATGCAAGGCTATTAATATAATCTTCTTTTTCTCCCCTTGTAATGTCTGTGTGCATACAACTCACTATACGATTTCTTTTTTTTATGCGTAATTAACGGCTAGCGTACCTGGTTACAGAATTGTACTTATAAATGATTAGAATTTTACTCACTGGAAAAGGGCGCGCGCATTTCCTCTCCAGAACAGCCTGCGCGCTCTGCTCTGCTTGCTGAGAGGGTTCATTTCCTGGCTGTTTACTCTGGAGATGACGTCACGTCCAGTGGCGTCGCAGAGGCTGCCTGTGTCAGTACTTTGTGAAGCACCTAAAAGAACAGCCCCCTATTATACAATGACATGCTGCCAATCGGAGAGTATGGGGTAGCCAAACTGGGAATTAGATACAAAATACCTCCCCACGGGGCAGCCCACCCCTCCCACCTATTACTGTGCAATCAAGTGGAACAAGGCGAGAGTACACTGCCACATTCATACCTGACATTGGCATATGGAGTAATTAGATGATCTGGTCTATGGTGTCAGTATGAATTTATTGAATTAGTCAATTCAAGATCATACACTATAGAACCAATGACTGCATCCAGTCACATTTAATTCAGTCTTTTTTAGTTAATACTGACATGTCAGGGCATTTGCTGCTTGTCTATCTGTGTGTTGGGGGAGAGACTAGAGGTCTAATACACTGGGAAAATACTCTCTCTCGCTCAGTCTGTTAAAGTCAACTGAGGAGCCAGGCAGTAATGCAGTGGAGTGTTTTCAGACTGCAGTTCAGCCGCTCTGGCGTCCTCGCCCGCCCCTGCTCTGTGAAGCGAGGAAATCAGCCCAATTTGGGGAGTTAAGTCGTAGCCTGCCATTATAATAACGCGCCTGTCACCGCGAGAGGACGCACTGTCACAATTTTAAGGAAATGGGCGTCCCACAACCTGCCAGGTTGCCACTGGTCCCTCGTCATTGAGCAACAGGCTTCACTTGCTGTCTCTTTATATTTATATATATTTTTAATGACAAGCCCGGAAATATTATTGTGGCCAGCAGGATTCATTGATTCAGATACTGCATTAAAAAGCAGTCTACTTTAGAATAGAAAATAATATAATTAAATAGATGTGTTGTTTTTAATGTTGTCTTCATGAGATGTGCATTTAAGATGTTCATATTTACATATTTAGTACAGTCTATATGTCCATATTTCGTTATAAAAAAAGGACTTTATTATGGGTTTTAATTTAGTTATAATGCACAATGCATTGTGAATAATGGGCATGAAGGCGTTTGTGTACCGGTATTTGCTTTCAAGAAAAATAATCTGAATATGAAATTAAATGTACTTACTATTGGTGAGACTCTTGCAGGGTCTGTGAAAGAAAAATCCGTGCAGCAGTTCTTGGTCATCTCTCCTGGCCCACAATATTCAATTAGGGCGAGCAGGGCAGGCCCCTCCCCCACTGATGACACTGACAGACCCTCCTTAAGTTGCGTCGCGCCCCAGCTGTCTGCAAGCATTGAGCTGCCTGGCGCCATCCTGAAAGAATGCCTTCACTGTAAAAAAAAAAAAAAAACAGAGAGAGAGCGAGAGAGAGAGAGACATACACACACTGGGACGGAGAGAGTTCAGAGAGAGCTAGAGAGAGTGGGTGAGAGAGCTAGAGAGAGAGCGAGAGAGAGAGAGAGGGAAGCGAAGTAAGCGGAGAGGGTTGCCGCTGCGCACAAACAGAGATTTGATCTGTGAGTTCGGTGCTAGTCAGTTTGCACTAAGCCACCTACTGCAAACAAGGCTGCGTCTAAACATATACCTCTGCAACTTGTTGAATCGGCTTTATAATATAGAAACTTTGTCAGGGAAAAGTTGAGGAACTTTTGAGTGGGACTGGATACGACCTTGGACCTATTTATGACAACATTCAAGTGAAACATTATTTTTTGAATGTATGTTTTGAACAATTTTATTTGATTTATTACATGGGCAAATTCACATTAATGTGAATCCCTGCCAAATAATCGCATTTGAATAGACTGAAAATAACAGCATAGGGGGAACAACGTCATTTTTAAATATATTTTTATTTTTCATCTCCAGGTGAACGAAGAAAACTGTGGATTAAACAAAGCAGGAATTCGGACAGATTTTTTTCTTACTTGACTTGAATCGCTTCACTCCGGTGTATATGAACGTTTGCTAAAAAGCTATGGAAGTATCCGCGGACCAACCCCGATGGATGAGCCATCACCACCCATCGGTGCTAAACGAACAGCATCCCGGCTCGCACCACCCGGGCCTCGGCCACTCGTACATGGACCCCTCGCAGTATCCCCTCGCCGACGATGTGGATGTACTGTTTAATATCGACTCACAGGGCAACCACGTATCTCCATACTATGGGAACTCAGTCAGAGCCGTCCAGAGGTATCCACCTCCTCCACATAGTAAGTACTGCTTCATTGCGCATTGTTTTAGGCTACTATTGAATTAGAGACATCGACCTCTTATTTCAATGTGGTGTGGTCAGATTTAACTCAGATAGAGCTAACATAAGACTAATTCGTCTTCAGATGGTTGTCCATTTTAAAATGTCTGAACCGAAGTATTTGTCTAATAGGTTTAAGCCTCAGCGGATCCTGCTAATTAAAAAATGCGAGGGCCATGTGAAACCATTCAGTCCTCTGTTATGTGTGGCTTACCTCTCTGGTGGTGTACCTTTGGTTTCATATGTTTCCCGTTGTGAGTATAGGTCTGTGTTATAACAGTGAGTAAGACCACGCTGTTTCATTGTTTTACTTCTATGTTCAGTGCTATTTTAGCACAGTGAAATCAGATGTAAGAAGGGAAGGTGGTAAATATCAGTCGAGCAATTTGAAATCAATGACAAATGTTTAAATTAAATCAATTAACGTGAATTACAGATGAACAACACGTTACTATTGTCAAATATGACATGTATTTTTGTATCGTGGTTAATATCATTAAAATATGTTATCTAACGAATGAATGTGTAGACCTACAGAGATCATTTGGAAAGGCCCCATGCGATATATTTGGTCATTTCAGACTATCATACTTCACCACACAACCGTCTACATTTCATGGCAGGTAAACTATGAGTTATCATTTAATTATAGATATTCTTGGAGAGAAAATAACTGCGGAAGAGCAATTGGTTTAATTTATTGACATGACTTCCTGAACGGAATAGTTTTCTGTAGCGATGCTTCCTATGCTAAAACACCACTGTTCAAACTCTCTGCACTGACACTGGCGTGCTACTCACACTGCTGCTCTGACACAGTCATTCAGGCCCTGGGTTTCGGCTAGACAAAAAAAATAAAGCAGGCTGGAGTCAAGAGGGGCAATTTGGGTCAGAGCATGTGTTGTCAGGTGTGTAGGCCTGGTGTGCAGTTTAATCTTGTGTCCCCGAAGATTAAATCGCGAGTGAGGTTTTACTAAAATAGCGTATGCTTTTTAAAAATGTTTTCCATGATCGGGTTTCTTAATGGAAATAATCAAAAGTCTAAGTCATTGTAGTTTCAGTTTCTCCACTGGTAAAGCACATCTGAATTCACTCATATAAACAAGACCTTGTCATATTTATAATGTTTTGTTTCAATAGAACGTGTGACTAAATGTTTTTAATTGACAGTGACCGAGGTGCACCTTTAATTTGTCACGAAGTGATATTATTTGTGTAATTTTCATAGCAGGCCTAGACCTACATGGCGATGTCAAACTTAAACCAGCATACATGTGAGATATTGTTTAAAGTCAACAAAATGATCATAAGGGAAAGTGATCAAATCGTGAGAGTAGGCTAATTGAATGTAGGCTTATTGTAATTTTCTTCACCGAGAAAAATACTGACACCGTTCTATCATCCTATTTTCTATTACAGGTAGTCAGGTGTGTCGCCCCTCTCTACTGCACGGCTCTCTGCCGTGGCTGGACGGAAGCAAAGCAATGCAGCACCACAGCACTTCCCCATGGAACCTGAGTCCTTTCCAGAAGAGCTCACTGCACCACGGTTCCCCGGCAGGTCTCTCTGTCTACCCTTCGGCGTCCTCCTCCTCCCTGTCCGGGGGCCACTCCAGCCCGCACCTCTTCACCTTTCCCCCCACTCCTCCGAAAGACGTGTCCCCGGACCCAGGCATCTCCACTCCGGGCTCAAGCAGCAACAGTCGCCAACAGGAGGAGAAAGAGTGCATAAAGTACCAGGTGTCCCTGGCCGAAAGCATGAAACTGGAGTCTCACAGCCGGAGCATGGCATCAATCGGAGCGCAATCCTCCGCACACCATCATCACCCCATCGCCACATACCCATCCTATGTCCCCGAATACGGCCCAGGCCTCTTCCCACCAAGTAGCCTGATAGGTGGGTCATCTTCTAGTTATGGTTCCAAAACAAGACCAAAAACAAGGTCATGTTCAGGTAGGCGTGCATTTTATTATATTACCATTTGATTTCACCTTAGAATATATGGCATTGATGACATCCAGGTGTAATCCCAATGTACCCGTTTCAGAATCAGGACCTATTTTCGTTCTTCACAACAAAACAACTCTTATTTGTGGATATTGGCATGCCATGTAGCTTTGAGTGACAGCCAAGGCCTTTCTCCAGCCCTTGCAGGACCATAGAAAGTCAAATGTGTCTCAAAGGTGCTCGTGCACAAGATTCGTTTGAGAGGAAAATACAATGGCAGTGCCAAGGAAAGCACTTGGCGGTAATAATAATGCGAATGAATAATAATAGCAATAACAACAACAATAATAATAATAACAATAATAATACATTCTAAATAATAATACAAAAAATCTTGCATGGATAATCCAGGTTTCTATCGCTACATCAATTTGACTGAGTAACACTTTTAATTGGGGACGTTATAACGTTTCTATATGTTATTAGGCTACACAAACATCTGTATTAATCGCATTCAATCAACACCCTTATTTGTGAGAACACATTGCTTTTAATAGAAAGCGAATTAAATAATTCAAAGTGCATTTGCCCACATGAGATTGAACGATTTTCCACTTTCCAAAGCAAAGGAAATTAGTCCAGTGAACGATTAAACAGCCTTAGTACCCTTAAATCAGAATAGTTTTAAGCTGTGCCTAAACCAGATCTGTTTTCAGTTGTTCTATGTTTCACATAGGGAAAGAGAGATAGGCTAAATCTGTGACCGCGGCCTCCATGCCGGAATGGCTGTCTCGCGCCAGTTTATATGTTTAAGATAATCCCATTACTGTCAGACTGGTGCACGCGACAGTTGTATTGTTTACGCAGAGCCAGTAATAACTTTGATAGAGTCCGGATGCGGGGCTGCATTGAGAGGGGGTAATCACGAATGAGCACTCTCCGTGGCAGAGGGGCACGACTGGCGAGGCGGAATGTTATCCAAGCAAGTGGGGGTAATTAAAATAAAAGGTTATTCAGGCTCTGCTAGAAACCAGTTCACTGTAATGAGATTAATATCAGTGCCACATAGCATTTGGAGAGATATAGAAAACAGTGGATTAGACGATGCATATCATCAGGCTTATTCAATGCTGAATAATATTCACTTATTACTACAAAAAAATAAATCATTTTAATTTGTGGATTAAGTATGTGTGTGCTGTAATATGCGTAAAGATACATCCTCTAAAATGAATCTTAAAGAGGTTATCTATTAATGAGGTCATATAATAGAATGTGTCTACATTGCAAATTTATAGTTGAAAATAAGTATTGGAGAAAGGTCGACTCTGTGGTCTTCTAAACATAAAACCCGGAACACGCCTTGCGCAATTCAAAATCCTGTAGTAGCCTATTTCTCAGAGCCCTATTGTGGAGTGGATACATTTGTTTAGCTGCGTTAGCCAGGCTCCACTATAAAACCACTATTGATTCACAACGTCCTCGGTGTCTGCTGAGGTATCTGGAATGTCTATCACATCCAACAAGGCAGGACCAGAAGTGACGCATATAAGTCTCTGAAGAAGTGGAGCGATTTTTGCTGTCGAAAGGGGAAGTGCGGGTGAGGAGAGGCACACAGGCACGGCACAGCGCAAGGCCTCCTCTCTATACGCGTCTATGCTTTCAAATAATCCTGCCGCGCTGCTCGGTTGTTTCAGTTTCAGTGGCGAGGCCACATATGCCTGGGGATCAGGAGACCCCCTTAATGAAACTGTTAACGCGCCTCTCACCTGTCGGTGTCACTAGAGAAGTGCCAGTCAAACCCAAATGCTGGTTTGGAAAGACAGTGGTCATTCCAATCAAATAAACAGGCCTACATATGAATGAATTCGCCTGTTTTACAATAACATATTATTATTATTACTATACACCACTGTGAAATGAGAGGTTGTGTGTGTGGGAGAAAGAAGAGGGCACATTTTAATCACAAAAACATGATTGAGTCCATAGATTATGCACGCCCTTTTCTAAAGATAGGCTATCAGTTTGTATTAATATATTATGTATTTGATGAAATTATGTGTGACCTCATTGTGACAGTAATCGACCATAATAGACCTGCTTTATTCAATGATAGTCAGATGTTTGTATGATGTCAGACGTATTGTATGAGGTCATTTTCGAAACACTATGAATTGGAAAAGGCCTACTAACTCCAGGGTCAAATGTTGATATCAGTTGTAGCCTAACAGAGGCTGGGCTTTTTTGCACTTCGAATATTCACTGCATTGTTATAGGCCCACTGTATTATTATTATTATTACTATTATTAATAGTACTAGTAGTAGCAGTAGTAGTAGTAGTAGTAGTAGTAGTATGTTTACTGGTATACTTGGTATACTTTGTATTATTATTACTGTGTACTATGAATGTTATGCTACTATTATAATTAATTATTTTGTGTGATGACATTTTCTACGATGTTTATAACAGCCTTTCTCCCTCTTGACCTGAGGGATCAAGTGTTTCAGATGTGAGATGCTATGTTTAGTTTAAAAGGGGCGAACTGATCTCGGCGCTCTCTCCATGTTGTGTATCGTTTCTGCTTTCAGAAGGTAGAGAGTGCGTTAACTGTGGAGCTACGTCGACCCCGCTCTGGAGGCGGGATGGCACTGGTCACTATTTGTGTAACGCCTGCGGACTCTATCACAAGATGAACGGGCAGAATCGGCCCCTCATCAAACCCAAGCGACGACTGGTATGTCCCTGCCACTTTGTATTGATGACACTTCCGTCTTTCTCTCTTTCTCTACCCAGGAAGAAGTGTTAGCTGCAGGAAATTGACTCGCCAAGTGCAGGTCTCGAATTCTTTTAGATATACAGTAATAGCAAACTGCAGATTTATTATTACTATTGTTTTGCATTTTTTTTAATGATTTGCTTCATCAATTATTATTTTTCCCGCTTCAATTGCCCTACTGTTTGATATTTCTTAGAGGGAAAAAAATAGGAGAAAATATATTCCTCTTATTCTGCATTGAGGCAAATCGAAAATATTCCATCCAAGTCCTCACTGCCCACATAGAAATAATATCTGCAGTTGACATACTGTAAATGGCATACTTAGAATTGGACGTTTATATGGTTTAGATGAGAGATATGGGCTACCATGCACCCTGCAGTATTTGGAGAGGAACCCCCTGAACTTTTGAACACCAGAAAGCTATAGAGCTCTATAGAGCAGTTCCCCTATCTCCCTGCATGGTTAGATAAAAGCGAACACTTTCTAGGCAGGGGACGCCTCGCGTGGACTGCTCGTTTAGCAGCCAGCCAGCTTCTGCTCTAGCCTATATCCCCCCTTCTCTCTCTAATGTGAAAACCCGACTTCCCAGGAAAAAGCTGCCGGATATCTGAGCAGCGCAGATAAGTCGCTTTTAACAACATAGCCCGCTTCCCCAGTCTAAACATGAAGGGGACCGGGGACCGAATCAGCGCAAGGAGCAGCCCAGGGCACGCAGGAGTCACGACTCAAGATTGTTCTTCTCAGAACTCAGGGAATCTCTGCAGAATGTTCAAATACTGAGGGAAAATAGTAAGAAAAGGAAAAGAGAAAAGAGAGAGGGAAGTCTGAAGAAGAAGTCTGGGAGGAGATGGATACAGTGAGCTCCATTTTCTAGTACACAAGCACTTTATTTTCGCGTTAATGGAACTCAAGATTGGTGTGCAAAGCAATTACATTATTTAAGTCACGCATGAACATGGGTTATTAGACCACCAGATGTAGATAATTGGAAATCCCTCCGAAAGATAGTGTAGTGCCTTTTGTTTAGCCCATTCGGTGTTAACGGGTACTGTGTCCTATTCGGTCATCTCGTCTATCGATTGGTTTTATAGATTATAACATCAATGTCAGGCCGGCCAGTAAACTGGCGTCTGAGGCAGGCGTTTCAATCCATGGGAATGTAGAGTCCTCTCCCCATGCAAGTCGAAACGTATCTCTAAAGTAAATCAGGGCATTAGCCCGTCCCAATTTTAAAAAACAATGTTCTGTAATTGGCTAATAGGCAATGTGGTCGGTATGGCGATATTCAAACTTATATTGCGATATTTAAGTTTACCATCTTCATCCACAAGCATATAATTTTGTCAATTTTATTCATTAGCCATGTCAAATTGTGAATCCCCCTTGACAGCTCAACATGATTGGCTATGTAAAAACAACAGAATAATGATTATTTGATCTTGCTATGCACACATTTATGATTTAACATATATTTTTCCTCCCATGGTGAGGCTGGAGATTTGTTTTAAAAATACATAATTCTGTCCGCCATCATGCTCTCACCGTAAAACTAATTGTAGTTTATTTGTATAAACTGTTGAGTTTCATATTTAAACACAAGGAGCAGACACTATCTTACTGTTACTTAAGCACTTAGTCGCTTTAACGGGGAAATTTAATCAGATTTAATAGGTCCCATTTCATGCCACTGCTTTTATGTAATCTGTAAATATTTACTCTTGACAGGGCATGTGCGCATGATGCTATTTTTAGTCTCGAGTCAAAGTAGCGCTGTTTTGGAATGTTGTCTTTATTTTAAAACTAGTTGCAGAAAGTTGATAGACAGAACTTTGCAGAAAGCTATATGTTAGTAATGTATTATAATAGCATTATAAATGCAACATTTGGGTTGATAACCTAGGAAAAGGCCTTATGACTGATTTGCATTTTTTTTAAATCTCCTTTTCACCAGTCTGCAGCAAGACGGGCAGGAACATCATGTGCAAACTGTCAAACGAGCACGACAACACTGTGGCGAAGAAACGCAAACGGGGACCCCGTGTGTAACGCTTGCGGTCTATACTACAAACTGCACAATGTAAG